>NC_133535.1:117807149-118413399 GCF_048544455.1 Silene latifolia | reverse complement strand
AATAGTAGTAATTAACCTTGTATACTATGTAATATTATTACACTAATAATATTAGTTTATATGTATTATAGTTTTGTGAATTATTTTTGATGATGATCAACAATTTGATCAAGTTTTTGATGAGAAAATATGAAGAAAATAAGATTTTCTTTTTCTTTTTCTTTTTCTCTTCAATAGGCACGACCAAGAGAGTAATTTTGAGGATTTTTTGGTCTAAAAATTATCACATGCAAATGTTTAAGGTGGAGTATATATAGGCTACCCAAATGTAAAAAAATGAATGAAATATTTATTAGTGGGTATAAGCCTAATCACATGATGATCTAACATCATCACATGTAGCGGCAGACATAAATATTGGGTCCATTTCGACTTCCGACATTTGTCCCACAAATGCTTATAAGTCTTATATTTAATTATCTTACATAATTAAATATTAATTTAATTATTTAACAATTAAATAATACAAATTAACTAATAAACACTTAACCATTAAGTAATTATTGGATCATTTTATTAATATAAAATGTATCTTGTGAACCTTTATTAGCTAATTTTACAACCTCTTGTAAATTTCATAGCTAATTACCTCCGTCTCAAAACATATACACATGCCATATAAATTTAATTAATTAACTATTAATTAATTAATTCTAATAAATATTTATTAATTAATTGTCACATAATTAAATAATAAATCCTCTTGGCCCGAGTTCGTAACCCGTCATCAAATAATAAACTCACACGACTTATTAAAAGTCAATAAATATAAGGATTTAATTAATTTGTATCTCATACAAATAATTAATTTCTCCATTTGGGCATCATCCTATAGGTGTGACCTAAAGGGATCAGCTGATCACCGCCGTCACACGACAGTAATGTCTAACTCTAGTCAGCCAATCATTACCGATTAACGATGACCAGCTGACAAATAAATAATAAGTCCCTTATATTCCTTGTACGAGATTTAATATGTAAACGCAGTTATTGTGGAGGACACTACTCCAACACCCTTTCCAGTGATATTGGAAGGATTCCTACCCCGAAGCCACTCCGGTTTGATGCACCGTCGAAGTATAGGTCTCATGCGTCGGTATCAGAACAAAGGATGTCTTCGTCAGGAAGTGACCATGTGTCGGTCGTTGGATCCTCGTTGACGGGATTTTCCGATAGGAAATCGGCGACCACCCTTCCTTTGATAACCTTGAGGGGTACGAATTTGAGGTCAAATTCGGATAGCATGAGTGTCCATCTAGACAGCCTTCCGTTTAGTACGGGTTTTTCGAAGATGTATTTGACCGGGTCCATCTTGGAGTAGATGTGAACCGTGTAGCTGAGCATGTAATGTTGCAGCTTCTTTGTCGACCAAACCAGGGCAAGGCATGTATTTTCTAGTTGGGTGTATCTTATTTCGTACTCGATGAACTTTTTTGCTGATGTAGTAGATGGCTCGTTCTTCGTCGTCGACTGTTTGTGCTAGCATTGCTCCCATTGCTATGTTGGTGACAGTAAGGTATAGAGATAAAGGAATTCCTTGTTGAGGCGGCATGAGTACAGGAAGTTCGGATAGGATTTCCTTTATCCTGTCAAAGGCCTTTTGACAATCGTTGGCCCAATCGGTGTGATCTGAGGCGCGAAGCTTCTTGAAGATTGGTTCGCAAATCATAGTAAGCTTGGCTATGACGCGGCTGATGTATTGGACTTGACCGAGAAATCCCCGAATCTCCTTCTCGTTGTTAGGCCGAGGCCTTTCCTGAAGAGCTTTGATTTTGGTAGGATCAATTTCAATGCCTCTTTTGCTGACGACGTGTCACAGGAGCTTTCCGGAGGTGACCCCGAATGTACAGTTCTAAGGATTTAGTCTCATGTTGTATTTTTGAAGACGAGCAAAGAATTTCCGAAGGGCGCTGATGTGGTCGTCCCGCTCTTTTGATTTGACGATCATGTCATCGACATATACCTCCACCTCCTTGTGGATCATGTCATGTAGGAGAGTGGTGGCGTTTCTTTGGTAAGTTGCTCCGGCGTTGATTAGACCGAAGGGCATGACAGTGTAGCAATATGTACCCCACTGTGTAGTGAATGCAGTCTTGTGCATGTCTTTTTCAGCTATTTTGATCTGGTTGTACCCGACATACCCGTCCATGAATGACAAAAGGGCGTGCTCGGCGGTGTTGTCCACCAGGATGTCAACATGTGGCAGAGGGAAGTCGTCCTTTGAACTTGCTTTGTTCAGGTCCCTGAAGTCGACGCAAACTCGAATTCTCCCGTCTTTCTTGGGTAAGGGGACTATGTTGGCCACCCAGTTAGAGTATTCGGACACTTTGATGAATCCGGCTTTGAACTGTTTGTCTGCCTCTTCATTGATTTTCAGGGCCCATTTAGGGCGCATACGACACAACTTCTGTTTTACGGGCTTAGCTCCGGGTTTAATAGGTATCATGTGTTTTGCAATCTCTCTATCGATCCCAGGAATGTCTTTGTAGGACCATGCGAATACGTCCTTGTATTCGTATAAGAGATCGATGAACTGCTGTCTTTCCGAGGGGTCAAGGGTGATCCCTATCCTAAGTTCTTGAGGTGTATTGTTGGTCCCTACGTTAATAGGTTCGGTCTCCTCAATGATGGGGGTCATATCTTCTCGTTTGGCAAGTTCTTTGGCTAGGTGAGGTGGGTAGTCACTCAAGTCAAATTCCTCATATTCGTTCAAAATTGCATTATAGTTAAATTAAGACGAGTCATAAGCAAACTTAGCGTTCATTATGTCGACTTGAGCGAAAAGCTAGGATAGGACATACATCTCATGGGCAGTCAGAGGCGACACGGCAGAGGAGGTGGCCCCTAGAACAAGCTCCAGGTTGCTACCTTCTGCAGGAATATGGATGACCCTAGTTGACTCGGCCTCTGAGGTAGCCACAAGTTTGTGATAAAATAGTGAAAAGGGGATTTTGACTGGACCGTCAGGAGTTTTAGGAGCTAAGACAGACTCTGACTCAGATTTAGACTCAGAATCCTTCTCATCTTCACTTTCTTGTTTGAACATAGGGCCTTCTCCAGTTGTGATCTTGAGAATGCGGCCCTAACGATCGGTCCACTTGACATTTTTCCTCCAGCCTTGTGTAGCTTTCTCTGGGTCAGCATCAGAGATTAAGGCAGTGGGATCGAAATAGTTATCCTTTAAAGCAATGTTGATGATGTCCTCATAGCCGAGGTGCTTGATATTGTCCTCTCCGAAGAGAAGACTCACGGCTTGCCCGTCCAGGCACGGGGTCGATTCAGATTTGGTCGACGCAGCTTTGGTGTTGTCGGGGATAAAGTAGCAGTCTTGAAAGACCTCTACGCCCGGGTGTTTTCCATAACTACGGGGTCGTAGATTGGCTCCGGAAAGCCGTTGTAAAGTTCGGACTCTCCCTCGGGGACGAAGTATCCATTGAGAGTCAGATGGTAGGGACGGAGGATGACTCCGTGTTTTTTGTGATTTCGTATTAGGAGATTCATTTCCTGGATGTCTTTATCGGTTGGTTCATAGCATAGCCCAAAGGGGATGTTGGGGACTTTGGACTGTTTCATGGGGGGGCAAGTGTTGGGAAATGTGTCCTCAACAATAGTGCGATCATATGATTTAAATATCATTATTAAATCTCATTTTAAAGAATACAATTGGGAAGTATTTATACTGTCAACTGGTCAACATATATCGGTAATGATTGGCTGACTAGAGTTTGACATTATCGTGTGTGACGGTGGTGATCGATTGACCCCTAGGTCATACCTATAGGGCAACACTCTTAATTGATCATTTAATTAATCGTATAATGTTACGAATTAATTAAGTTACTTGAAAAATTGACGGACGATTTTGGAAGTAAAATTTACGTATCAAATTGAAATGTGATTAAATGAGATACGGTCTGAGTAATCGAATTGTATCATTACTCGGATGAAATTATTGTTTAAAGAAACAATTGGATTTGAATGAATTATTATAAATATGATTTATAAAATTGGTAAAATATTTTGGCACAAGTAATTATGAGATTGTAGTAGTTGGTTGAATGCTAAAAATAATATGTGTGAAGATTGGTCTATATGCACCAATAATAGTTATCATAAATGGGGAAGAGTTTGGTTATTGTGGGATCCTCAGATTTTTATGGTGGATATATTGGACATCACTGCTCAGTGTATTCATTCAAAGGTGTTTGATAAAGTTAGGAAAGTTACTTTTTGGCAGACTATGATCTATGGATTTAATAAAATTCAGGAAAGGGAGTCTCTCTGGCATGACTTGAGAGGTTATGCTATCCTGATTGATGGTCCTTGGGTGGTTTGTGGTGACTTCAATAGTGTTACTGATACTAATGATAGAATTGGTGGATCAGAGGTGACTTGGGCTGAGATGGCCCCTATGAGAAGAATGATTGCTGACTGTCAGCTATAGGATTTGAAGTGTTCAGGTTCTTTTTATACCTGGAACAATAAGCATGAGGATAGAACAAAAGTGTATAGTCGAATAGATAGGGTGCTGATCAATGATAAATGGTTTAAGGTTTTCCCGAGGTCGTGGCTACCTTCCTCCTTGAAGGACTTTATGATCATTGCCCGTGCCTTATAAAATTTCTTTGAGGAACCAGTTAAGAGGAGAAATAGTTTTAAATACTTTAATATGTGGGCTTTGTCTGATGATTTTGGAAGCAGCATCGAACAGATTGGACTCGGGATGTATGGGGTACTCCTATGTTCGAGTTGTGAGTAAATTGAGGAGATTGAAGTCTGAGTTTAAGAAGTTGAATAGAGGACAGTTCAGTGACATTGAAAATCTCACCCATGTCACTGAGCTTGCTCTTCAGCATTTCCAGAAGCAGCTTTCTAAGGATCCTCTGAATGTTACAATTTGCAGAGCTGAGAAAGATTGTGCCACTGATTTGAGTAAATTACTCAAAGCCAGGAACAGTTATTTAGCTCAAAAAGCTAAAGAAGGATGGATTAAGGATGGGGATGAGAATACCTCCTTTTTCATTCTAGCATTAAGAGAAGGAGAATGAGGAATAAGGTCTATCAGGTGAAAGACATGGTTGGCCAGCTGTGTACTAAGCCTGAGGATATTCAGGTTGCTTTCGAGAGATATTATAAGAACCTCTTGGGTACCTCTCAACCTGTTAATTCTATTTACAAAAAAGTAGTGAAGTCTGGTAAGGTGTTGACTGATGCCCATAGAGAGAAGCTAACCAGTCCTCTATCTGATGAGGAAATTAAAGTTGCAATGTTTTCCATTCCTGGAGACAAAGCTCCTGGACCTGATGGGTTTAGCAGCCAGTTTTTCAAGGATACTTGGCATATTGTGGGGAAAGATGTGTGCCAGGCTATCAGAAATGCTTATCAGTCTGGGAAGGTTTTGAAAGAATTGAATAATACTACACTCACTCTCATCCCTAAAACCGAGTTACTCGACAAAGTGTATTGCAATTCGGGCCCATTGCCTGTTGCAATACGTTGTACAAGTGTTTGACCAAAGTCATTTGCACTAGAATGAGTACTATTCTGCCTGAGATAATTAATCCGTCTCAGGGAGCTTTTGTCAAAAATAGAGACATTGTGGGGAATATCCTCATATGTCAGGATCTCATTAAGTTGTATAATAGAAAAGTGTGTTCTCCACGAATTATGATGAAGATTGATTTGCAGAAAGCCTACGATTCCATTGAGTGGAGCTTCTTGCAAGAAATGCTAAGTGCCCTAAATTTCCCTCAAAGGAGCATTGCTCTCATAATGGAGTGTGTTTCTTCTCCCTCATATACCTTGGCCCTGAATGGGGATGTTTTTGGTTTCTTCCAAGGTCAAAGAGGGTTAAGGCAGGGAGACCCTCTTTCCCCCCCTGCTTTTTACCATTTGTCTTGAATATCTTAGTAGGCTCTTGGGGATGCTGGACAGGTGTAAGGGATTTAAATATCATCCATTGTGTGCTAAACTGAAGCTTACTCACTTGTGTTTTGCTGACGACTTACTGTTGTTTAGCAGAGGAGACTTGCAGTCTGTTAAACTTTTGTTAAGGGCTTTTGAGATCTTTTCAATGGCTTCTGGCTTAAAGATGAATAATGGAAAATCAAGTTTTTATAGCAATGGGGTGAGTGAGGCAATAGTGTAAGGCATTGTGGAGGCTTCTGGTATGAGGAAGGGTGGGCTACCTTTCAGATACTTAGGAGTCAAAATTGTACCAAAGAGATTGGGGATACTTGACTGTCAATGTTTGGTGGATAGGGTTACTGAGAGGATATCCAGGTTAGGGGCTACGCAACTATCCTATCTTTGGTAGACTCACATTAATCAAATCGTGTTGAGTACCCTTCATATGTATTGGGCACGGATCTTCATTTTGCCTAAGAAGGTGATTTACGATATTGAGGCAATTTGTAGGGCATTTTTATGGCATGGTCAGAATGCTAAAGAATCTCCTGCTCTAGTCTCTTGGAAATCTGTCGTCACCCAAAGAGGAAAGGGGGATTGGGTTTGAAGAACTTGCACCTACGGAATGTAGCTTTATTGGGGAAATATGTTTGGTGGGTTGAACTCAAGACTGATCATCTCTGGGTGAAGTGGGTACATACTGTTCATATTAAAAATGCTCAATGGCGTGATTATGAACCTACTGTCAACACTAGTTGGGCTTGGAGACGATCGTCGGGTAAAGAATCAAATGCAATCTTGGTTTTTTGATGAGAATTGGGAGAGTGGTTTGCCTGAGTATACCGTCAAATTGGGGTATAGCTGGTTAATTGAAGAAGGAGTTGATGTTGCGTGGTATCCTTGGGTTAACAACAGGGTAATGCTACCAAAGCATCAGTTTTTTATATGGTTGGTAGTTCGAACAAATGCGCTTACACGGGACAAAGTTGCGAGAATGGGTATTATTCAAAGATAATCTGCTTTTTGTGTGGGGATGTCAAGAAGATCTTAATCATCTCTTCTTTAGTTGTCCTTTTAGCAGACAGTGTCTCACAATTTGAAAGATTGGCTACTGGTGGGTATTCCTTGCCATGAAGTCGTGGATTGGTGGTTACGATTTAGAGTTCGATCCCTTTTGAAGAAACAAATTTCGTCGCTTGCACTTGCTCAGACGATGTATTTGATTTGGAGAGCTAGGAATTGTTGTAGAGTGGAGTATGTAATCCCTCACCCTGTTACACTTATAAAACAGGTGAAGGGGACGATGCTTATGAGAATGAGAGTTAGTCCTATTACTGTAAGTCATAGAGTTGAGGAGTGGCTAAGTAATGTGGGGTTGAGTTGTAATTAGCTAGAGTTTTGGACTTTAGCTATCAAAATTGTATGTTTGGCATTATGAATATATATACTTACCTTTCCCAAAAAAAAAAAAAGTAATTATGAGATTACTAAGTTGATTTTTGTATGTGACGTATTTTTATTAATACGTTGATTTTTAATGTGTTAAAAATACATAACAAATTTATGTTACATATGACATGTGACATCTTTACATTTGACAAAAATAAAATGGATTTCATGTCATCCATTTGGGCCGAAATATTTGGGGAATTAACATATTTATAATATGTTGATTAAAGTTAATGGAAAGCATAATGATGATTAACCTAATTCTAGCCATGCACCCTACACATTCTTGTAAAGAACAAATTGTGCATGCATTGGCCTTTCCTTCCCCTCCTACCCGGTTCTACCTAGAAAAGAACAAGGAGTTCTTTTGCTTATTTTAATTATTATTCACCATATGAATTGGTGTGTAATAATTTTATTCATTCACTTCACAAAATTATTTTCTAGTGAGATAAAAATAATTCTCTTCCTCTCCTCTTCTCCTACCCGGTTTTAGGAGCCAAAACCAAATATTTTTGGTTCAATTTTTCACAAGATTAATATTGTACTAGCTCATATAATATTAATTAGATTAAGAGTTAGCTTTGGGTATTATTCCTAAGGAGAGATCCTACACTTGGATCTTGTTCTTCCATTAAAGGAAAGCTCAAGAACAAAAGAAAAGGAGATTTCTTTTGTGCCCATTAAACCGAAATACCCATTGTAAGAATAATGTTTCTTTCTCATTTCTTTAATTAGTTTGCATGCATAAGTTCCACCTTTAATTTTATGACAAATTAATTTTAATATATATGAGTATGTTAGTATGTATATAGATCTAGATTTCCTTCAATTGGTATCAGAGCGCCACGGTTGTTTGCATGCAAATCGGTTAAAAGTTTTTCCGAGTTATAAGAATAACATATAAAACTTGTAAAATTTGTGTTATTATGATATATCACGAAATTAATCCATGCATGTTAATATTTCTGGTCCTAAAATGTTTTAGGATATTTTGGTTAAATTTACGGATTTTTATTGTTCATAATTTACAATAATGTCATTTAAATGTGATTTTATGAGTAAAAATGTCATTTTTGGTCTAAAATTAGCTATACTTCGAATTTTCCATTTATTTTTGGATATGTAGTCACATATATTATTTTGAGATAACCTGTAAAATTTCATAATTTTTGGACTTGTTATGCTCGAAAAAGGGATTTTTCATTATTAAATTCGGATTTAGGTGAAAAATAGGTTAATATGAGTTAAATTTCGAATCTGGTCATAAAAAATTAATATGTTGTCACATGCAATTTTACAAGATGTGTGTAAAATAATTGGCTATAAAGAAGTCTTTTTGCATGATTTATGGATTTTTGAAGAAAAATAGCATAAATAGTGACATTATTAGTGAAAAATTAATAAAACATAATCTATGACTTAGGAAAAACGTCTAATGTTGCATTTTATTATATTTTTCAGATCTAAAATTGAAAAGTTAATGAATATAATTTTTCCATGTTTTTATGATTATTTTGTTAAAACCGATAAACCGCAACATTGTTTTTCCGGAAAATTTTCGAAATTTTAACCTAAGATTTTGAACATTATGAGTGTCATGGTAATTTTCCAGAATGTTCATGAGTTTAAATTTCAAATTTTGAAATTATTTGAAATTTTGTGATTTATTTGAAGTTTAATAGCTTATTTTTGTAATTTTTGGTCCATTTATGAACAATTTTGTAAATATGAGTTAATTATGGTCAAATTATTAGTGAAGACTATATTTTGAGTCCTAAGAGGTTAGGGTAATTAACTTATGCATAAATATGAATTTATGTATTTTTGTGATTATAAAAATGTTGAAATCACGCAAATCCGTAAAACCGAGTAATATACGATATTGGCTAATTAAAGGCGATTTAGCATAAAATTGAGCATGTTCATACATATTTTAATGCTGCATTTTCTTTATGATTGTCATAATTTTAATTTATGTAATTTTGAATTATGTAATTTTACTTAGTATGGCCTTAGATTTTAATTGGTATTTCCCGAAATGTATGGGAATATCGATTCGGTTGTAATTTTTATTGTGATCTCGTGTCACCGTTTTGTAATTTAATAGATTTATTTTATTTTAAGTTACAAATGTATAATAGGAAATTAGGTAATTTATTATGTAATTTTATTCATTCCGGAGTTCCCAAAGACGGATTTCTTCAAGAATGGCGATACATAAAGACGGTGTTACCTCGAGATGCGTGCCACAACCGAAGTTCAAGGGACCAATGGAGTTGGTTTCCGAATATGTAATAGTTAAACAGTTTTTCTATTTTAGGAAAGGCCATACTAGGATTTATTTATTTTTATGCTTGCATTTTATTTTATGTCGCATGCATCGCTAAATCGCCATAACTAAACATGCATTATCATTTTATCGAGTTTATCGACCGTGTCAATTAAAATTATCGTAGTTCACCGCTTTAGTTCACTTAAAACGTGATAGATAATAAATTGACATGACCTCTCGCTAAAACAATCAATTGAGACATAGCCTTACCAAATAGTAGAAACCATGAAAACCTATTTCGCGAGGGAGTGCACTCGGCCCTACCGGGGTACAAACCTTGTTACGTAGGGGAAGTGGGTGATGAATGTTAATCCACCGAATTCATGTTGATAAGGGATGAATCGGCCCTACCGTGCCCAAGTTGATATGGATTTGGATCATGGACACATTTATTCGAAATTTGGATTGAACTCAACAAAAGTTTTTGATAAGGGATGTATCGGCCCTACCGTGCCCTTGTCGAATGTGTTTTGGGCTAAAGATAATCGTTAAATGTAATATTATCGACCAAGAGTTCTAAAAGTAGAATCGATTAAACGTTAATCCACCAAGTTATATTGATAAAGGATGAATCGGCCCTACCGTGCCTAAGTCGATATGAATTTGGGTCTTGGAATCATTTATTATAGTTGGGTAGAGGTCACTATATAAATGTTCATATCTTGTTAATTTGCAAGTATTATTTAAAAAGACAAATGTTAATATTTCCTTTTCCTCCATATTTGTAGTTTTTACAATGAATCCATCAAATGCTACCGCACCGATAACTATTGAGTCATATCACAATGTTCTTGACAATGTATGCTCCAACAACGATTTCGATACAACTAGAGAACTTCATTTTGGGATAGGTTCGGATGGAAACCTTAACTTCATCACTTCTTCTAAACCACCTACTACTACTAGACCTCGTGTGAGTCCGTCTCAGGAAGACTACCTCATACAATCTATAGGGTCTTTGTCTCTGGAAGATAAGGATGCCAAAGCTAGTGGGAGCTCAAGCAATCAAGCTCTTGCTTCAAAGGGCAAAAGGTTCAAGAAGAAAGGAAAGAAAATCAAAAACTTCAAGCAAGTTAATGATGAGTGCCATTATTGCTATGGCATGGGACATTGGCTTAGGAATTGTCCCGTATATTTGCGAAATATAAGGGAAGGACTCATTACTCCAAAAGGTACAATTCCTAAAGAAATTTATGTTATTGATATAAATTATACTTCCACTACGACATGGGTACTAGATACCGGTTGTGGTTCTCACCTTTGTAATCATTTACAGGGTTTAAGAGATGTGGAGAGGCTTAGCAAGGGAGATGTGGATCTACGCCTTGGAAATGGAGCTCGGGTAGCGGCCGAATCCAAGGGAACTTATGTTTTAGCTTTGCCTAATGGATTTGAGTTGTATTTACATAATTGTTTTTATGTGCCTACGCTCTCTAAAAACATTATTTCAATCGTCATGCTAGACATGGACGGTTTTTGTTTTGTCATTAAGAACAATTGTTGTACTATTTCTAAGAACGACTTGGTCATAGGCCAAGCTTCCTCTATCAATGGCATTTACATTTTAGAGACCTCAAATCCGACTAATGATATTTATAACATTCAATCAAAGAAACTCAAAACAAGTGACCCAAGTGAAGCGTTCATTTGGCATTGTCGATTAGGTCACATAAACGAGAATCACATCAAAAGATTAATTTTGACTAATGTGATTACACCATTTGATTATCAATCATATGGTACATGCGAATATTGCCTACTTGGCAAAATGACTCGTAATCCTTTTAGTGGTAAAGGGACACGAGCTAGTGAACTATTGGGACTCATACACACCGATGTATGTGGACCAATGAGTATCACCGCTCGTGGAAATTATGACTACTTTATAACTTTCACCGACGACTTGAGTAGACATGGGTATGTCTATTTAATGAAGCATAAGAGTGAAGCGTTTGGGAAATTCAAAGAATTTCAAAACGAAGTAGAGAACCAATTGAACAAAAGGATTAAGGCACTACGATCCGATCGTGGTGGTGAATACCTTAGCCTTGAATTTGATTCACACTTGAAAGTTTGTGGTATTATATCACAACTCACTCCACCCGGAACACCACAACTCAATGGTGTTGCCGAAAGGAGGAATCGAACCCTACTTGATATGGTTCGCTCCATGATGAGTCAAACCGAGTTACCGAACTCGTTTTGGGGATTTGCGATTCAAACCGCAATTCGATCTTTGAATAATAGTCCCACTAAGTCCACCGAAAAGACTCCATATGAGATGTGGACGGGAAAAATCCCAAATATATCCTATATGAAGATTTGGGGATGTGATGCTTACGTCAAAACTAAGAACGACAATAAGCTTGCCCCAAGATCCGAAAAATGCATCTTTGTAGGTTACCCCTCGACCTCTCGAGGATACTACTTCTACAAACCTCAAGATAACAAAGTGTTTGTGTCTTGTGAGGCTGTCTTCTTAGAAAGAGAATTTATTTCTAAGAGACAGAGTGGGAGAAATTTTGAACTTGATGAAGTTCAAGAGCCACAAACCGAGGTAGAGACGCAAGAAGAAGTTCCTTCGTCATCTAATGCGGTTGTACCTCCTCCACTAAGAAGGACGGGTCGAGTAATTCGCCATCCCGATCGATATGTGGGACTTATCAAGGAAGATGGAACACTCGATGTGTTACTTATGGAAAGTGACGAGCCCGCCACCTACAAAGCTGCAATCTCTAGTCCAAATTCCTCCTTATGGCTTGAAGCAATGAAGTCCGAAATGGATTCTATGCATGAAAACCAAGTTTGGGACTTGGTAGATTTGCCTAAAGGGGCAAGACCTCTTCAATGCAAATGGATATTCAAAATCAAGAATGGCATAGAAGGACATGACGATGTCTACAAAGCTAGGCTAGTGGCAAAAGGATTTACCCAACTCCAAGGTCTCCATTATGATGAGACCTTCGCCCCCGTAGCCATGCTAAGATCCATACGGATTTTGTTAGCGATTGCCGCATTTCATGATTATGAAATATGGCAAATGGATGTCAAAACCGCTTTTCTAAATGGGCATTTAGAAGAGGAGGTGTACATGATACAACCTGAAGGTTATGTTGATTCTAAAAATCCTAACAAAGTGTGCAAGCTTAAGAGATCCATTTATGGTCTTAAGCAAGCATCTAGAAGTTTGAATCATCGATTCGATCATGTGATAAAGGAAAATGGTTTCACTCGAAGTGTTGAGGAACCATGTTTATACATGAAATTCAATGGGAGCAATGTTGTGTTCCTAATATTGTATGTAGATGACATACTACTCATTGGAAATGATATTCCAATGTTGTCTTCTGTTAAGAAGTGGTTAGGTAACCACTTCCAAATGAAGGATTTAGGAGAGGCACAACGCATATTAGGTATCCGGATCCATAGAGATAGATCCAAGAGGATATTGGCACTAAGTCAAGAATCTTATGTTGATAAGATTCTTCGACGGTTCAGCATGGACAAATCCAAAAGGGGTTTGGTACCTATGGTAACCGGGACGATATTGAGCAAGACTCAATCTCCCTCCGAACCCCATGATGTTGAACGCATGAAGTTGATCCCCTATGCTTCCGCTGTTGGATCAATCATGTATGCCATGATATGCACACGTCCTGATGTCTCGTATGCCTTGAGCATGACGAGTAGATATCAAGGAAATCCAGGTGAGAGTCACTGGATTGCTGTCAAGAACATCCTGAAGTACTTGAGAAGAACTAAGGATTCTATCCTTGTGTTTGGAGGAGACACTGAGTTGCGTGTTAATGGATACACGGACTCAAGTTTTCAAACAGATAGAGATGACTTGAAATCACAAACTGGTTTCGTGTTTATGCTCAATGGTGGTGCCGTAAGTTGGAGAAGCTTCAAGGAAGTCAGAATCATGATTCTACAACGGAGGTGAGTACATTGCGGCAAGAGAAGTCGCTAAGGAAGCTGTTTGGATCGTGCAATTGACGGAAGGTCTAAAAGTAGTACCTACCGCCAATGATCCCATCACTCTCTATTGTGATAATAGTGGGACGATCTTCCAAGCTAAGGAGCCGAAGTCTAGTAATAGATCTAGACATGTACTTAGAAAATATCATGTAATAAGAGATTTCATTGAAAGAAAGGAAATTGCGATTTGTAAGGTTGGGACGGATGACAACATAGCCGATCCGCTCACCAAGCCTTTATCGCAGCCTAAACATGATGGACATATGGCGTCCATGGGACTTAAACGTGTACCAAGTTTTTGTTAGATTTTGAAATGAAATAAAAGTGTTGTTTTTGTTCATGTTCACAATCACATTTGTCTTTTATCTTTAAATTATACATTGTTACATCCAAACGGGTTGTAGAGACAATTGAACCCCGTTAAAGTGAACACGGATTAACATAGTATTTGCCCATAGTCACTTGTATGAGGTGACGTCTCGAAGTGACTAGAGTGTGAGGCGATTGATGGCAAGTTCAAGTGCCATAGAGTCATGTGAGATGACTAGTCGATCACATAGGCAGGCTGTTAGGAACATTTTGTCGGGCCTTATGACCGCTTATAGAGTTCTAGCAAATTTATATAGCCTGGTCGTGGCGAGAGCTACTATAGTATTCAAATGAGTCGATTCTTTTGACTAAAGACTATTCGCCTAAGATGGCACAGTTTCAGATTAACTTTGATTTGTGTTACTACGACCTTCGTAAATGGGGTCAAATGGGCATATTTTGGGTTATGATGGCTGTGGCTAGTCGAAGGGAATGAGTGCGATAGGAATTGTCCACCCCTAGTCAGGGTTATAACAATATCTCAGGGCCACTCGAGGAGTAATGAATTGGAAATGCGTGGCCACGCTCGGAAAGTATCTATGATAGATAAGTCCGGTCAATCAGTTATTCTCCAGATCGAGGAAACCACTCTCGATATGATCACTTGCAAGTACGACCTGAAAGACACCTTGCATTGAGTAGGAGATAGTAATAGGACAAGAGAATTAGTGACGCACACTTGTCGAGGACAAGTGGGAGATTGTTGGGAAATGTGTCCTCAACAATAGTGCGATCATATGATTTAAATATCATTATTAAATCTCATTTTAAAGAATACAATTGGGAAGTATTTATATCGTCAATGGTCAACATATATCGGTAATGATTGGTGACTAGAGTTTGACATTCTTTGTCGTGTGACGGTGGTGATTAGTTGACCCCCTAGGTCATACCTATAGGGCAACACTCTTAATTGATCATTTAATTAATCGTATAATGTTACGAATTAATTAAGTTACTTGAAAAATTGACGGACGATTTTGGAAGTAAAATTTACGTATCAAATTGAAATGTGATTAAATGAGATACGGTCTGAGTAATCGAATTGTATCATTACTCGGATGAAATTATTGTTTAAAGAAACAATTGGATTTGAATGAATTATTATAAATATGATTTATAAAATTGGTAAAATATTTTGGCACAAGTAATTATGAGATTACGAAGTCGATTTTTGTATGTGACGTATTTTTATTAATACGTTGATTTTTAATGTGTTAAAAATACATAACAAATTTATGTTACATATGACATGTGACATCTTTACATTTGACAAAAATAAAATGGATTTCATGTCATCCATTTGGGCCGAAATATTTGGGGAATTAACATATTTATAATATGTTGATTAAAGTTAATGGAAAGCATAATGATGATTAACCTAATTCTAGCCATGCACCCTACACATTCTTGTAAAGAACAAATTGTGCATGCATTGGCCTTTCCTTCCCCTCCTACCCGGTTCTACCTAGAAAAGAACAAGGAGTTCTTTTGCTTATTTTAATTATTATTCACCATATGAATTGGTGTGTAATAATTTTATTTATTCACTTCACAAAATTATTTTCTAGTGAGATAAAAATAATTCTCTTCCTCTCCTCTTCTCCTACCCGGTTTTAGGAGCCAAAACCAAATATTTTTGGTTCAATTTTTCACAAGATTAATATTGTACTAGCTCATATAATATTAATTAGATTAAGAGTTAGCTTTGGGTATTATTCCTAAGGAGAGATCCTACACTTGGATCTTGTTCTTCCATTAAAGGAAAGCTCAAGAACAAAAGAAAAGGAGATTTCTTTTGTGCCCATTAAACCGAAATACCCATTGTAAGAATAATGTTTCTTTCTCATTTATTTAATTAGTTTGCATGCATAAGTTCCACCTTCAATTTTATGACAAATTAATTTTAACATATATGAGTATGTTAGTATGTATATAGATCTACATTTCCTTCAGCAAGGTGCTCTTTAGCGGATTGAGAGGTAGGCCCGAGAAATAACCCAGGCACATCAAAATGCGGTTGACTGTGAGGTTCGAGAACGGGTCACAATCGAAGGATGCTGTTTCATCGGTTAGGGCATTCACAGCTTGGAATCCCCACATTTCACTATCGCCCTCTTCAATGAGTTGAGAGGCTATCCCTTCTTTATGATAGCCTTGATCGGGGAGGCGGGAATTGTAATTGTTTTCCCGTTGAAAGGGACCCTGATTTTCTGATGAAGGGTTGAGGTGACGGCCTTGGCGTCGTGAATCCAGGGGCGTCCCAGAAGCATGTTGAAAAAGAAGTCGATATCGGCCTCCTGAAAACCGGCTTGCCTTTCCAGGGGTCCAGTTGCAATGGCTAAGGTGATGATCCCTGGGACTTTACGACGGGTGCCGTCATAGGCACGTACTCCTTAATTAGTCGGGACCAAGTCAGCTTCCTCGATACCCAGTTTATGAGCCGTCTTGAGGGGAATGACGTTGACCGCAGATCCGTCATCAACTAGAACCATAGGTACGTTCTTCTTGAGGCACTGTACAGTAATGTACATGGCGAGGTTATGATTGGCTCCGAATGGAGGGATATCTTCTGTTGGAATATGTGTCCTCCGACAATAATGCGATCACAACTGTTGATCATGATGATCACATGTTTAAATCTCATTTTAAGAACACATGTGGGATGTAATATTTTACTGTCAACTGGTCCACACATATCGGTAATGATTGGCTGACTAGAGTTTGACATTACTGTCGTGCGACGGTGGTGATCAGTTGATCCCCTTAGGTCATACCTATAGGGAAATACTCTTAATTGATTATTTAATTAATCGCATGCCGATACGAGTTAATTAAATTGTTTAAAATTGACGGGTGATATTGTGAGTGAAATTAACGTGTCTTATTTTAATTCGATTATATTAGATACGGTCTAAGTAATTGAATTGTTTTATTACTTAGATAAAATTATTGTTTACGAAACAATTGAAATTGAATGAATAATTTATTATAAATACAAGACGTTGTGATTTATAATTCAATAAACCATTTTGGTACAAGTAATTACGAATTACTAGTCGATTTTGTATATGACATATTTTTATTAGTATGTTGATTTTTAATGTGTTAAAAATGCATAAATGTGGGACATAAACATGTTACATGTGACATTGTGATAAAATTGACAAATTGACAAAGATAAAATGGAACCCATTTTATCTTATATATACCGAAATAATGGAGGGAGTATGAGGATTAATATTATGTTTTTATTTTAAATAGGAACATGATTATTACCTCTAGGGACTAGCCTTGCATGCCTATCTTCTTGGGTAGAAAAACAAGCCCATACATAGGGCACTCTTCCCCCTCCAACCGGTTTTGTATGAGCAAAAAGGCAAGGGTTTTTCCTCTCGATTATTCATTCATTTTTACATAGAATTTCTAGTGTAAGAAATTACTATTATTCTCTCTACATCTTATGAAAATTCTAGAGAAATAAACTTCACAAATACTCCCTCTTGAACCGGTTTTCAAGAGCAAAATTATAATTTTTGTGTCAATTTTATAGTAAGACTTATATTATTTCTAGTACAAAATAATATTAGTTATTAAGAGATTTCTTTGGGTATATGTTTTTGGGAGAGATTCTAAACTTGAATCTTGTTCATCCATTATTAAAAAGCTCAAGAACTAATAAGAAGGAGATCTTGTTGGTGCCTATAAAACCGAAATCATATAGTAAGAACAATGATTTCTTCTCTTATCTTATTTATGTTTGCATGCATAAGATCTAGATTTAATTTTATGACTAAATTAAATATCACATATATGAATATGTAAATTAATGAGATTAATTATTTCTAACAAGCGGTATCAAGAGCCTTAAGTTGTTTGCATGCAAATCGGTTATTGTTTTTTCGAGTTATACGATTAACAAACAAAACTTATAAATTTGTGTTTATTATGAAATATCACGAAATTTATTTGCATGTTAAAGTTTCTGGTCCTAAAATGTATTTAGGATATTTTGGTTCATTTATGGATTTTATTGTTCATTTTTTATAATAATGGCATTAAAATGTGATTTTTATGATAAAAATGTCAATTTTCGACTAAAAATAGCTAAACTTTGATTTTTCAGTGGTTTTTGGATATGTTTTCACATATATTATCTACGGATGGTCTGTAAACTTTCATAATAAAATGAGTTGTTATGCTCGAAATATGGATTTTTCAATTTAAAATCGTATTTAAATGGAAAAATAGGTTAATATGAGTTATATTTCGAATCTGGTCATGGAAATTTAGTATGTTGTCACATGAAATTTTACAAGATGTGTGTAAAATGTTTGGATATAATGAAGTCTTTATGCATGATTTATGAATTTTTGATGAAAAATCACATAAATAGTGACTTTAATTAGTAAAAATGCTAAAACATACTTCATGACTAAGGAAAAACGTCACATGTTGCATTTTATCATATATTTCAGATCTAAAAGTGAAAAGTTAATAAAAATAATTTTTCTCATATTTTTATGGTAATAATTGATAAATCCGATAAACCGCAACATTGTTTTTCTCGATAAATTTTCGAACTTTTTAACCTAAGTTTTTGAGCATTATGAGTGTCATGGTATTTTTCCAGAATGTTCATGAGTTTAAATTTCAAATTTTGAAATTATTTGAAATTTTTATGATTTAATTTGAAGTTTATGACATAATTTTGTATTTTAAGTCCATTTATGAACAATATTAAGAAATATAAGTTAATTATTGTCAAATGTTAGTGGAGATTAATTTTGAGTCCTAAGTTGGTTAGGGTAATTAACTTCTACATAAATATTAATTTATGTAATTATTGTGATTTTAAAAGGTTAAATCACGCAAATCCGTAAAAACCGATTAATATACGATATTGGCTCCTTAAAGGCGATTTAGCATAAAATTGAGCATGTTCATACATATTATAATGCTTCATCTTATATATGATTGTCATATTTTAATTTTATGTAATTTTTGAATTATGTAATTTTACTTAGTATGGCCTTAGTTTTAATTGGTATTACCCGAAATGTATGGGAATATCGATTCGGTTGTAATTTATTGTGATCTCGTATCACCGTTTTGTAATTTAATAGATTTATTTTTATTTTAATTACAAATGTATAATGGGAAATTATGTAATTTATTATGTAATTTATTTATTCCGGAGATCCTTGAAGACGGTGCCACTCGAGAAGGCGATCCATTAAAGAAAGTGTTGCCTTGAAATGCGTGCCAAGACCGAAGTTCAAGGGACCAAAGGAGTTGGTTTCCGAATATGTAATAGTTAATTAGATTTACTATTTTAGGAAGGCCATACTAGGATTTAATTTATGCTTTGCATTTTATTTATATGTTGCATGCATCGCTAAATCGCCATAACTAAACATGCATTTTAAATCGAGTTTATCGACCGTATCAATTACAATTATCGTAGTTCACCGCTTTGGTTCACTTAAAACGTGATAGATAATAAATTGACATGACCTCTCGCTAAAAATAAACAATTGAGACTTAGCCTTACCAAAAAGTCGAAACCATGAAAACCTATTTCGTGAGGGAGTGCACTCGGCCACACCGGGGTACAAACCTTGTTACGTAGGGGAAGTGGGTGATAAATGTCTATCCACCGAATTCATGTTGATGAGGTATTTATCGGCTACACCGTGCCCAAGTTAATGTGGGTTTGGATCATGGACACATTTATTCGAAATTTGGATTGAGCTCAACGGAAGTATTCGTGACCGTAGTTGCATGTGTTCCGGGCTAAAGATAAATGTTAATGTAATTTTATCGACCAAGAGTTCTAAAAGTAGAATCGATTAAAGAGTTAATCCACCGAGTTATATTAATAAGGGATTTATCGGCCACACCGTGCCCAAGTTAATATGAAGTTGGATCTTGGAATCATTTATAATAGTTGGGTAGAGGTCACTATATAAATGCTCATATCTTGTTTTTTTATTTACAAGTATTAATAAAACGATAAATGTTAAGTTTTCCACTATTCCGTTATCATATTGTTCTATTTCTTTACCACAATTCATACACGATATCATTTCGTTTTTGATTCTAATCTCCATTAAAACATCGTAACTAAAGACAAATATGAATTTTCTTCTAAAACCTCGAATTATTCATTGCAAGGATCTGTTGTGAAGAGTATAGATAAAAGTTATTCGTGATCAAAAGGGTTTTTGATTTTTGACTAACATATCTACTTACAATGAATTGTTTCTCATATGCTTAATTGAGTTAAGTACTTTGAAATGTTAAATTATTTTGGTAACTCGATTTGTTGGAAATCTAAATTAACCAAAATACCGCAACCACTTCAATGAAAGTTTTAAGACTAAACGAACGAATGAAGAGTAGTCTTCATGAATTTCAATTTTGCTTCTCTTAGCAATGACTCATTGACATGAGTGGGAGCATTCTCTTAAACTGTTAAGAAAAGGGTGAGGCTTAAAGAAGTAAAATTAGAATGGAATTGATACAAGGTAATGTTAAAAGTAAAGTTATTGAGAATAACGATAATAAACCTATCAATCCCGACCGTTAAAGTTTCCATCGTCTTAATTGTTGAACGCTAGAAAGGAAACTACCCCAAATTATTGAAGAATCGGCAAGTTAGTTGTGGGACATCTAATGGGACCTTCTTCTTTAAATGTTTATTTGATTGACATAAATTTTGCTAGTACTACTTCGTCAATATTAGAAACCGGTGGTGGTTTTCATCATTGTATTTGATACATAGGATGATTAGAATATGACGACTAGAAACAATGATATCGAGAGATAGAGTCATTGTGTAATCAATCTAGTTTTGAGTTTATATTTATACTTTAATTATGACTATTAAGTGAATAAACTCTAAATAAGAATATAAACTTATTAAGATACAAAAGAGGTTTCACTTTTGTGACCCTATACACCATGATTAGATGTATGGCTAGCCCATTATCAAGGTGAATATATTCTAAACAAAACTAGAATGATACATCATGTAGATGATGCAAGACTCAAATTGGTATCCCAAGATTAAATCTTAAATTCGGGAATGATGAATGCAAAGAGTTATCGAGTACTCTTGAAACCATTAGGTTGTTAATCTTATGGTATATGCGTATCTTGTATTCAAAGCAAGATGTCTCGTGCCTTTTGGTTGAAAAGGAGATCGAGGTTGTAAATCATTGATCCAAAATAGGTTGATCATTTTCTTTTACCAACGATTTAAGTTGACGCTAATGTGTTCACTTAATAAGGTAAATAGAGAAATCTTTGAAGAAGTTCAAAGAGTTCAAAGAATCACGATTTAGTCGTGATGGGATTATCAAAGTGAAGACTTTGAAATAAGCCAAATGAAATGTGATATAGTATCACAAATTAATCTCTCTAAGCACGCATCATGGGATAATCTGTGGTTGGATAAGAAATCAAACGCTATTCGATATGGTTTGAACTTTAATCAAGTTACTTTGAGTTACTTGATCCTTTTGGGGATTTTATCATTTTGTATAAATTATTTTTCCACTAAATCTAAAACGAATCATATGAGATATGAAATGGTAGAGTACCATGTTTGTAAGCTTACATAAGAAACAAATGCTCATTTTTCCCTTACAATTATCACGAGTACAATGGGTTTGTGGCTCGTGAAGCTGTCTTCCTAAAATACAAGATTATTTCTAGAAGACAGCGTGGGAGAAAATATTCAAGAGCCACAAATTGTATTGTGTCAAAGAATGTTATGTCGCAAGAAACTGGTCTTTCTTGGCTACATAAGACGTTTTTGTGTAAAACATTATTTCTTCAAAACCTAGGAGGTTAAAGTCATCACTTGTTGAAGATGATGAATTAGTGTTACTTTTAGAAAGTGAATAGCTTGTAACTTACAAAGAAATTGTTTAATTCAAGTTGATTACTTCTGGAAAGTAATGAACATATGACTTACATGAGAGTGTTTAAGTCACAACTCAATACAAGACTTAGAGCCATGAAAATCCGAAATAAATTCCAAGTGAATTGTTAGATATCAAAGCTTGATTGGTTGCAAAGGGTTTTTGCACTAGTTGAAATGCTTAAGTCTATTTGGATCTTCTTAGGGATTGTGTTTCATTATAATGATATACATATAGCAAGTGAATCTAAAACCCACTTCTTCAATTAGAAGGAATGTATTCAGTACATGTCTTGAGTTTTGTAGATTCTAGCAATCCTAAAATAATGTGAAACTTGAGAGAGGCTCTTAAGTAGGACATCAATGAGTTGGAATCAATGTTTTGATCATGTTATAAAACCTTTCTCGATAAGTCGAGAAGTTGTGTTTATACATGGAGTTTAGTGGGAGTTACGGAAATTTTAATTAGTCTTATATGTGGATGACATATTAATCATTGCAAATGATTTAAGACTTTGGAGAAATATAGTACATCTTTAATATCCGGATTTATGGAGATAAATCTACATGATATTAATGTCAAATAAGGAGTCTTATGTTGATAAGATTCATGACTAGTTCAATCAAGTTGAACATATTTGATTGATTCCATTTGCTTCCGCTGCCGAATCAATTAAATAGGAAATGATGTATAACACTTCATATACTTTGAGTATGATGAATTGTTTCAAATCGAATTTAAGTAATAGTTACCAAGTAAGCCATAAAGATTACCCTTAAGTGCTTGCAGAAGCATTAAGGATGTAATGCAAAGTATTTTTGATGCAATTTTGTGTAAGGGTGTTACACAAATGACAATTGACAATTGAGATTGCGCATGGTTTCTGACAAAACCATAATCAAAACACATTAGGATGGTTAAGGTACCATTGTGACTATGTTATTTAAGAAATAGATTTTCTAGAATCGTGCTAGGCAATAAAGAACAATGAGAAATATTTACAACGGAAATTGAGTACACTTGCAATCATGGGATGTGCAAGAGGGTTGAGTCCCGCACACTGTGAAAACAGTGGGAGCTATTCTATGACTTGAGAGCTTATGTCTAGATTGGATCTAGACACGTAATCAGAAAGTTTTGTAATCCAAATGTATACATTACAAAGGAAAACGAGTATGTAGTAAGGTTGAGTTAGGTACAAGAAGTTGATAAAACCTACTAACCAAAGCCTTCTTATAGGCTTAAACATGATGAGTCATGTCATATGTCATTTCAATTGGATTGAGATGAACAACTACATACATGATCAAAATGGATTATAAAAATATGAAGTAGTAATCAGGTATTGACTATTCATATGTGATAATCACATTTGTCGTTCGAGTTTTTTAAATCAGAAAACTCCTTTTATACCTTGTTACATCCAAACGGTTGTAGAGACAACATTGAACCCCGTTAAAGTGAACCCGGATTAACATGGTATTTGCCCATAGTCACTTGTATGAGGTGACGTCTCGAAGTGACTAGAGTGTGATGCGATTGATGGCAAATTCAATTGCCATAGAGTCATGTGAGATGACTAGTCGATCACATAGGCAGACTGTTGGGAACACCTTGTCGGGCCTTATGACCGCTTATAGAGTTCTGGCAAATTTATATAGCCTGGTCGTGGCGAGAGCTACTATAGTATTCTAATTAGTCAATTCTTTTGACTAAAGACTGTTCGCCTAAGATGGCATAGTTTCAGATTGACTTTGATTTATGTTACTACGACCTTCGTAAATGGGGTCAAATGGGCATATTTTGGGTTATGATGGCTGTGGCTAGTCGAAGGGAATAAGTGCGATAGGAATTGTCCACCCCTTGTCAGGGTTAAAACCATATCTCAGGGCCACTAGAGGAGTAATGAACTGGAAATGCGTGGCCACGCTCGGAAGGTATCTATGGTAGATGATTCCGGTCAATCAGTTATTCTCCTGATCGAGGAAACCACTCTCGATATGATCACTTGCAAGTACAACCTGAAAGACACCTTGCATTGAGTGGGAGATAGTAATAGGACAAGAGAATTGGTGACGCACACTTGTCAAGGACAAGTGGGAGATTGTTGTAATATGTGTCCTCCGACAATAATGCGATCACAACTGTTGATCATGATGATCACATGTTTAAATCTCATTTTAAGAATACATGTGGGATGTAATATTTTACTGTCAACTGGTCCACACATATCGGTAATGATTGGCTGATTAGAGTTTGACATTACTGTCGTGCGACGGTGGTGATCAGTTGATCTCCTTAGGTCATACCTATAGGGAAATACTCTTAATTGATTATTTATTTAATCGTATGTCGATACGAGTTAATTAAATTGCTTAAAATTAACGGGTGATATTGTGAGTGAAATTAACGTGTCTTATTGTAATTCGATTATATTAGATACGGTCTAAGTAATTGAATTGTTTTATTACTTAGATAAAATTATTGTTTACGAAACAATTGAAATTGAATGAATAATTTATTATAAATACAAGACGTTGTGATTTATAATTGGTAAAATATTTTGGTACAAGTAATTATGAATTACTAAGTCGATTTTGTATATGATGTATTTTTATTAATGCGTTGATTTTTAATATGTTAAAAATACATAACAATTTTATGTGACATGTGACATGTGACAAATTGACAAATTGACAAAAATAAAATGGAGTCCATTTTATCTATATGTACCGAAATTTAGGGTGTATTAGGCAAAATATTATGTTGATTATTTTATATGGAAAACACAATCATTAACCTAAGGAATAGCCATGCAAACCTACTTGTCTTTGTGAAGAGAACCTTGATCATGCTTTGGCTATTTCCACCCCCCTTTACTCGGTTTTTCAAGAGCAAAGCCAAGGGTCTTTTGCTCTATAATTTACCTTATATACTACATGAGAAACTAGTATATTATTATTCATTACACACATCTAAAATAAGAGTTTTAGAGAGATAAAAATCTCCCTTTTCTTCCTCCTCTTAGCCGAATTAATAGAACAAAAATAAATATTTTTGGGTCATTTTTATTTAAATTAATATTGTTCTAGTAATAATAATATTAATTTTGTTAAGAGTTTACCTTGGGTATAAATCCTTGGGAGGGATTCTACACTTGAATCCTTGTTCTTCCATTTTGGAGTGCTCGAGAACAAGTAAGAAGGAGATCTTACTTGTACCCAATAATCCGAAATAATCAATGTAAGGGTTGATGATTTCTTCCTTGTTTTCTTTATTGTTTGCATGCATAAGATCAACTTTTAATTTTATGACTAAATTAAATCATCACATATATGAATATGTATTATAATGAGATATAGATTTTTAACAAGCGGTATCAGAGCCTTGGTTGTTTGCATGCAAATCGGTTATAGTTTTTCCGAGTTATACGATTAACATATAAAACTTGTAAATTTGTGTTATTATGATATATCACGAAATAGATTATGCATGTTAAAGTTTCTAATCCTAAAATGTATTTAGGATATTTTGGTTAATTTATGGATTTTTATTGTTCATCCTATATTATAATGGCATTGAAAATTTGATTTTATGATTAAAATATCATTTTCGGACTAAAATTAGCTAAACTTTGAATTTTCCAGTGGTTTTTGGATATGTTTTCACATATATTAATTTTAGATGACCTGTATTTTTTCATAATTGTTGGAGTTCTTATGCTCGAAATATGGATTTTTCATGATAAAAATCGGATTTAAATGAAAAATAGGTTAATATGAGAAATATTTCGAATCTGGTCACAGAAATTTAGTATGTTGTCACATGCAATTTTACAAGATGTGTGTAAAATAATAGGCTATATTTAAGTCTTTATGCATGATTTATGAATTTTTGATGAAAAATAGCATAAATAGTGACTTATTTAGTGAATAATTGCTAAAACATACTTCATGACTAAGAAAAACGTCACATGTTGCATTTTATTATCTTTTTCAGATCTAAAATTGAAAAGTTGATGAATATAATTTTTCTCATATTTTATGATTATATTTGATAAATCCGATAAACCGCAACATTGTTTTTCCCGATAAATTTTGAAATTTTTTAACCTAAGTTTTTGAAAATTATGAGTGTCATGGTATTTTTCTAGAATGTTCATGAGTTTAAATTTCAAATTTTGAATTTATTTGAAATTTTTGTGATTTATTTGAAGTTTATAGCATTTTATTGTAATTTTGGGTTCATTAATGAACAATTTTAAGAAATGTGAGTTAATTATAGTCAAATAGTTAGTGGAGACTAATTGTGAGTCCTAAGAGGTTAGGGTAATTAACTTGTGCATAAATATGAATTTATGTAATTTATTGTGATTTTAAAAGGTTGAATCATGCAAATCCGTAAAAACCGTTAAATATACGATATTGGCTCCTTAAAGGCGATTTAGCATAAAATTGGGCATGTTCATACATATTATAATGCTGCATTTTATTTATGATTGTCATAATTTTATTTTATGTAATTTTATTTTATGTAATTTTACTTAGTATGGCCTTAGTTTTTAATTGGTATTACCCGAAATGTATGGGAATATCGATTCGGTTGTAATTTATTGTGATCTCGTATCATTGTTTTGTAATTTAATAGTTTTATTTTATTTTAATTACAAATGTATAATAGGAAATTATGTAATTTAATTATTCCGGAGTTCCTTGAAGACGATGTCACTCAAGAAGGCGATACATAAAGACGGTTTTACCTCGAGATGCGTGCCAAAACCGAAGTTCAAGGGACCAATGGAGTTGGTTTCCGAATATGTAATAGTTAATTAGATTTTCTATTTTAGGAAGGCCATACTAGGATTTATTTTATGTTTTGCATTTTATTTATATGTCGCATGCATCGCTAAATCGCCATAACTAAAACATGCATCATCCTTTTTATCGAGTTTAATTGACCGTGTCAATTAGAATTATCGTAGTTCACCGCTTTAGTTCACTTAAAACGTGATAGATAATAAATTGACATGACCTCTCGCTAAAATAATCAATTGAGACATAGCCTTACCAAATAGTAGAAACCATGAAAACCTATTTCGCGAGGGAGTGCACTCGGCCACACCGTGGTATAAACCTTGTTACGTAGGGGAAGTGGGTGATAAATGTCTATCCACCGAATTTATATTAATGAGGGGTATTTCGGCACACCGTGCCCTAAGTTGATATGAGTTTGGATTATGGACACATTTATTCGAAATTTGGGTTGAACTCAACAAAAGTATTCACGACGATTTCCGGATGTGTTTCGGGCTAGAGATAAATATTAATGTAAATTTTATCAACCAAGAGTTCTAAAAGTAGAATCGATTAAAAGGTTAATCCACCGAGTTATGTTAATAAAGGGTATTTCGGCACACCGTGCCCTAAGTTAATATGAATTCGGGTCTTGGAATCATTTATCAAGTTGGATAGAGGTCACTAGATAAATGCAATAAAACTTGTTTAAATTATTTCTTTTACGAGTATTATTATTTTGAAAACGACATATGTTTTATTCCTTCTATTTTGTTTTTGTAGACCGTTTTTATTTCTCATAACAAATGGCCAATCCAAACACCAACGCCACGCCTCTCACTAATACTTCATGGCTCCGATCCTTCATGGATCGTTGTAAATTTGAAAAGAATGGGTCAAATTTCTCCGATTGGGATGCCCAACTCAAACTAGCCGCCCAAGGTGACGACAAGCTTCGTTACCTTACCGAGGCCTCTCCACCCGAACCTAATGCTAGGTGGACCGCCGCCACTAGGGAAGCATATGAGGCTTATCATAAGGAGTCCGCCGCAATGAAAAATGTGTTGATCTTTGCGATGGAGGCGGATCTCCAAAGGAGAGCCTTTAAAATGGGCACCGCTAATGAAATCTATTCTAAGCTTGTGACAATGTTTTCACAAACTCCGCGGATCGTCCAATATGAGGCGGCCGCGGCATTCTTTGATCTCGACTTTAAAGAGGGCCAAAAGGTTAGCCCTCATGTGCTCAAATTAATGGAGCTAGTCGAAACTTTGAAGATTCAAAAAGTTGAAATCCCCAAAGAACTCATTGTAGATAGGATTCTACACTCCTTATCCAAAGTCAAGGCATATGTTCAATTCCGGGTGAATTTTAACATGCAAGACAAGGACGTGTCTCTTGAAGAGTTGCACAAGTTAGTTGTGCAAGCCGAAAGAGACATGGGGTTAAATGTTAACCCACCCAAGGATGTGCTTAACATAAGCACCAAGAGTAAGGGGAAGTTCAAAAAGAATGGGAAGAAGGGTAAGAAGCAAGCTCCCACTTTCACCAAAGCTAAGACTTATGAAGCTAGCACTTCCAAGATCAAGAAGGGTCCTCTTGATAAATGCCATTATTGTAATGGTGTTGGACATTGGAAAAGAAATTGTTCCAAATATCTTGGTGACATCAAAGCTGGAAAGATCACTCTAGTAGGTAAATGACTATCCTTTCTTTTATGTTTCTAATTCACACTATGGTATTGTGATACAAAGTTGTGATAATGTATCCCCTTTTTATTGTAAATAGGGCCTCCACCAAGCAAGGACAAGGGAAAAGAAAAGCAAGCTTGAGAAACCATCGAGAAGCTAGGAGTAGCTTCCATGAAGCTTGTCTTTTTATTGTCTTATTTTAATTTATGTTTCGGATTTTAGAACCTTTTGATTTCCATGTTCGACATGGAAATGTTTTTGGATATTGGTTGTATTTTGGATAATGGTGGCTTGGTTTGCAACCCAAGTCACCCGTTTTATCGTTTTTATCCTTGTTCTAAAATTCGTCTTTATCCGCTTGCTCATAGAAACATATGATCATTCACTTAAAGTGATCTAATAGACAACTACAATGATGGGATTCATTACATGTCCACAAGCTTAAGGCTTGTATATGATCAATCATAAAGTGATATTGAGTTGATGAACTCTCTTAAAGGAATGTCAATCACCAAGTACACTTATCAAATTTAAAACAACTAGTCAACCTATGAGATAGTCCTCCTTCTACTTTAAAATCATTATTTGTGTCTCATAAACTATCTTTGAATCTCTAGTGTATTCATTCTAAAGATAGAGTGGGAGAAAAATGAAGACACAAAGAACATCAAGAAAAATTTGTGTAAATGAGATCTACGCAAGGAAAAATGATTTGAATAAAGGTATATCTATTTATATAGTATACATAAATAGATGAGATCTATGGTCTCGAATAGATCTACATGACAAAAGAGACCAAGTGAAGTAATCAAAAGAATATGTTTTCAAGATAACTACACGAGGAGACCAAAAGAAAGTTTTGGAAGAAGAATGACTAATGTAAAGTCTTAATTGACTAGTTTATGATATTTTTGACCAATAGTTTCAATATTTATATTTACTTAAGAGCCTAAATGAATCAAAGTTACATCCTAGAAAATAAATGAGATTTATGACTAGAAGTTGCAAGGATTGATATACCGATATCCACAATAGCTAAGTTAAGTATTAACCACGCTAATGTCATTACTTAACCTCATTATGATAAGGGTTTTTTTATAACTTATACCATGAATAACTCGCCTTTTCAAATCTTATACCTAAGATAATTTTCTTTAAAATCTTATACCTAAAATAACATTTTCTTCCAAACTTGATACCAAATCTTAAAAAAATGCCTTAAATTGACGATTTTGTCCTTACTAATTGATGGTTTTTAGTGGTGGTAATTGTGGATGTGTGGGTTAATAGGTGGAAAAAGGATGATGGTGTTTAATTAGTAAGGAGAAGATCGTCAATTTAGAGCTTTTTTCGATATTTGGTATCAAGCTTGGAATAAAATTTTATTTTAGGTATAAGATTTTAAGGAAAGTTATCTTAGGTATAAGATTTGAAAAAGTGAGTTATTCAAGGTATAAATTATCAAAAAACCCTTATGATAATGAAATGGTTAAACCTCCTTCCGAAAAGGGTATTTTGAAGGACGTGTATGAGATATTATTCATATTTAAATAATGACATTAAAATCTCTTTCCATAAGGTTAAGATGAGACCTCTTCAAAATAGGTATTTTGAAAGGATATGATGGGAACATATATGGTTTTATCTTAATAACTTAGCAAAGGAAAATATATTTCAATTCTTGAAATGTTTCAATTGAGTAGTCAATTACGAAACATGTGGAATTAAGTGGGAGTTGGAAATTATCATGTGAAGACATGGAATTTAGTGGGAGCAATCATCTTGTAAAGGTTTATAACTCATTACTCATTGGGAATGACGAGCTAATACTATTCTTTCACAAAGAAGTATTTGAGTTTTCAATTCTGGATGAAAATGGACTATGATGAATCCAATCACATCATGAGATGTTGGATAAGTATTGAGATATACACATCAAATCAACAAGAAACGTAGGTTATTCATATCGATGAAAATGGAATTACCATAAGCAGTCATGGTCATTCATTGAACCTAAGAATAGTTGATGACATGATTAAAAGTTACTAGTGTTTCCGCCATTAGAATAATCATGCACATGTCCAATAATGAATCATATGCATAAGAGCATGATGATTCATAGGCAAGCCATAAAAGAATCGTCATGTATTCTCGAGGAGAATCCGATGAGCGATTTCAGTGTTGGACACAACACTCTGTTATGTGTCAAGAGGTTGCACATATTAAAATCCGAACACGCGTAAGGATTTATGATAACTCTAAGCTTTTCAAGCTAAAAGAAGAAATAAGAAGTTTGGAAAGATACTTAGTTGAAGTAAGAAGTTACTCAAAACTAATATTTTCTAAATATGCTAGGACTTGTGAGAAGTGCTAGGCTAATCATCTTGACAATTGTTGCAAGACTCTGCAAAACATTTACCTAGTGCATTGTGAGTGGGTGGAGTACTTGATCAGTGCAAGTTATATCATTCACCACAAATTCATTGGTTATGTGATAATCGACCAGAAAGTTCTTTCAAGATAAAGAACCCAAACCGAGGTTGGGAACCTATATGTGTACTTGGTAAGGTTCATGCTATGAGAGATAACATGAATATAAAGGAAATTGCGATTAAGAAGTTTGAACACATGGACACATGGTATGTTAAACTGCTATTGCAATCAACAAGTGTTTACACACTTACGATATGCATCACAAGGTTGTAATACGGTATTGACTACCCGGATGTGATGTCAACATTTGTCGTTTGAGTTATTATTATTAACTCACCTTATACTTTGTTACATCCAAACGGGTTGTAGAGACAATTGAACCCCGTTAAAGTGAACACGGATTAGCATTATATTCGCCCATAGTTGCTTACATGAGGTGACGTCTCGAAGTGACTAGAGTGTGATGTGATTGATGGCAAGTTCAAGTGCCATACAGTCATGTGAGATGACTAGTCGATCACATAGGCAGACTGTTAGGAACACTTTGTCGGGCCTTATGACCGCTTATAGAGTTCTGGCAAATTTATATAGCCTGGTCGTGGCGAGACCTACTATAGTATTCTAATGAGTCGATTCTTTTGACTAAAGACTATTCGCCTAAGATGGCACAGTTTCAGATTAACTTTGATTTGTGTTACTACGACCTTCGTAAATGGGGTCAAATGGGCATATTTTGGGTTATGATGGCTGTGGCTAGTCGAAGGGAATAAGTGCGATAGAAATTGTCCACCCCTAGTCAGGGTTATAACAATATCTCAGGGCCACTCGAGGAGTAATGAACTGGAAATGCGTGGCCACACTCGGAATGTATCCATGGTGGATAAATCCGGTCAATCAGTTATTCTCCAGATCGAGGAAACCACTCTCGATATGATCACTTGCAAGTACGACCTGAAAGACACCTTGCATTGAGTGGGAGATAGTAATGGGACAAGAGAATTGGTGACGCACACTTGTCGAGGACAAGTGGGAGATTGTTGGAATATGTGTCCTCCGACAATAATGCGATCACAATTGTTGATCATGATGATCACATGTTTAAATCTCATTTTAAATAATACAATTGGGAAGTAATATTTTACTGTCAACTGGTCCACACATATCGGTAATGATTGGCTGACTAGAGTTTGACATTACTGTCGTGAGACGGTGGTGACCAGTTGATCACCTTAGGTCATACCTAAACGGTAACACTCTTAATTGATCATTTAATTGATTGTATGACGATACGGGTCAATTAAATTACTTAAAATTGACGGACGATTTTGGAAGTAATATTTACGTGTCTCATTGTAATTTGATTAAATAAGATACGGTCTAAGTAATCGAATTGTTTTATTACTTAGATGAAATTATTGTTTAAGGAAACAATTTCATTAGAATGAATAAATTATTATAAATACAAGATGTTGTGATTTATAATTGGTAAAATATTTTGGTACAAGTAATTATGAATTACTAAGTCGATTTTGTATATGACGTATTTTTATTAATGCGTTGATTTTTAATATGTTAAAAATACATAACAATTTTATGTGACATGTGACATGTGACAAATTGACAAATTGACAAAAATAAAATGGAGTCCATTTTATCTATATGTTCCGAAATTTAGGGTGTATTAGGCAAAATATTGTGTTGATTATTTTATATGGAAAACACAATCATTAACCTAAGGAATAGCCATACAAACCTACTTGTCTTTGTGAAGAGAACCTTGATCATGCATTGGCTATTTCCACCCCCCCCTTTACCCGGTTTTTCAAGAGCAAAGCCATGGGTCTTTTGCTCTATAATTTACCTTATACACTACATGAGAAACTAGTGTATTATTATTCATTAGACACATCTAAAATAAGAGTTTTAGAGAGATAAAAATCTTCCCTTTTCTTCCTCCTCTTAGCCGAATTAAGAGAACCAAAATAAATATTTTTGGGTCATTTTTATTTAAATTAATATTGTTCTAGTAATAATAATATTAATTTTGTTAAGAGTTTATCTTGGGTATAAATCCTTGGGAGGGATTCTACACTTGAATCCTTGTTCTTCCATTTTGGAGTGCTCAAGAACAAGTAAGAAGGAGATCTTACTTGTGCCCAATAATCCGAAATAATCAATGTAAGGGTTGATGATTTCTTCCTTATTTTCTTTATTGTTTGCATGCATAAGATCAACTTTTAATTTTATGACTAAATTAAATCATCACATATATGAATATGTATTATAATGAGATATAGATTTCTAACACTCCAGCCGTACAATCCCTTCTACATGGATACAGGGGCATCGTCACATCTCAGTGCCGACGCAGGTATGTTTCATTACCCGCTCAATTACAGTACGATTCGTTATATTTATGTTGGGAATGGCGCTTGTATTCTGGTACACGGTTCTAGACAAACCACACATGACACACCCAACCGCTCCCTTCACCATAACAACGTCTTATATACACCGAAAATTATCAAATACCTTATATCCGTAAGATAATTCACTAAAGACAATAATGTGTCCGTTGAATTTGACCCTTGTGGTTTTTCTGTGAAGGATTTAGCGAATGGGAATCTGATTCTGAGGAGCAATAGTGATGGCGATCTTTACCCCGTGTCAGCCGTGTCAACCGCGTCACCTGCAACCGAGCCCAGCCCCACTCTCCTTGCTTTCTCACCCGACGTTTGGCACTCTCGCTTAGGTCACCCTGGTGCTTCAATTTTTAATTTACTTCAGTCACATTCCCGTATTGATTGTAATAGAAAATCGAACTCTCATTTATGTCAGTCGTGTCAAATAAGCAAACACAAGAGGTTGCCCTTTTCCAATTCTTTATCTATGGCTCTTGCACCATTTGACATTATTCATAGTGATTTGTGGACATCGCCCATCACAAGTAAAGAAGGCTACAAGTATTATTTGATTTTAATTGACAACTTCACGCAATTTGTGTGGGTATATCCGTTAAAATTCAAATCCTAAACTTTTTCAAAATTCATCAAATTTCGAAACTATGCCACAACACAATTTAATCGCCCCATCAAAACGTTTCAATGTGACTTAGGCAGTGAATTCGACAACAATGATTTTAAAAATTTTGCTGATCAACATGGTCTTATTTTTCGATTCTCGTGTCCTCAAACCTCGTCCCAAAACGACAAAGCCGAACGCATGATTCGTCGAATAAATGAAATTGTTCTTGCTCTCTTACATCATGCCTCTGTCCCACTCGACTATTGGGTCAATGCTTTGCACACCGCAGTCCATCTCCACAATATATTGCCTACTAAAATCCTCCATTTCTGCTCTCCAACTTCCGCTCTTTTTCACAAAAATCCCTCCTACATCCACCTTCGTGTCTTTGGCTGTGTTTGCTACCCCAATATGTCCGCCAAAACACCTCATAAACTCGCTACTCGTTCCACAAAATGCGTCTTTCTCGCCTATCCCCAAGAATTTCGTGGTTACAAATGTCTTGACCTATCAAGTGGTAAGCTTATCATATCCCGTCATGTCACGTTCGATGAGTCAGTTTTCCCATTCGCTCATCCTTCCTCCATCGCTACTACCCGCGGCACTTCTAGCCTCCTCAACCCCAGCCTTATCGAAGCCTTCCTGCAACCCCACGTCCCTGATCACATACCCGAAACACCACTCTCCCCCCGTACTCCCTCACCTCCTGTAACCACTCCCAACTCACCCCACATCCCACCTCCCACATCCCCTGCTTCCCAGCCAGCCGAGCCTTCTCAACCACCCCCTGCCTCCTCTCAAACCTCCCCCAATGCACCTGTCACTACCCCGACACAGACTACCTCCCCTCATAATAGAAAAACCAAGCCCCAACTACACTACTACAGATACAGCCTATAACAACGGGTAAAAACCGTTGTAAAATAAAAAAAGCGGACGTTGTTAAAGCGGCCGTTGTAGAAGGTATTTACAACGGTTTGCTTATTTAGTGGAACCGTTGTCTAAATTATTCACAACGGTTAAAAGCCGTTGTTATTGGATGCTCTCCGTTGTGGAAAGTGTTTCAAAATTTTGGAGGGAATTATATAACAACGGTTGTCGTATGTATAACCGTTGTTGTAACTTTCCCTCCAAAATTGTGAAGTCTTTGACCACGGGTTTATGCTACATACCCGTTGTTGAAATTGTTAGTAACAACGGTTCTTTGTTTAATACCCGTTGTTGTAATTTTACCTCCAAAATTGTGAATACTTTTAACAACGGTTCTTTGATTAAAACCTGTTGTTGAATATTATGCGCGAGTATTTGTAAATGTCATTCACAACGGTGTTAGTTTTATTAACCGTTGTGAAAGGTATTCACAACGGTTTTTTTTTAGTAACCGTTTTTATTACGTACACCTAATGTTCTGAAAAATTAAATTTGTTTCATGCCATTCAAAACCTCGCATATATCAGAAGACACCATATACCAAAGACCAAAGATAAATCATAGCTGGGTTCATCAGAACTCAATAGATTCAATTCAACCACAACAGCAGCATCATATATATATATATATATATATATATATATATATAATTACAAGGAGTTGAATTTACATGAACTAATTAATCATTCCCTAACTTCAACAAAAAAATTACTAATAAGCTGATCTAAACTGTGAGTATATCATGCATTTCTATCTATATATATTCTAAGACGTAGTTGCCCCACATGTCTCTTACCTCGTCTATATCTATACTTGATTATTGCTCAATCTGTTGTGACTGGTTGATTACATACTGCGGAAAAAACAAAGAGAATACATTATGGTATATATAGCAACAAGCAAGACAACATTAGCAACATCATGGTATATATAAAGCAATTGCAAGACAACATTAGCTCTAATTTAAAAAAAGTAATAAACACATGTTTAAATTATTACTAACCCTTTCTGGAATAACGAGATATCTTCGCCTAATAATCTCCAACATGAACCGACAAGCGTAGTATCCACATTGTATGCTATTTGGCTGGCGAGGGGCCTATTATTACATAAAAAAAACAGACGAGAGAAGGCTCACATCAGAATCTTGAACTTTAGGTATTGTATTAGTATTAAACACAGATTTTGCACTTAATGTTATTGTATTTGAGCACGTACCCCTGTTATCGTAATAAAATCAGGGCCAACATCAGAATCGTTCGTGGGTTGATCCTCCTCGTTTGCTCTTTTCTTCTTAAAGGCCCTTTTTTTAAAAAATAAAAAAGGAGGCGGAAACTAATTTTTTTAGGGGCAAAAATATGAACGAGCTTTTTTTCGTAAATAAAAATTGAAAATGTTATATATAAATAAATCAAGTATTATAAACTTACATTTTAATCAAGTGCTTAAAAGTCTCGCTTGGTTGATGATGTAAAGAGTCCAACCGTAAAACTTTTTCTTTGTCGGCATGATGGTCGCTAGCACCCAATGAGTCCTACATCAAGAGACATCATCATTATTAACAAGTACATATATTAGTTATGAAAATGCAATTGTAGGGGGAAACGTAATATTAATTTGTTTATTACCCTTTTTCATTATAAGCGCCAAAAATCGGCTTCTTGGTTGTCGCCAATTGCCGAGCAATATAATCTACCCGTTGTTCGAACGAGAAATCCGGAATAAATAAAGATAAAACATAGGGGCACAGAACTGTATTGATCGGATGGAATATTCTTCTCGGGATCACTCTCAATTGCAATATCCTACATTATTACGGTATTAATTCCGGTATTTAAAACACTATCTACCTAGTAGTCAGAATATTAGACTATGAAATTATTTATTAAGAAACTTACTTCATCCAAACAAATATGTGTGCTATATCAATCTGGTCTAGTCCAGCCCATACGGCTAGCAGATCCCATGATATAAGCGCTTGGCGCTCAGCCCCTAGAATATCCTCCTCGAGCGGAATAATTATCAGTTGCTCGGAGGCTATGCGATGGCCAGACCTCCTCATACGTCTCATCATCGTCCCCGTTCTTACTTTTTGCATGTAATCCTTCCCTTTATATTGTGTGGAGTTTATACTCCTAACTTTCACGACCGGGAAAGAATGAGTCTTTGATGTGGTGCTACTACCACCAGCCTACACATGTAGTATAGATAATTAAAATAATAAAAAATCCAAAGGTAACATATCCTAGTTGGAGTAATAAAAATAAAAGCGTACTTAATTAAATACCTCGTCAACCTGCTCTTTCAATGATGAGGTAGTAGTAGCAGTAAGACGGGGACTTAGGCTTATCGGTCTTTTTGTCCCCTACACAAAATTACCATGCTTTTTATAAATACAGACAAAATATAAATAAAGGGGCGAGGTTAATTTTTAAAAAAATGGAGAAGTTAATTAAATACATACCTCATCAAGTTGTTGTGAAGTCGAGGTCGTTGACATGTCTGTGGACTTAGGCTTATCCGCCAAAGCCGCCTTTTTTGTTCCCTACAAAAAAAAATAACATATAAATTTAACATATAAAAACATTCAACAATTAAAAATGTAACATATATATATATATATAAAGGTATTTCTTCTAACCCCAATCGCTTTCCATTTGCTCAAAGTGAGGCGGCGGAGATATCTTCGCCAAGTAGATGTGAGTATCAGGCCATTGGATGAAACTTCCAAGCGCATCTCCCAGAATGGTAATGTCGTCACGAATCGACAGGCGGTGGAAATTTTTCATGGCCTGGATTGACTGTAGTTATCTCTACTATTCTATGATTCGGCAAAAGTTTTTCGCCATGAACTACGTTTCGCCTGCAGCAGATTTGTTTTCTACGAGACCCGGCCAACACGCACGGGTGGCTTTTCGATTCTATTAGGGTCAGCAAGAATAATGGCCTCTTGTTTACGGCCTGAAGAATATACACATACATACATTATTATATCTTTGCAAAAACGCTTCAAAGATTCAAAAGATTTTGCAAAAACGCTTTCGTCTCAGGCCGATTTTTGCACAAACTTCAGCATTCATATAAATTTAACTAATTAAACACTTCATGCATACCTCATCGAAAAAACAGGAACCGACTTGAAGGGGATGTATCTTTGTTTTCCATCACCGTCTTCTCATCAAGTTGCATCTCCTTTTCAGACCCATTATTTACCTAATAAAATTAACCAATTCAATGGCACCATGTCAGAAGTTGGCAGTGAACACACCCCCTGATCTTACCCAAAAAAAAACTAAAGAAAAATAAGGAAGTATTAGGATTCAAAGTTCTAACATCATCTAAATGGATAGGCACAAACTGTCTTGTGCAAGCACCAATCCAACTGGAGAAAAGACCCGCATTTGGACCAGTAGGGAAACCCATCTCACTCCATGTTATTTCGAACGGCTGTTTAGCGGCTATAGCTACAAGGACTCTCTTGCACTTCGTAGCACCCCTCTCACCAGGCTTATTATCACCAGGCTCATTATTCTTTTGACTTCTTTTACGTTTTTCACCCATGATAATCCTAAAACCCAAATATGAATGATATAGCTGGAAATGAACAACTTAACAACGTACATGCAGAGTATTATCTAAAACCCTAAACCCTAATAGGAATGAAAATTTAAAACAACAGATTGAGCTTCTAAAATCCTAAACCCTGATAAGAGGAGTAAAGTAAATGATGCGGGATGATAAAGATAACAAAGAAAACGAAAAACAAACAGATGCATGAAAAAAGAAACAAGATGATCGTCTTAAAACCCTAATGACGAAACACAAAATTAAAGTGAACATACCTGTTGATGATGATGATAAAGAGAACGAGCAGGATGATAAGGGAAGGCAACGGAATCGGGCTTTAAGCGGGCGACGGCCGCGACGAGAATGTAAAAAGCGAGGAAGAGAGAAGAATTAACACAGGATACCAACGGTTGGAGTAATAATGTTGTGTGTGTTTGTGTATGGCATGCTGAATGGGTTTCTATATTAGTTTTTTATTAAGACAAACTATTAACAACGGGTGCTCAACGAAGAACCGTTGTTATATGTTAATAACAACGGGTCAATAAAAGTAAACCGTTGTCAAAAGTTTATTACAACGGGTAAAATATACCCGTTGTAATATATTTTCACCAAATTTGCGCCAAAATGAAATATGTCAAAAAAAATAATTGACAACGGGTAGAGGTACTACACCGTTGTTGAAAGTATTAACAACGGGTAATTTAAATATAACCGTTGTTATTGTTGAACCTCTTTTTTTAAAAATTATCAGTAATTCCATTACGGTCCAAACTCAGTAATAATACATACCGCAACATTATTCAAAGAATTTCAACACCAAAGCATCCACATCTAATAATAAGATCAAGAAAATAAGACAACTTACACCAACATGCATGCATACGTGTGTCCCGATGAACTATCTCAGGATCGGGACGTTTCTTGGATGTCATAGTTTCTTCGTTAACCCAAATACCTTCACCATGGTCATCACGCATATAGATGCTTTCGGTGTCCTCATGATCAGTGTCAACATCGTCGAAATAAGATACAGTGGTAGACTGATCCATTCCCTCAAAAACGACATCCCGATCATCATCACCATTATCGGATGGACTACTCCTTCTTTTCCTTATAGACAATACAACAGACCACTTCTTATCCATAGGATCGGTGACATAGAACACTTGTTTAGCTTGGGATGCCATTATGAAAGGATCATCCTTATTATTGCCAACCTTACCCAGATTGACCAACGTAAATCCCATCTTATCCTTTCGGACACAATGGATGTTGTTATCAACCCAGTTACATCGAAACAAAGGCATTGTGAAATCAATGTAATCTAGTACCAATATTTCTTGAATAACACCATAATAAAGGCATTTTCCCCAAATAGGCTTTTTATCTTTTGAAGTAGCAAAGTGCATTGCCTCAAATTCAGAACTCACACCACTATTTTGCATTGTGCTCACCTCATCTTGCTCGAGGTGTAAAAAGTATATCCATTAATGGCAAAACTGTTGTAAAAGGTGACCCTGGCATTTGGACCTAAACCAAGACGTAGTAACCTAGGAGAGATGTCATCACCAGTTTGATTAGTACACTGTAAGACAATATTCCTAAACCACTCTGGAAACGTCTTCGTATGCTCGTTCGCAATCCACTTCTCGGTCTTGTTTTGGTGATCGTATTTGAGCTCATCTTTGTGTTGTTGAATATAAGGTTGCACCTCATCTTCGTTGTTTAGCACATACATGTGTGCTAAATGCAACATTTCACGTGTCACAATTTTTTCAACCCGGCCCCTAATACCTTTTCCAGTCATCCAGTCACTATGACGATTCTTAGGAACGCCAATCAACTCCTCAGGGGAGAGATGAGCGTAACAATATGAAAGAGCTTCGTCTAAAATAGCGCGTTCAGCAATACAACCTTCCGGACGATACCGATTAGATGTATAGTCCTTGTAGACTTTCATCAATCTTTCGAAAGGATACTGGTATCTCAAGTACACGGGCCCAAGGTACAAAATCTCCCTAACTAAGTGAATGGTCAGATGAATCATGATAGTGAAGAAAGAGGGTGGAAAATACATTTCCAATTGACAAAGAGAGGTTACAACGAGGTCCCGCAATGAATCGCGTCATTGGGATCGATGACTTTCTCGCATATGGTGGAAGAAGAGACAGAATCTAGTTATAGCATATCTTACCTTTTCGGGTAAAATGGAACGAATAGCCACAGGTAGTAATTGTTGCATCAAAGTGTGACAATCATGTGACTTTAACCCGGTGAGTTTTAGGTCTTGCATCGACACTAGGCTTTTGATGTTCGACGAATAACCATGTGGCACTTTAATTCCATTCAAGCATGCACAGAACTCTTTTCTCTCATTCCGTGAAAGGGTAAAAGCTGCTGGCGGTAAAAATGTACGATTACCTCTCTTCTGTGGTGCCAACTCTAGCCTAATACCCATAATTTTCATATCTTCCCTAGCTGCGGCGTTATCCTTTGTTTTACCAGGAACATTCAGAAGGGTATTGATAATATTATCACAGACATTTTTCTCAATGTGCATGAAATCGAGGCAATGCTCGACCTCCAGTCAGGCCAATATGGAAGTTTATCAAAAAATATGGATCTTTTCTTATACCCACGAGTAGACAATTTAGAGCCGCTCTTCTTCCCATAATCTATCTCAATATGCTTTACTTTCTGATAAACTTCATGCCCACTCAAAATTCTAGGAGGTTGACGAAGTTCTTGTCTTCCATTGAATGCTTTCAGCATCTTGCGATAACAATGGTCATGAGACAAGAACCTCCTATTTCCCATATACACATACTTACGAGAAGACTTCAAGTATTCAGACTCGATATCCTCCCCACACAATGGACAAGCCTCTTTCCTATGAACTGTGTGCCCAGAAAAGTCGCCATAAGCCGGATAGTCAGTTATTGTACACAATAACATCGCTCTCAAATTGAAAGTTTCGTTCTTATATGCATCAAATACTTCTATCCCACTATCCCACAACAATCGCAAATCATCTAGAAGAGGTTCCAAATATACATCTATATCATTTCCAGGTTGTTTAGGGCCGGAAATTAACAACGACAACATCAAATACTTTCTTTTCATGCACACATATGGAGGTAAGTTATAAATAGCCAACACTACTGGCCAAGTACTATGTTGGCAACTCATGTTTCCGTGTGGGTTCATTCCATCAGTGGACAGCGCTAGACGTAAGTTTCTAGGTTCATTGCCGAACTCGGGATACTTAGCGTCGAACGATTTCCATTGCTTACCATCTGCCGGGTGTCTTAGCTTTCCATCATTTATTCTTCTGGTTTCATGCCAAGTTAACATTTTTGCATCATCGGGATTCGCATAAATCCTTATGACTCTTGGTATCAATGGAAAATACCACAACACCTTAGCCGGGATCCCTTCCTTATCCTTATAACGCCACTCCAAACATTTAGGGCAATTGGTTAAGTTTTGATATAATTTCCGATACAATATGCAATCATTTGGACATGCATGTATTTTCTCATATTTCATACCCACTCCTCTTATTAGTTTTTTCGCCTCATATGTCTTAACGGGTAGAACATTACCATCAGGAAGCAACTCCTTTATCAAGGCTAAAAAACTAGTGAAACACGTGTCACTCACCCCATTTGCCCCCTTGATATTATACAACTTCACCACAGCCGACATTTTTGTGAACTTACAACCAGGATAAAGAGGTGCTTCAGACTCACACAACTTCTCATACATGTTGTTAAGGTCATCCCAATTACTAGTGTCATCACCTACATCTTCAAAAGCAATGGACTCATCATCATTCTCTTCATTATCTATAGACCCAACATTCAACTTCTCTACTTCCAACTCAAAAACTCGGCAAACTCGGGATCATCGGTTAGCCTTTCGTGTACCTCAACATCATCTTCTTCAGAGTTATTCTCTTCCTCTAATGATTCCCCATGAAAAATCCAAAGTGTATAGGATCGACTAAATCTCCACTTTTCTAGGTGTATTTTAACGTCCGGAAAAGCCATATAGCTAATATTACCACATCTTTCACAAGGACATGCAATACTAGAAGAACCTTTCAAATTGTTCGAAACGAATTCATAAAATTCAGCTAAACCATCCTTGTAGGTCTTTGTCACTCATATTTGCATCAATCATCCAAGTTCGAGTCATTATTCTACATTCGTAATAATAGGCAACTAATTCAGAAAATACAATAATAGGCAAACAAATAAACGAAATTCAGGAAAGCAATTAAGCTAAATTATCAACAAATTAGATAATAACCCAAAAAATCCTATATCTATTTATAATAAGCGTTGCTAAGAAACATATATATACCTGATTGATAAACACGCGCAATGAGGGAGAGAAGACGTGACAACAGTGACGGAGATGAAGACAGAGAGACGATCAGGGAGGAATGGAGGATGATATAGTAGCAGTATTAGCTTGTGTTTGTGTTTGTAGCGTATAGCAGAATAAAGCAATATGTTGTTCTTAAGATTTTCATAATATTAATAACAACGGTTATTGAGTCTACAACCGTTGTTAAAACGTATTAAAAACGGGTTCTAATATAACCGTTGTGATTACTTTTCACTAATTTGGCGCCAAACCATTAACAACGGTTAAAATTTAACCGTTGTTATTAGTTTTTTCATTAACAACGGTTGTTTAAGTATGACCCGTTGTTAAAACCAATAACAACGGTTAAAAACACATAACCGTTGTCATTAAGTTTGGTAAAATTCGCGGAATAAATTCTACAACGTGTTTTGATGATTTTCGTGAATAAGCGTTGTTAAAGGGCCGTTGTGGTTGCCTGTATTTGTAGTAGTGCTAGTTAATATAGTAGGGGACATTCAATCAGGTTTAAATGAAAAACAAATTTACAGAGCACCGCATAATTCACTTAAATGAAAAAATTGATAAATCTAACGTATAACAATATGGATTACTTATGAACATTCCGACATATTTTATGAGTCTTTTGATGTAGTGCATAAACTTACTAGTAATCTCAAATTATACTCGCAAAACAAAATTAATACATTCATCAAGCAATTTTCTTTTGCCCTTTTTCTCTGGAATTTCCTTACTGCAATAGTAATAATATGTGTACCGAATAAATACATGTCATGATTGTTGAACAAAAAAAAAATTACATAAAGACAAACCAATTAAATATAATTCAACAATTAAGTAATATGAGTATAAATAATCTATGTATATTTGACATACATATAAACTACTTAATCAACATGTAAGCATATATATTAAATTCTCATGATACACCGTAGCACATACGTAAAAATTGCAATTATGATACCCTAAAATTTTCTTCAAAAAATAATGTCAATTATCATTAAGACAACATGGTAATTAGTAGTTATGGTAATCATGATACCAGAATTAAAGCATGATATTTATTCATAGTTCAATCATTAACTAAGTTGGTTTAATGCTATGCTTCCCGGATTTTGGTCTTTTGTACGTATTTGTTATGGATATATAATCACAATAATAGACCAATAAATAAAATTATAAGAACTAAATAAGGATGAACGACATAATGAAGCAATATAACCCTATTTATTTGAAGGAACATTCTTAATTTACATTATTGCTTGTTACTCGGTAGATAATAGTTGCGAAAAAAAAATACCTGAATCAGCAAAGTAATAGAATAAGATCTGATATGAACCTCCATATTATCAGATCTGAATAATAAGTAATCGTCGTTAGTTTTTATTTGCCCAGTCGGTTAGGATTCGTGCTGATAACGTGTTGTGAAATAAAGAAAAGAGATAATTATAGAGAGAAGGAAGAGAGAATATGGAGAGAGACAGAACTGTATATTATTCCATTATGAGGGGGTATATATACACATACAATGAGGGTAGAGTTTCCATAAGATAATATACTCTTGAATATTCTAAGATATGGACATCCATATAATATTATAGTGTAATATTTCATAACAATCTCGTATAATATCTTATAGTTAGTTGTTTTCTATATTAGCTTGATACTTTCCTTGTACCTAGGATAGGTTTGTTACATATTGTATTATAAATATGCTAATAAGAACAACTCCCAATTTAGGGATTTATATTATTTACATGGTATCAGTTTTCTTATTTGCTCACGGCAAACTCGATCTCGGCCTGTAATTGTTTTCGTTTCCTCCGTGCAAGCCTCACGCCAAGATGCCTGGAGACGACAAAACAGAATCCCCCAAAACCGCCCTTCATCCCGTCTACACGGTCACTAATATACAAAATAAGGTCCGTGTCCTTGACGGTCTTAAGGTCTCCTACTCGCTTTGGGTTGACCTATTCACGCTTCATGCTCGCGGCTATAAGGTTCTTCATCATATTGACGGCACCACCCCTCCGGCAAAGACGGATCCATTGTTCGGTGCGTGGTCGGAAGTCGATTCCATTGTTTTACAATGGATATATGGCACATTGTCAGACGACTTGCTTCCCCGTGTTCTCAAACGCGACTCAACAGCCCGTGAGGCTTGGACTCGGGTAGAGAACATTTTCCTTAACAATAAGGGTGCTCGTGCCGCAAGCCTCGAGCAAGAATTCATCAATCTGAAACTCGATAAATTTCCCAATTTTGTCGCATATTGTCAACGACTCAAGGATGTGTCTATTGCATTATCCGATGCCGGCGCCACCGTCACCGATCAGCGCTTGGTCCTCCAACTGGTTCGCGGTCTCCCTAAGGAGTATGACACAGTTGCCGCTTATATAAACCAAACGCTTCCAAATTTTGAAATGGCGTGGAGTATGATCGAGCTTGAGAACCATCGCCAAAGCAGCCGCGAAGAACCAGCGGCCCTGGTGACCCCCTATGCCCCCCTGCCGACCCTCGCTCTTGGGAGGATGCACCCAAGACCGGCCAATCCCGCACCAGCCGTCACAATGGTGGCAAACGTGGGAGTAATTCAGGTAAAGGAGGGAGCAATCGACAGTCGAAGCAAGTCACAACTACGGTCACACCTAACCCTCTGTGGGGACCCATGCCGGGGTGGCCAACTCCCTGGACTCCTCCACCGTGTCCGTACCCAACCTATCCCGGGTGGACACAACCGTGGCAGCCGTGGCCTATGCCACAATCCCCTGCCCATCGCTCTCCATATCGCAACACAGGTGCTCGGCCACCTCCTGCTAATTACGGCCAGGCACATGTTGCAGCTGCTGATGACAGTACGCAACCCACTGATATAAGTCAGGCCTTTAACGTCCTAACTCTCCAGCCGTACAGTCCCTTCTACATGGATACAGGGGCATCGTCACATCTCAGTGCCGACGCAGGTATGTTTCATTACCCGCTCAATTACAGTACGATTCGTTATATTTATGTTGGGAATGGCGCTAGTATTCTGGTACACGGTTCTAGACAGACCACACTTGACACACCTAACCGCTCCCTTCACCATAACAACGTCTTATATACACCGAAAATTATCAAATACCTTATATCCTTAAGAAACTTCACTAAAGACAATAATGTGTCTGTTGAATTTGACCCTCGTGGTTTTTCTGTGAAGGATTTAGCGAATGAGAATCTGATTCTGAGGAGCAATAGTGATGGCGATCTTTACCCCGTGTCAGCCGCGTCACCTGCAACCGAGCCCAGCCCCACTCTCCTTGCTTTCTCACCCGACATTTGGCACTCTCGCTTAGGTCACTCTGGTGCTTCAATTTTTAATTTACTTCAGTCACATTCCCGTATTGATTGTAATAGAAAATCGAACTGTCATTTATGTCATTCGTGTCAAATAAGCAAACACAAGAGGTTGCCCTTTTCTGATTCTTTATCTATGGCTCTTGCACCATTTGACATTATTCATAGTGATTTGTGGACATCGCCCATCACAAGTAAAGAAGGCTACACGTATTATTTGATTTTAATTGACAACTTCACGCAATTTGTGTGGGTATATCCGTTAAAATTCAAATTTGAAACTTTTTCAAAATTCATCAAATTTCGAAACTATGTCACAACACAATTTAATCGCCCCATCAAAACGTTTCAATGTGACTTAGGCCGTGAATTCGACAACAATGATTTTAAAAATTTTGCTGATCAACATGGTCTTGTTTTTCGATTCTCGTATCGTCAAACCTCGTCCCAAAACGGCAAAGCCGAACGCATGATTCGTCGAATAAATGAAATTGTTCTTGCTCTCTTACATCATGCCTCTGTCCCACTCGACTATTGGATCAATGCTTTGCACACCACAGTCCATCTCCACAATATATTGCCCACTAAAATCCTCCATTTCCGCTCTCCAACTTCCGCTCTTTTTCACAAAAATCCCTCCTACACCCACCTTCGTGTCTTTGGCTGTGTTTGCTACCCCAATATGTCCGCCAAAACACCTCATAAACTCGCTACTCGTTCCACAAAATGCGTCTTTCTCGCCTATCCCCAAGAATTTCGTGGTTACAAGTGTCTTGACCTATCAAGTGGTAAGCTTATCATATCCCGTCATGTCATGTTCGATGAGTCAGTTTTCCCATTCGCTCATCCTTCCTCCATCGCTACTACCCGCGACACTTCTAGCCTCCTCAACCCCAGCCTTATCGAAGCCTTCCTGCAACCCCACGTCCCTGATCACATACCCAAAACACCACTCTCCCCCCGTACTCCCTCACCTCCTGTAACTGATACGTGCCTAATGTATAGTCTTTTTAGCCTATTTCAGCACGTATTTCCATTCATATTTATACTATTTTTATGGTATTTTGCCCCGAATTGGCTACTTTGGTTCGTTTTGTCTATTTTGTAGAAATGAACGCAAGAGTAGTGGAGTCGTACCCTTTTTCGTCCTTTTTGCATGCATTTAGAGGAGACGGGGTTGTTCCAGAGTGAGATACTGCAATTGGAAGTGTCGTGGCACGCATTAAGAGGCACTTAGGTGAAGACGTGAGCTGAAATGAAGAAAAAGTGCTCGATCGAGCTGTTTACCAGTCGATCGAGTTGTTTCTACACCCCTTGTTGGTCGATCGAGTGGTTTTCCACTCGATCCTTAGCTTGCAGAAAGGCCTGTCACTCGATCGAGTAACTATTTGGTCGGTCGAGTGGATTCTGCTCAAGAGTTGGTCGATCGAGTGGTTTTAATCCACTCGATCGAGTGGTTTTTATGGGTTTGGGCTTTAATTAGCCCGCGTGATGTTTTATTTCGCATAAACTTATTTTGTTTGCTATTTAAGCACGCTTTACTAGGTTAATTAGGATCATCTTTTACTCTATCTTTCACAGTAGAAAACTTTTACTACGTTACTTTTATTTCTCTTCACTGCTACTTTATTTTGGGATTATTATTGCTCGGATTCAGTTGTTCTTTACGCCGGATTCGCATTGATTGTAATTCCTTCTCTTCCTTTATTAATAATAATCATTTGGTTGCTTTAATTTCTTGTTTGTGCTACTATTTCTTTTGCCCTAATTTGCCTTATTGCAATTTATTGTTTATTCATTATGTTTTCTGCTGGGAATTTAATTGCTGTTAGTTTAATTAAGAATATGAGTAGCTAAACCCCTTTCATGTTGGGATTAGGGGATCTGCGGTAGAAATGTGACGATGCAGTGAATGAATTAGACGAATTAATTACGAGACTATGTCACTATAGCAATTTAACTGTAATTTCCGACCTAGTTGAGTGCACGCTTCTATGTCACCCTTTAATCTGGCTAAAATTAATCCTGGATTGAAAGATTGGACTAAATAGGCCTGCTATAAATAGTGGACTACCCTAATGAGGACGAAAGTTAAGTTAGTGGTATTTTAGGATAGAAAGTGGACCGAAATGACCTTTTAATATCCGTCTCACATCTAGTTCGTCTGAATCATTTACAGCTGAGTCATTGGACTACCGTAGTGAACCGAATTCCCGACATGTCCCTCTCTTCTTGATAGTCTAATCATATTTTATTGTCTTTACTGCTCCTTATTTTATTTCTCTTCCTTTCAAACTTCGTAGTTTAGAACCAATTTCACACAAACCCTCAATTGTTACCATAGGATTAGAATTAGACAGCTATAATTACATTACCTCTCTGTGGATTCGATACTCGACTGCCTCTACTACATTTTAGTTGAGACCGTTAGGTTTTATCTTTGATAGGGTTGCGATAGCCGTGTCAAATTTTGGCGCCGTTGCCGGGGAGGCAATTGTTCAATTTATTAGTTGTTTTATTTTTAGTCCTTTTTAGTTTAAGGAACTCCCGTTCCTTAGACTATTCTTATATCCTGTTTGTAGTTTCCTCTTATGCGCAGGTCACAGGCCGGTGAATTATTGCCTTATAATCCCGAACTTGAGAAATCCTTGCGCGAGTTGAGGCGATCACAGAGGGTATTACCGACAGAGGAAGAGCTGAGTACTCTGTCTAGTTATTACGAGAACGCTTTGTTCGAGGAAGATTCACCTTCATCTCCAGTTTCCAATTCATCAGCTGAAACAGTCACTTCTCCAGACTTTCTAGAAATGGCTAAAGAAGAAACTATTGCCAGTCACTCTGAACCGACAGCCGCAAATCTCTATAAGGTGTTTGTATTACCAGGAGAGGCGAGAAAATTCGAGCCAAAGCCAGCTTATATCAATCTGGTTGAGAAAAACCAATTTGGGGGAGCTGCAAATGAAGATGCAGCTAAGCACATGGAGACCTTTATCGATTATTTCTTTGCTCCATACCTCCACCTTTGGCGTGACCCAGGATCAGATAAAAGAAACCATGTTTATCTTCTCACTCCGCGATGCTGCAAGGGAGTGGTATAGGGATTTGGACCGGGCTGCTCACGGTATAACCGACTGGAATTCACTGGCGTTAGCATTTTATAAGAAGTACTTTTCTGCATCGAAGACTATTGCCATTAGAGCTCAAATCACGAGCTTTAAACAAGGGCCTGACGAGAACTTTCACGAGGCATGGGTCCGCTTCAAGAAGATGGTGCGAACCATTCCGCACCATGGGTTCGAAAAGTGGAGTCTATGCAATCATTTCTATAACGGGTTGTACGACGATCATAGAGCTATTTTGGATGCTGCTTCCAATGGCCGATTTGCTGAAAACATGGGAGAGACCAAGGGGTGGAAGATCATTGATGATTTGGCCACCCATAAGGCCGAATATGGGAACTCCAGAGGTAATCAAATAAGAGCTGTTGAATCTTCTTCTGTCGCTGCACTTGAGGCTCTCACTGCAAGATTTGATAAATATGAGTTGGGAGGAGCTTCCAAAGGAGGGATGTACCAGGTTAATGCTGTGACAGACGGTCCTTTCATCTGTAGAAGATGTGGAGGAGAGGGACATGTCTCAGATCATTGTCCCAATTCCTATGAGTCATGTGCTGCCTTCCAACACTACAGGCAGAACAACAGTTATTACGAGCCGAATGTCCACCCCAATTTGAGGTGAAGTAGTCAGAATGTACTCAATCCCACTGCCCCTCCGAATCAGCAGCAGCCGTATATTCCTCCACACAAGAATCAACAAGGCTATCAGAACCCCCCTTCTTTTAATCCTCCTAACCATGGTGCATCATCTTCCGGTGGAGTGAGTGAAATGGGTGAGCTTAAGTCCATGTTGCAGACCATTACAAAGCACTTGCAGCTAAATGACCAACAAAATCAACAGAAGGACGCGTCATTTAAGGCACTTGAGACTCAAGTTGCCCAACTTGCTGCAAATCAATCCTCGCGGAAGAAGGGTCATTTACCGACTCAAAATGAGAAGAATCCACATGAGACGGTAAATCTGATAGAATTAAGAAGCGGTCTTTCTTATGAGGGACCGGAAGTGTCGAAATCAGACCCGAAGATAGCTGTAACTGATGATGAATAGTGTTCTGTCAAGAAAAAAGGGCTCACGACAAATGAATTACTCGATCCACTGAAATCTGGTGTTCGATCGAGCAGAATTGAGGATGATAGTGGTCGATCGAATGGTTTTTCCACTCGATCGAGTGATCAGGAGGAACAAACTGGTCGATCGAGTAGAATTTCTACTCGATCGAGTGAAGCAGATAATGAGGTTGGTCGATCGAGTGGAAATTGTACTCGATCGACTGACCTTGATGAAGAAACTGCTCGATCGAGTGAGCAAATTGGTCGATCGAGTAGTATTGATGACGGGAAGCTTATTCGAGAGCCTGCTAGTGCTCGTTTAAGTGAGATATCACCGGAAAGACCTCGTTCGAGAGGTAAGAACCGCCCAAAGGATACTAAACTTGCTCCGGAAGACACTTTGGAAGAGAGAAACAAGGGACTCAAGATACCAATCACGGTTCCCTTCCCGAGGCGACTGCAGAATACAAAGACTAATCAACAATTCGGAAAATTTGTCGAACTTTTGAAGAGTTTGGAAGTCACCGTGCCGTTCACTGAATTGCTGACTAAGGTACCCTCTTATTTAAAGTTTATGAAAGAAATTTTAGCACGTAAGAGGACTATTAATGACAATGAGACCGTAGCTTTGACTGAGGTGGGGTCAGCCCTATTTCAAAATAAGTTACCCCCTAAGCAGTCAGACCCGGGTAGTTTTTCGATTCCGTGTCATATCGGTATGCATTTGATTGATAACGCGCTATGCGATTTAGGCGCTAGCGTAAGTGTCTTACCTTTGTCTCTGGCTAAGAGACTCGGTTTGACAAAGCTGAGTTGCACCAACATGACTGTCCAGATGGCCGACCGTAGTCTATCACGGCCATTAGGTGTAGTAGAAGACGTACCTGTTCAGATCGGGAAGTTCTTTATTCCCGTTGATTTTGTTGTCTTAGACATCCCCGAAGATGCACACACCCCTATTATTTTAGGGAGACCATTTTTGTCTACTGCCTGTGCAGTGATAGACGTCGGGGGGAAGACTTTGACCTTTCAGGTAGGGGACGAGGAGCTGATTTTTCATCAGTCTAAGTTCCGGAGGGCTCCCATGCAAGCTCAGCCTTGCAATGCCCTCTCTTCTATTGACCCTGTTATTGACACTCCAGATGGAAATTTGGAGAAATGTGCTTTGCTATTGTTAACCCCTCCGCCTCGCATCGAGAGCAAAAAGGAGGAAAGTTCGTCTGTTTTCCATGCTGCAGGTACAGATGAAAGCAATAAAGGAGTTGTCAAAGGACGTTGTGCAACTGTTATCAATCAAACTGGAAGTAAGGATGCCAAAGAAGATGACAGAGGAGCAAGGACGAGTAAAGTTCGAACCTACGTGGATTGGAACTATATTCCTCCTACTGTTGCAAATGGTAATTCAAGCTCATGAAAATTAAAGAGGTCGGTCAATGTTGCTGAAGTGACGTCCTCCAGTCAGAAGCCCACCGAGGGGCTACTGAAATTTGATGAGAACTGAACGGGGAAATGCCCCGTGTAACACATTGTAATAGATAATCTATTTGAATTTCTTTTGAATTTGTTTTATTGCGTTTTAATTAGGACAATTAGTTTTAGACAATTTTTAGCATAGACGTAAGACTATAGACTGTGCTTTTGCGTATTTGGTATTTTGGGAAACTCTTGGATGTGTTTTTATGCAGGTTTGGGGAAGTTTCACGCAATTCAAGGAAGAAAAGACGAAAATTCAAGAGCCTACAAGAGGAAGGTCCTGGATCGAGTACTTTTTGTACTCGATCGAGTGAAAATATGGTCGATCGAGTAGTTTATTTACTCGATCGAGTAAAGCAAAAAGAGGGATTGGTCGATCGAGTAACATTTTACTCGACCAAGCAGCTGGACCATAAAAGTACTCGATCGAGTGATTTAAAACCACTCGATCGAGTGAAATGAGCAGTGGACACGGGAGTTTTCTATCTTAAACTCTTTATTTCATATTTCATTTCATTTCACCCTAATTTTCGTCTAACCCTTTCCCCTAATTGCGATTTAAACTCCCCCAAATCCCCATTTTCTTGCCCAAATCACCAAATCCGTCACCTACATTTCATTGCTTGCATATTAATCTTCAAAAGCCCCTTAAATTCACCTTTATTTGTGTTCATTTTCGCGGTTTTAAAAGGGTTTTTCGGGTTTGCGGGTTTTTCGACTGAAATCCGCCATTGTTGCTTGTTTATTTGAGGATTATTTTCATTTGTAGGTTCATCATCATCAAGTAAGTGATTTCCATAACCTCTTGCATTTTAATTTCAATTACTTTGAATTTTATGAGGTGAAATTAAATTAGGGTTTCGAAAATCCATGTTTAGTCGAAATTTTCGACCTGATTGTGTTTGTATGCCCTTAATTAGCTTGCTTGATGATCTTAATTCCCCTTCCTCGCTGTTTTGCATGCTTAATTCGATTTCTACATGAAACTATGCGATATGCTTCAAGGACAGTCGATATCTTCGATTGTCACTAAGGTTCTTGTTCTTTATGTCTGTCTAGTAGCTTTAGGGTTGCTTAATTGCTTTGTTAACATTACTGTTTTGACCACCCTTTCGCCAAATATATGCTATTAGGGTATTTCAGTCGAAGTCTTCGACTGTCAGACGGGTTTACGAGCTTTCGTGCCTTGTTTAGTCTCGGTCATCACTTACTCACTTCTTTGTTGATTAATCGTCATCCCGTCCCCTATCACCATTTGCACACCGTAGTTCGAATTTGTTGAGGATTGTTGGGAATTCTATCTTTTGAGAGTCGAATTTTTCGACTTTTAGGGGACTTACATCTTTGTCACATGCTGGTTAACGCGTTGTTTTAGCCACGGTTAGCAGCCATTTTTCTTATCATGTCCCTTGCTTTGATTACAGGATGGAGTCTAGTACTTTACCTTCTACTAGTACCACTTCTAGCCCGTCCTTGAGCGAGTCAGTAGCCCCTGCTGTTGCCACTACCTCTGCCTAGTCACCACTGCAGCTCCAGTTTTCCTTGTTTCAGCTGCAGGGACGGTTTTTGCTCCAGCTAGCACGGTGGAAGCCCGATTCAGTTGCCACTTCCACTTCGACGGCCACCACGTGTACACCGGCCTCCACTTCGCACTGTGGATCGACTCACTGCGGTTACACCTGCCTTCGAGCGCTTTAGTCCCTTACACGGTCCGAGAGCGGGCGCCTTGCGTTCCAGAGACGGAGGTCGGGGTCGTAGACGGTCTAGAGCTACGCCAGCTCCTGTTGCCTCTACTCCAGCCCCAGTCACTTCCACAGCTGCTGCTTCCGCTTCTACTTCTGAGACAGTCAGAGTTCGAGGGGACACTTCCCTCGACTCTCACCCGGACTACCCGTAGAGTGTCAAGCTCGTATGGAGAGGGACTTAGCTTTGACCCTACACCCTCTGTACGAGTACCACTTGCGGAGACACAGACCGATCCCCGAGGGTTGGGCACACCCTTCCTTCTTCCGGTACCCAGCTGAGGGGTACCCGGTGTCAGAGGACGAGGAGGAGAGCGAGGACCCAGAGGTGGCGGTGGAGAGAGCTCGCGCTGAGGAGCGGAGGAGGAGAGAGGAGGAGAGAGACCCGGAGTACCAGGGTGAGGGAGATGGTGACGACGACGACGACGAGTAGCTACTGGTCTACTCACTTCCCCAGTTTTCTGGCTGGTTTGGGGAAGTTCGTATTTTCTATGTATCTCTTACTCTTTTATTTTTGTCTCCTTTATTTATTGTTTAGTTTATTTATAGGTTGTATATTCCCGATCCCCCATATTTCTGCTGGTGTATGCTGGAGGACAACGAGGGCGTTGTCCGTTTTGGTTTGGGGAGGGTATTGCATCCTTTTGAGTCTGCATCTGCATTTGTTTTGCATTCACGTTTACTTTTCAGCTTGCATTGTTCTTTATTTTCCATCAAAAAATCCAAAAAAAATTAGAAAAATTCAAAAATTCAAAAAATATTCACGTTTATTTTTGGATATAGGTTGAGTCGGAACGGTAGATTTCCGTGATGACAATGCACTATAACTTGTCAATTTACTTGAGCCTTGCACTTCTGTTAATAGTTTTTAGCTTTGTCATACGCATAATCTACGAATTTTTGTTCAAATATAAGCTGACTGTTTAGACTTGACCTATAAATTGGCAAACTACTTAAAAATTCTGAGTTTTAGAGCCTTAATTGGCGACAGTCATGACCAGTTCATTAGGAATTTTGAGTAGTACTCCTTGCATAGCATGTTCGTCCATTTGCACATTTATGACATTCAATTTCTTGTCAAATGCACATATTCGGGTTTGTGGTTGGTGTCACATGCAGGGAGGGTCTTGCAAATTTCCCTTTCTTACTACTTTGCACCCATTTAGCTCCACATAAGCCAAAATTGCCTTTTGACCCATTAGCTACATCCCAAACTAAGCCTGCCTAGTCAAGCTAGTTAGTATGTTCTTCTGCGGTATATTTTTCCCTTGCAATTTGGTCCTTGTTTCTTGTTTTGGAGTTGGCGTAAGTATAGAGGAAGAAGAAGAAAAAAAAAAAGAGAAAAACGTGAGAAAGAAAAAAAAAATGAAAAATGAAAAATGAGAAGGCTGGAACGTAAGAAAAAAAAAGGAAAAGAAGAATGTGAAAACAGTTGTGCCCCTCTTGTCTGAGTTGAGAAGATGTTTGAAGACGTACAATAGAAAAGGGGTTGCTTTGTTTCAGTTAGTTGTTTCAGACGGTGTTTAAAAAAGGGAAGTTTGTGACCGTCTCACTCCTCTGTTCTATCCCATATTTTTTGAGGAGATTGTGTTTTGAGTCTAGTGAGTTTTGTGCCAAATGAAGGGCACTTGTACTTAGTCTTTTAGTCAGTTGAGATTTGGATGGTTTCATTATGGTCCTGTTAGGAACTAGCTTAACGCTTTTACCTCCACATTTTCATAACTTGTTTTGCCTTTTCTCACCTGAACCTCACTATTCCCATATTATTTGCAAACCCTCGGCTGTGACGGACATTATCGGTTGGAATTTGTGCATTAGTGCTTGAATTGTCTTTCATTTTTGTTGCATGCATGCTATGTAGGTCGCAGTTAGGTGAGTGACTGTCTTTTCTTCTCTCTTTTACATATAACATTTGCCCTTTGCTTCATGAGAGAAGAGTGACCACGTGAGAGTCCAGTTTTGTTGGTCTTGCAAGGTCGATAGGTCGGCTATATTTCGAACGACTTATAATTCGTTTGCGTATTATTTGTTTAGCTTTAATCGTTAATTTTTGTTGCATTAAATTGGTTCAAGTCGACAAGTTAAGCTAGCTCTGAGTTATCATTTCCGTTCCATTAGTTTAGTTTTGAGTTTACTCGAGGGCGAGTAAAGGTTCGGTTTGGGGAGATTTGATACGTGCCTAATGTATAGTCTTTTTAGCCTATTTCAGCACGTATTTCCGTGCATATTTATACTATTTTTATGGTATTTTGCCCCGAATTGGCTACTTTGGTTCGTTTTGTCTATTTTGTAGAAATGAACGCAAGAGTAGTGGAGCCGTACCCTTTTTCGTCCTTTTTGCATGCATTTAGAGGAGACGGGGTTGTTCCAGAGTGAGATACTGCAATTGGAAGCGTTGTGGCACGCATTACGAGGCACTTAGGTGAAGACGTGAGCTAAAATGAAGAAAAAGTGCTCGATCGAGCTGTTTACCAGTCGATCGAGTGGTTTCTACACCCCCTGTTGGTCGATCGAGTGGTTTCCCACTCGATCCTTAGCTTGCAGAAAGGCTTGTCACTCGATCGAGTAACTATTTGGTCGGTCGAGTGGATTCTGCTCAAGAGTTGGTCGATCGAGTGGTTTTAATCCACTCGATCGAGTGGTTTTTATGGGTTTGAGCTTTAATTAGCCCGCGTGATGTTTTATTTCGCATAAACTTATTTTGTTTGCTATTTAAGCACGCTTTACTAGGTTAATTAGGATCATCTTTTACTCTATCTTTCACAGTAGAAAACTTTTACTACGTTACTTTTATTTCTCTTCACTGCTACTTTATTTTGGGATTATTATTGCTCGGATTCAGTTGTTCTTTACGCCGGATTCGCATTGATTGTAATTCCTTCTCTTCCTTTATTAATAATAATCATTTGGTTGCTTTAATTTCTTGTTTGTGCTACTAATTCTTTTGCCCTAATTTGCCTTATTGCAATTTATTGTTTATTCATTATGTTTTTCTTTGGGAATTTAATTCTTTGTTAGTTTAATTAAGAATATGAGTAGCTAAACCCCTTTCATGTTGGGATTAGGGGATCTGCGGTAGAAATGTGACGATGCAGTGAATGAATTAGACGAATTAATTACGAGACTCTGTCACTATAGCAATTTAACTGTAATTTCCGACCTAGTTGAGTGCACGCTTCTATGTCACCCTTTAATCTGGCTAAAATTAATCCTGGATCGAAAGATTGGACTAAATAGGCCTGCTATAAACAGTGGACTACCCTAATGAGGACGAAAGTTAAGTTACTGGTATTTTAGGATAGAAAGTGGACCGAAAGGACCTTTTAATATCCGTCTCACATCTAGTTCGTCTGAATCATTTACAGCTGAGTCATTGGACTACCTTAGTGAACCGAATTCCCGACATGTCCCTCTCTTCTTGATAGTCTAATCATATTTTATTGTCTTTACTGCTCCTTATTTTATTTCTCTTCCTTTCAAACTTCGTAGTTTAGAACCAATTTCACACAAACCCTCAATTGTTACCATAGGATTAGAATTAGACAGCTATAATTACATTACCTCCCTGTGGATTCGATACTCGACTGCCTCTACTACATTTTAGTTGAGACCGTTAGGTTTTATCTTTGATAGGGTTGCGATAGCCATGTCAGTAACCACTCCCAACTCACCCCACACCCCACCTCCCACATCCCCTGCTTCCCAGCCAGCCGAGCCTTCTCAACCACCCCCTGCCTCCTCTCAAACCTCCCCCAATGCACCTGTCACTACCCCGACACAGACTACCTCCCCTCCATCACGGTCTGCCAGCCCACATTACCACTACCAACACACCCCAGACCCACCTCCTCAATCCGTTCGTGACCATCGTATGACCACTCGAGCCATGAATGGGATTTTTAAACCACGCGTCCTAGCAGCTATGACCAAACCCGACATCTCCCCTCTTCCAAAGAGCCCTCACGCAGCCCTCCAGGACCCCCACTGGAATACTGCCATGACTGACGAGTATCGTGCTCTAATTGCTAACAATACTTGGGAACTTGTACCTCATCCAACAAATGCTCCTGTAATTCGTTGTATGTGGCTTTACCGTCACAAATTCAAGTCTGATGGCACTCTTCAACGTTACAAGGCACGCCTTGTAGTGAATGGTAAATGCCAACAAATGGGGATTGATTGCAATGAGACTTTTAGCCCCGTGGTTAAGCCAACGACAATTCGTACCGTTCTCAGCCTTGCTATATCTCGCTCTTAGCCAATCCACCAATTAGATGTCAAAATTGCTTTCTTAAACGGGGACCTCGTTGAAACTGTTTATATGCATCAGCCCCCGGTTTTGTTGACCCCAATGTGCCACATCATGTTTGTCGCCTCCGCAAGTCTCTTTATGGTCTTAAGCAGGCTCCTCGAGCTTGATACCAGCGGTTTACGAACTTTATCATTTCCAAGGGGTTTAACAGTAGTATATGTGATCCATCTCTTTTTATTTACAATCATGGGTCTGACATGGCATATATGCTACTATATGTGGATGACATCGTCTTGACAGCTTCTAGCTCTACTCTTCTTCGCCGAATAATTAATGATTTATCTAAGGAATTTGCAATGTCTGATCTTGGCAAGCTACACCACTTTCTCGGCATACAGGTCACACGGTCATCAAATGGGTTATTTCTTTCCCAAAGTCAATATGCTCGTGACCTCCTAAACCGTGCTTCCATGTCGTCATGTAATCCCGTCACGACACCTGTTGAAGCCGGGTTGAAGCTCAGTTCCACGGCAGGCCCTCTTATAGCCGATTCAACATTATACAGAAGCCTCGCCGGCGCCTTGCAATATCTTACCATAACTCACCCCGACATCACTTATGCGGTACAACATGTTTGTCTCTTTATGCACTCCCCTCGTGAACCTCACTTTCAATTTATGAAGCGTATTTTACGATATATCAAGGGCACACTCGAATATGGTCTCACAATTACCAAATCAGCCGCTCATACATTAACCGCATACTCCGATGCTGATTGGGGCGGGTGCCCCGACTCACGACGGTCTATTTTCGGCTATTGTGTTTTTCTTGGTGATAACTTGGTGTCTTGGTCTTCCAAATGTCAAGCTACCGTCTCTAAGTCTAGTGCGGAAGCTGAATACAGAGGTGTTGCTAATGCGGTTGCCGAAACTATCTGGTTACGCAACCTACTTTTGGAACTTCGGGTTCCCATTACCACGGCTAGCATTGTATATTGTGATAACGTCTCTGCCGTTTACTTATCCGGCAACCCGGTTCAACATCAGCGAACTAAGCACATAGAAATTGACATTCATTTTGTTCGCGACCAAGTTCGACTTGAGAAAGTCAAGGTCCTTCATGTACCAGCTGAATATCAATATGCAGACATTTTACCTAAAGGGCTTCCCAAAGCCTTATTCACACGGTTCCGCTCCAGCCTCAGCGTCCGTCCTTCTCCCGCTCCGACTGCGGGGGTGTATTAGTAAATATTGTAAATATTATGCTTGCCTGTATATTGATCTCGTATAATATCTTATAGTTAGTTGTTTCCTATATTAGCTTGATACTTTCCTTGTACCTAGGATAGGTTTGTTACATATTGTATTATAAATATGCTAATGAGAACAACTCCCAATTTAGGGATTTATATTATTTACAGTTTCGACTCCTTGATTTTGGAATTGTTTTTGTTTTTTGCCATAACGCTTAAGAATATAGATATCAAACCCATAGTCTTAGTTAGTTATTTGCCTATTTTATTTTTTTGTGTACTCATTTATTTGTTTATCTTTCTATATTAAGAATGCTTCTAATGGGTTGTCCACTTGACACCCAATAACAATAATTATAAATCATAAATGGTTCGCTCCTCTTTGATCATCCTTGTGTTAAAAGTAAAGGTAAAAAAATGACCAGACGAAATGAGGTATTAATAATTTATCCGTCTGATAATTTTAGAATTGGAGAGAATATTTCATACAGTATATTTTTAATAATTTTATGTGTCGTAAACATTTCTCCATTCTATAATATCCCTATTTCATATCGACAACATTCCTGTTGTCCTAGAGTTTCAGAGTTTGTCTCCAAATTTCAGTCAAAGAGAGTTAGAAGCTTGTATACGTAACCAAAACTGGCATCGGTTTCAACCCAACCAACACAACTCGATTTATACCTTCGGTTAAGATCTGACCCAGAATCAAATATCCGATACATGTTCAAACTCAAACTGGCATCGTGAACGTAGAATCTGAAAAATAGCAAAACAACACTTGAGTTGAATACATGTATTAGTAATCACAAATTCTTATTTTAGACGGGTTATTTTTCATCTGAAATAAGACGGATCAAATGTAGTTATTTTACGATAAAATGTTACTATATTTTCTGATAAAACGTTACCATCATTTTCAGGGTAAAAGTAATAACAACTTTAGTTATAACATTTTGTCATTAAATAGTTATATTATATTACAAAAATGGTGACATTTGATCCGTCTTATTTCAGATCGTCTGAAACAAGACTTATTGATTACCAATAATTTAGCATGTACGCCGTATTAATGTATTATTTTGATTCCGCTATTACATTTACGGGAGTTAAGTCTAATCAATTTGTATGTTTTGGTTGGTTAGCTAATAAAATAAGTAGTAGATAATGTACAAAAGTGATGATGGACTAAAATGATAGGCTAATACCGTATCCACTATCCATATTCCATAGTTATATGATTGCTCCTACAAATTCGTTGCATACTTGTCATTTTCACTATTTAACAAATCGAATTGCCTATCAATTTTTTTTTTCCAAAGATGCCACAAATCATTGATTTCTTTTCCCATCCATAATGGAGAACAGTTTTGTGGTGTTTATGCTATATCCCCAAGTTATAAGTAGGTACGGTCTTATGATTAAAAAAAAGTTAACGGAGTAAGCTAGAAAAGCTTATCAATTAAGTGTATTATCGAAATTCTTATTTTGAAAAGCGACTATTTAAATTAACTAGTTGTTGCTCCGCGTCCTCCCAGGCGCGGTGCCCCAATTTGATTAATCGTATAAAAAACCTCGTTAGCATGTATCATAGTGAAGTTTGATATTGCGAGTGACGTTGAATATGATTTGTGTATTACACGATAGAAAATCACTATGTATAGCACATTATGTACAGATTAGAATTAATAACATCGTAAAGGGTACATAACAAAACGCAAAGTAGTAAAACACAAAATGAGCATAACTAACAACAAAGGCAAGAGATCTGGTGTTTGTTAACAACAAAGCGTTGTACGCGGAACAAAGGCAAGTGTTGTACTAATAATCCACTTTTCAAATCATAAGAATATTTGCTTTCATAAACTTTATAATAAGGCAAGCTCCTGTTTCAAACGAACCTTTTTCCGTCACGGATAAAAATGTGACCATTTTACGATAAATGTAAATGTTACCTTATCAAATATTACCATCAATTTGATTTATATTCAAAAGTGACACTTTTGTTATAAAATTTATTCTTAATAAAAAAAAAGTGCATTTTCTCGCCCTATGTTGAGACCGTCTCAAGAGAAACTTACTCGGTTTGTAACCATCTACTCTACACTGCATCTTTTTGTACACCACCACCACCAAATTGCAGGATAAAGTCATATGTAAAAGGTTTTAATGATAGTAAATGAAAGCTATATTGTGACGTTAGGAGTACATTGTTGCCTATTTACCTATATTGCTATTACTCATGCACTTTCCTAATTAATTACAGAAATCAACACTTACCTGTTTACATAAATTGCCTAATATTACCATCATTAAGTGGTAAATTCCCACACACCACCACAGACAAAACAACCCATCAAGCCACGCATCCACCTTGCTCCCATTATGTACTCGCACCGGGTACAACCCACAAGCTCCGCATCCACAAACACCGCAGTCTTTTAGAGGGCTTTCGAAAATGGTGGGAAGCTCAAAATTAACCACCTGAATATTCTCTTCATCATCAAACACATTAACATCTCGGTGTGACACCTTGTGTGATGGCAGCGATGGAGAGAGGGGACACGGACAATCTTGTGAAAATTTCACCACCGCTTGAAGGGCTGGGGAAGGCGGTGATCATGATGTCATGTTAATTTACTGGGAAAACGTCGCCCTATATAAGCTCCATAAGCATGCAAATCTTATGTTTTCTAACCATAACCATGCGAGTTCAGAGAATGTTTGACCAAGCGTTCACATGGCAGACTTCTGACGATTTTGGGGGCAGATGCAATCGTACAATTATGTTTATATATGATTAAATGAACTCAATTCAAAGCTTTAACCTTTCTCTGAACTGCGCTCGTGCTCAAACTTACATTTTTGAGGTGATGACAAGCTCATCCAAGTTTGAACTCATATGGCTTGGGTATACGCCCTATCCTACAACAAAAGAAAAATACAGATATAAAATTTTTGAGAATAAGATTCTTTGCTGGTTTGTCTGCACACAAATCCCAAGAGCAAATTAGTCTCTCAAGGCTGGAGGCGGGAGCTCAAGCAAAGAGATATTCTCTTTTGCCAGGGGGGACTATTACTTCTAGTTCTCGTCTACCTACGCTGCTCCCCTTCGATGAGAAGGTTCGGCCTATTTGATCAGTGACCCAATCGCCAAGGAAAGTTGAATACCACATGTACAATGCGAGGGAGAGAAAGGATAGCTATTCAAAGCATCGAGAAAGAAACAGGTTTCAGAATGGATTTAGGAGCTATTGACATAAAGGAAATGGGATGAGTATGATTAACTAACACCATGGAGCGGTAAACCCCTCAGATGAATGGATTGGATATAAGTCAAGGGCGGAAAAACTTACTGAAATGTCCCTTGAACACTAAAAAAATATACTCATCGATAGAGTGGGAGCAACCGGCAGATCAATATTTCAAGCACCAAAAGAGTCACAACTAGCTTGCTAAATATGCCTGGATTCCTTTTGAGTCAAATGATGCAAGAAGTATGCATGACATGTTAAGCACACGTGCTTATAAAACTCCTAAAGAGTTGGACAATCAACAAATACTTATCGTAAAAACCCTCTCCTTGTGGATCCCTAATAATCAATTTTAAGTCTATCGCACATATTAAAGTGGCTAACATCAATCCACAGCTGTCATATTGAGGTGGAATAGCACAGTAAAAAATGATGCAATCTGTGCATATGAATATTTTGGAGAGAACAAACGAAAACTCAAAAAAAAGTTTTGGACAATCTTTTGAATTTTGAATAGAGAAGAAATTTAAATCAGAGATAAAAGTGACAAGAAAGTTAGGAGGAAAATTAATAGGAAACCTTGGGATAAATTATGACACCCCCATATACCAAGGAGCCTTACCAAGACCTTCCCCAGCATATAAGGACATCACCATCTCGGTTGCCCGAGGAAAGTAATCATCAAAGGTCAATAAAAGAACATTTATAATAGTTTTACAAGTGATACAACCAACTACCGATACAAAAGGTACATCTCGTCAACTCTATAGACTACATCTAGCTTTACTCGTGAGGACTCGTCCCGCCAAGACTCCAGCTACCATCCAAGACAACACCTGCTAAGACAAACTGCTCACCATAAGGGATCACGGCAGACACAACAAAACAAACAAGACAAACCACACAAGGTCAGTAACTGAGGTAAGACACAACACCAACTGTCAGTATACTACAAACACAACCAAGCACACACACTAGATATAACCACTCCAACCATTCACCATCACCGACTGTCCACTGGACCAACCCTGCCAGTGGGGGACCGCAACCGTTCCCACCTAAGCCCCGCTCATCATATCGAGCGATAACCCTGTCCCATTAATGTGCACATCCCCTCCCGTGGCTGGTTCCACGGAGGGCGAAACTAGGGCGTGAAGCCACTCGCGCAAGTTACTCCACTCAGCCGAGGACGAACCTCGAGAACCAGAGTCAAACAATCACAGACAACTGCAATACAATAACCAACGAAACAGCACAACCAACCAACCACCATATATACTCAACCACATGAACACAACAATAAGGTATAACGATGACCAACACACTAGACAATCAACAGAAACTGAGTAGGCGAACATACCTTTAAGCGACCGCAACGATTCCATGTCCACAAACGCAACACCCAGCAATCAAGCAACACCTATTCACATAATACAATCCTCTATCATTACCCTTCTAACCCTAACTGAAAACACAAAGACACGGATGATGATGACGACATACCTACATGTGGAAATCTGGAAAAGGAACTGCTACCCGACTCAAGCTATGCACCCCTATGGCACAAGCATCCTCAAAAGCTCCCATGGAAGGTATTTGGTGAAGGGAAGAGGAAGGGACGGCATCTAGTTTTAAAGGAAAGAGGCGGAAATTATTTGCGGTTTTAAGAAAACACGATTATAAACCCTCGCTGAAAAGACGCTACTTGATCGATTAACTAACGTACTCGATTGAATGGCCCCTACTCGATCGAGTATCCAAGCTACTCGATCGAGTAGCCTCTACTCTATCGAGTACCACCCGCATTTAAAGGAAGTCAAGGCACACGGTAACTCTGGCACGTATCACTAAGGACTATTACCTGCTCCCAAGGTCGGTCAACGCTGGTCAACGAGTCCCCGAAAGGACGGGTATTGCAGTCTTCCTCCCTTAAAAAGAACTTCGTCCCCGAAGTTCAACTCACCCTTCCCCAAAGCACAAGACCCAGAAACAAGGTCGACACCACCGTTCTTCCGACATAGGTCACTACTCTCTAGAAGTACTATCCCACCATGTCATCATCATCAACTGTCTAACACCATATACACAAACTTCTACAAATCGCCACGTTAAATACCAAATCCACCACATGTACTAACACAACTAACGACCATACTACTACTGCGAACTTTTAGCCACACCGCCAAGGGACTATACTCCCACTAGCTCATGATTACCACACAAAACATGTCACATAACATAAACATGTTACCCAACGATCCTATTATACTGCATGACTCAAAGCTGTACTACTTCGTTATCGTTCCTGACAAACATACTTTTACTTAAACATATAAATTACTCATCAAACAATGAAAACAATTATATAGAAAACATTATAAACAAACAACAAAATTATTATAATATCGGCCTTTTTATTATTTTGCGTCATTACTCTTCCCCTCAAAAAGGAACTTCGTCCCAGAAGTTCACCACCGAATTATTATACACACTACTAATACTTATTTCTTGTCATTCACCCAACACATATAATTCCTTGTTGACATTACTCATTAATAATAACAAACATGAATTTATAAATGCATCTGCTACTTTACTCGAATGTTTAGCAACAACATGAATACATGTATGTATCAATTTGTATATAAAGTAAATATGCGAATTTTGTGAAATAAATAACAAGTCTTTTCGGTAATAAATAAGTTAGGTTACTAAGCTAGTAGACGTTGAAGATGTAAAATGAATGCAATAGGAACCAATTACTACCTGCACTATTCGTCACAAATCAGCATTCATAATCCAAGCACGACTTCCAACATATCAAATTAACGGTCCAGACATGTTACTAATTGTCAGCAATCATGTTAAACATCGAAGCACGCAAGAATATAAACATTGAAACAATTTTAATTATCGAAATGTCCCTGAAACAGTGCTACTCGATCGAGTGTGTAGGGTACTCGATCGAGCTGACCCTACTCGATCGAGTCTCTTAGCTACTCGATCGAGTAGCCCGAGATCAGAATACTCCTTACTTGTCACATCTGCAGCTACTCGATCGAGTGAGGGGCACTCGGTCGAGTGGCCACAGGTCAAAACACCTCGAAAACCTCCTAACATAACACAAGATATATATATATCATATCGCATAACAACGAGTCGGGAGGATACCCCGACCCAAAATCCTACAAACAAGTCTAAACTAAGCAAATACGGCCTTATGGCCACCAATACAAACCGAATGTAATAAGTACGAACCAAAATAAACTACTATCCAACATAACCAATAACCATAAACAAAAGAGAAAGAAAGGAGTATCACTCATGCTGCTGCTGCTGCTGCTCCTCCATGACGTAATCCTCCGCTCCGTCACCACCTGAAGTACCTGCCCCTGAAGCCCCAAGACCTACACCATCCCCTGCTCCAACCTCTGGACTCACATACCATGGGGTCAAACCGTCAAAAGAAAAGGACTGTGGTGCTCCCCACGCGGACATGTCCACCCCGTAGGGGTGGAAAACCCCACTGTAGTCTCCAACTCCGCTCCACCACACTGGATGTGGTCCCTCGGATCTCAATACCCTTAGTATATACCATCTCATGCATGTTCCGGAGCGTCAAGGTAGAGGACACTCTCTCTGCCAAGTAGCTCGCACGTGTCTTTGGGGTATCAAGGTAGGGATAGCAAGGAAATGGGTGATGTGGTGGTGCTGCTGGCTGTGGCTGGGTCTCAGCCGTCCTCTCCCTCACACGACGTGGTCCCCTCCCTAACCTGGGTCTATCCTCCGCATCTCTCACATTCTCCCCCTTCCTCGGCTCGGGCATAACCTGAAGGATTGTATCATCGATAAGGTACGTCTGTCTCGCCCGAGGTGCATCCTCATCCTCCCCCTCATCAGAATTGGCAGCTACCACTACCGCATCTAACGGCTCAGTCGATGGGAGGTGCTCAGGAGCCGATATCCTCATCCAGCTCATACCCCACACCCTCCATGCTAGGCTACCATCCGCCAAAATTCTCAACCATTTCAGGTCGAGGAAATAATCTCTATCCATGGTAGGCACCGGGGTGGCTAAGGGAACGTACTCGGAGGAAACCTCAAAAGAAGCTAGCTTTTCAGCTAACCGGGTGGCAATAGCACCACAACTCAGGTACCTGGTACTAGAAGAGGCCGTCAAGGCAAGGCTGGCACAAACCATAGCGGGAGCATTAAAGATCACCCTCTCGGTCCGCTAAGGGTTGAGGTAAGCCATCAGAAGCAACAACTCGTGGGAGTTCAACTTACTCATATCAAACCTCTTGTAAAGAAGATTCGACACAGCACGTAGGAAGATCCTCAAGGTAACATGTTGCACATCATTAATCAACATGTTACTAGCGGTGGGAGCTGATTTCCCGGTAATGCAGGGCATAAGACGACAAATCCCGCACTCAGCTGGAATGTCACGGAGAGATCCCTTGGGAGGCTTAGCCAAACCAAGGTGGGAGGCAAACAGGTCCATGGTTAAAAGGAAACTGGTGTTCATAACACGGAATTGCACAGTCTGCTCAACCGGCTCGTATTTAAACGAGCTCATGAACTCAAGGGTCAGAAAAGCATAAGAATGCTTCCGTAGACGATATAGCCCAGTGAACCCCAAAGTCTCGAAAATGTGACGGACATCCGTCTCAATACCCAGGTCCTCTAAGATAGTCGTGTCAACACAACGAGTTGGTCTCATCTTGCGAGACTATAAAGCTACAAACCTCTTTCGTTGGTTAAAGTCTACAAAAACTACCGAAGGTTACTCTGGTACAGCCGGTACTACTGGTCCGCTACCCTCCCCAACTTCGGGTTGAAAAGCCCTTCCCCTCTTACTTTGTCGGGTTCCCAAGTTTAGTCTCGGCATCTGTTCAACATATAACTTAAATACACCAACATGTATGCACCAAAACATGCTAATTACACAAATTATGCCATGAAAGAATCATCTAAGTACACATTATCACCAACAATTTCCCAAATTACAAGTAAAATTCAAATTTTCAAGTTAAGACGGTCTTTACAGCTGCGAAAATTTTGTCAAAATCAACATGAATTAATCCATCTATTACAATTTCTTGGACTCCTACCTTCAAATTACATCCATGTACAACACAAAATCCCAATTATATGAAACGAATTTCAATTTGAGGCACTTTTAAGACGGAGTTTAAAGGCAAATTTTGAGGTGAATATCACAAAAATCAACTCCCCACATAACATATACAACATACATTACTCAAATTTCATCCTTCAACATGTAAAAGACAACCAAAAGTCAATTTGATTTCTCAAACCCTAGAAAATTTGGTCATCAACATATGCAATTTCTATTTGAGTTTTGTATTTTTAATCAACAATAATCATAAAAGGGAAGCATCTAGATCATATTACAACAATTACAAGCAAATTTCTTCACATATAACTCGAAATTTCAGATTTTCTATTTTTCTAATTGTTCCTAATTAATGGAAAACATCAATATATAAAAGAAATTCATACCGTAAACAATAGGAAGTAAAAGAATGAATCAAAGCAATGAAAATCACCCAAATAAATCACTACAAACACAAGGATTCAAGAGTTTGAGAGAGGTTTAGGAGTTAGGGTTGCGAGATGTGAGGAAGAAATACGAAGAATGAGGAAGAAAAAGGGTTTATGAATCCCGCGGAAGTTCCTGTACTGTAGCCTACTCGATCGAGTGTCTCGGGTGCTCGATCGAGTGCCCTCTACTTGATCGAGTAGGCGCTATTTGATCGAGTATTCGTAGGAAATTCCTACATCCTCGATGTCATAGCTTCCTAACTAGATCGAGTGAGGTCTACTCGGTCTAGTAAGCACTCATACTCGGTCAAGTAAGGTTGGGTACGCGGTCGGAATTACAAGATTAACGAAAGATTCCTGCAAAACAATATCACGTGTCTATTCCAAACCGGAAGTCGTCAATTGTTATCATATTCATACACATTATACCACTACCACTCAATTGTATCGCAACGGTTTCATCACTCGGATTCATATCATATTATTCTATAACAAGCTTCACACAACTTTGTTTATCACACTATTAAGTCATCCATATATGCGATTACTTCATTATATCATTCCTAAATTTGTTTTACCACATCGCTAAAAAACTTATATTCACATTACTCGAAATACATATTTAACGATAAATTTCCATGTGTCATCCAAGTCTACTTAGCAAGGTAATTATGTTTCAACATAAACAAACTAGTCTACTCAAATTAATCATATCTCATGCATGAGCTTTTTACCATTCACATATTACACACATCCATTATCATCTTGATAACTCTTATTATAATTATGCAACTTTTTAACTATCATCATTTACACTATCATAAGACTTATAAATCTGTATAGAACTACCATCACTAACAACCTGAAGCAAACACAGACATTGTCTCATTTCATATCACTTCACCCATTTCTACTCTTTTCATATACTTCTATCGTAATATACTTTTCACGTTCCTCATTATCATCACACGCACATATTAGTTCCATCAAAACTTTACTATATATATAATTCTAACTTAACTATTACGCACATACTATCTTCAACAGAGACTCATCCACAATTATTTCTATCATAATCAACATACACATTAGGTGTAACACCCCCATACTCCAAGTGCCTTACCAGGACCACTCAGGTATAAAGACATCACCATCTCGGTTGCCCGAGGTATGATAATCAAATAGACAAAACAGAAACAACGTTTATTATAAATAGTTTAATGAATAAATACAATCCTCAAAACCAAACCAAAGTACGATACATTATTCCAAACTAACTGTTCTCAACTGAAATGTAAATAAATGCTAAACTACAGCGGAAGACTCTATCGTCATGTCGTGGCCATCCCAGCTATCCCAGTACTCATCTCTATACTGTTCAATATCTCGCTCACCATCCCCGAATGGATCACCGCAGTTTACAAAACAACACCGGGTCGTACTAATCACACAATCAATATAGATAACAATAATAAGACAAACAGACAACTGAATGTCAAACACACACACACACCACCAACTCCCATCATCTCAAATCGATCGTCCACTTTGGACCCGCCCGATGGGGGACCGCAGCCGTTCCCACCTAAGCCCCGCTCCTCGTACGAGCGATAACCCTGTCCCATTAATGTGCACATCCCCTTCCGTGGCGGGTTCCACGAAGGGCGAAACTAGGGCGTGAAGTCACTCCCGCAAGTGACCCCACTCAGCCGAGAACGCATCTCGAGAGCCATAGACAACCAATCACAATCACAATCACAATCACAATCACAATCATCATATCAAACAACTAACTACAGCACATCACCAATATCCCATTATGGGACTAATACTGAGTAGGAAATCCTACCTGGAAAGCACAACACGCAGAGACGGTATCTACAATTTGTATCAAAACGGCTCCTCTACGAATTCTCCTCCTATCATACAAACACATAAAGACTACACATCACAAACTACACACCAAAACCCCAATTCCTAAATTAGGGTTTCACCAATCTTAACAAAACATTATAGAAATTATATTAAAAGCTTACCCTCGACGCAAGGAATCCAACGACACGAACTACGATACGAATCGACCGTCGAACTCGGAATTGTCAAGAACGCGATTAGGAAGAAGAACTAGTTGCTTTCTCTCTTAAACAGGTTTTAGGTTTTGTAAAAAGTGATTTAAAACAATGACGAATATGTTTAAATACCTTAATCGCGTAATTAACAAAACCCGAGAAAACTCCCCCGTAAAACCGGACACTCGATCGAGTACCCAAGGCACTCGATCGAGTACCCCCTTACTCGATCGAGTACCCCAGCTACTCGATCGAGTACCCAACAGGTCAGAAACTATTTTACTTCGCAACTTGCCCATACTCGACAGAGTAAGGGCTACTCGATAGAGTACCCCAAGACATATAAATACGGAGTATTACAGTCTTCCCTCCTTACAAGGAACTTCGTCCCCGAAGTTCAAACCACTACTAAACAAAGGTACTCCCATAAGCCTCCCGACTCGAAGGTCAAACAAAACACAACGTAAAGCATGATACTAACCCAACTTATCCCGACAAACATACCGACACAACATATAAAAGGTGTATAAAACTCTTAAAAACTCTCGCGATCATCTCCTACCCCCCCTAAAAGAAACAAGGTTACGTCCCCGTAACCATACATACCTGATCAAAAAGGAAAGGGTAACGCTCTTTCATGATATCCTCTGCCTCCCATGTAGCTTCCTCAGTCTCGTGGTTAGACCAAAGGATCTTAAGCAAAACTGTCTCACCACTCCTAGTCTTTCTAACCTTTCGGTCTAGGATCTGCTTAGGCACCTCAAGGTATGATAAAGACTCATCAAGCTCTAAGTTCTCTGCCTCCAACACATGTGACGGGTCACTCACATACTTCCGCAGCTGCGATACATGAAACACATTATGCACTCTCTCCAACGCAGCTGGTAAAGCCAAACGATAAGCAACTTCCCCAACTCGCTCTAAGATCTCATAAGGCCCTATAAACTTCTGACTTAGCTTGCCTTTCTTCCCAAACCTCATAACCCCACGCATCGGAGACACTTTCAGAAGAACCTTGTCCCCAACCTGAAACTCTATGTCCCGACGATGTAGATCTCGCATAACTCTTTCGTCGATCCGGGTCGCTCTCATCCGTTCCCGATCATCTTAACTGTTCCACCATCTCATGCACCATCTCTGGTCCTAAAACCTTTGCCTCGGCACTATCGTCCCAACAGATTGGACTCCGCATCTCCTCCCATACAAAGCCTCAAACGGTGCCATACCAATCTTTGGTGTGATAGTTGTTGTTGTAAGAAAACTCTATCAAGTCCAACCTCTCGCTCCCGGCCTACCACCAAAATCCATCACACAAGCTCGCAACATATCTTCAAGAGTCTTGATTGTTCTCTCATCCGCCCATCGTCGCAGGATGAAATGTCGTACTCATCTTCAAAGTCTGTTCCCAACGATTCCGCATCCTTCCAAAACCTCGATATAAATCTCGCATCTCTGTCGGACACTATGTCCTTAGGGACTCCATGCAACTTCAAAGACGTTCTTTCGATAGGCCATAGCCAGTTGTGCCTTAGTCCATGTATCTTTCATTGGAACAAAGTGAGCTGACTTGGTCAGACGATCCACTATCACCCAAATCATGTTGTTACCTTGTTGACTCTTAGGCAGACCCACAATGAAATCCATGGAAATGGATTCCCACTTCCACTCAGGCACCTCTAAAGACTGAATCTTACCTTGTGGTCGCCGCTGCTCCCCTTTAACTCTCTGGCATGTCAAACAACGGGACACAAACTCAGCTGTCTCCTTCTTCATCCCAGGCCACCAAAACGTTTTCTTCAAATCTTTGTATAGCTTGTCTCCACCTGGATGAACTGAATATGGTGTGCAATGCGCTTCTGTCATGATCGTCTTTTTCAACTCCTCATCGTTAGGAACACACCACCTACCATCAAACCTCAAGCTACCATCTGTATGAATGGAAAACCGGGACACTGTCCCTTTCTCTACTCCAGCTCTCCACTCCACTATCTTAGGATCCAAAGCCTGCTTATCCCGAATGTCATCATAAAACTCCATATGTCTTTGTCATATCACCCATAGCATCTCCTTTCTGCATCATATGAATCCCAAAGCTCGCTACCTCATCCCTCAGCCTCATCAAAGATAGAGCTGTACACAAGGAATGTACACTCTTTCTACTCAAAGCATCAGCAACAACATTGGCCTTCCCTTCATGGTAGATAATCTCCATGTCGTAATCACCAATCAGCTCCATCCACCTCCTCTGTCTCATGTTCAACTCCTTCTGCGTGAAGATGTACTTGAGACTCTTGTGATCAGAAAATACCTTAAAGATTGCTCCATAAAGGTAATGCCTCCAAATCTTGAGAGCAAACACCACTGCACCCAACTCCAGATCATGAGTAGGGTAGTTCTCCTCATAAGGCTTGGTGCCTAGAAGCATAGGCGATCACTTTACCATTCTGCATCAACACACATCCCAACCCATTCTTCGAGGCATCTGTATAAACCTCGAAATTCTCGCTCCCTTCAGGCAATGCTAGGACAGGAGCTGTGGTCAAACGCTCCTTTAAGGTTTGGAACGCCGTCTCACAACTCTCATCCCAACGAAACCTGTCGATAAACACCACTACAAACTGGTCCAAGAACTGCCTGAAGATCCTATTCATCAAATCCATAAACACTGCCGGCGCATTAGACAACCCAAACGGCATCACCACATACTCATAATGGCCATACCTTGACGTGAAAGCTGTCTTTGGTATGTCCACCTCTCTAATCTTCACCTGATGATACCCCGACCTCAAATCAATCTTAGAAAAGACTGTTGCACCGCTCAACTGATCAAACAGGTCATCTATCCTTGGCAAAGGATACTTGTTCTTTATCGTCACACGGTTCAGCTCCCTGTAATCTATGCATAGCCTCAAGCTCCCATCTTTCTTCTTCACGAACGTAATCGGTGCTCCCCAAGGCGATACACTTGGTCTAATGTATCCCTTCTCTATCAAATCATCCAATTGCTTCCTAAGCTCCTCCATCTCCTTAGGACCCATACGGTACGGTGCCTTAGAGATTGGCCCCGTCCCCGGGCTTCAACTCAACGGTGAAATCTATCTCCCTCTTCGGTGGCAACCCCGGAATCTCCTCCGGAAAACATCGCAAACTCTCCCACCACATTGGTATCTCATCAATCGCTGGACTTTCTATCCGGTCATCTCTCACATGGCATAAGATCAAAGGACATCCCTTCCTCGATACGACTTCAAAGTAACAACCATGTAATCAACTTAACTTTGGGTTTGACTAGAAACCCACGATAAGACACACTTACACCCTTTGGACCCCTTAGGGACACCTTCTTTTGATGACAGTCTATCTTAGCTTTATACTTTCCTAACCAATCCATCCCAACTATCATCTCAAAACCATTAAAAGGAAACTCTAGCAAGTCTACAGGGAAATCGACTTGCCCAACTATCAAAGATACATCTCTAAACAACCTCCCACACGATACAGACTCACCTGAAGGTATGAAAACTTGCTCCCTAACAGACTCATATACTCTCAAACCCAACTGTTTTACATGACTCAAGACACAAACGACCGAGAAGCCCCGAATCAAACAAAACAAACGTAGGAATACCATTAACAAGGAATGTACCGGTGATAACATGCGCATCTTCCTCAGCCGCCTTCTTGTCCATCATGAACAACTTGCCACATGGTCTTCCGCCCACCTCCTGGACAAGATCTTGGCGATGCGGTCGGCTTAGCACCCGACCCTTGATTGTTGTTGTTGTTGTTCATCGGTGTCTTCTGATAAGAATTACCGCCGTTGCGGTTGCCTCCACTGGTAGCTCGACCTCCCGGTTTGGCCATGATCCAGCTGGTCTGTTGCTCGCAAAGCTCTGTGCAGGTCTCTGGACAGATCCCGGTGCACTCGTGCATTCATGTCTCTTGTGGCCTACACCACCACAACCAAAGCAGGTCACTCCCCTACTATTACTCACACTCCCTCGGCCTCGCCCAAAGGAAGTCCCAGCACTAAACCCAGACCCAGAAGAAAACCCCTTAGATTGATTGTGGTTGCCTTTCTTGAAATTAGATTGGCCACCACCCTCGCTCTCGGACTTCCTCTTCTCTCCACCCGACCTCTCCTGAGCCATCTCCACTAGTCTCTCGCTCTCTCCCGGCCCTCTCATACGCTTCCTTTACATCGCAAGGACTCCCACGGGTAACTTATCCATAATTTTCGTGGTTAGCCCTCTCTCAAACCTCAAAGCCAGATTCTCCTCACTCAAACCCATATCCTCAACATATCTAGATTTCTCATTGAACCGCTGTAGTACTCAAACCCACGACATCTCGGTGAGTCATCTTAAACTTGTCGAACTCCTCTCTCAACTTACTCCTCACATGTTTCGTATGAACTCCTTCCTCACATGACCCTATTTAAAACTCCTCCCAAGGTATAGCGGGTAACCTTTGGTTGGTATATATCTCCTTGGCACTCACTTTCACTGAATCCCACCACTTGCCAGCTGCCTCCCTCAGATAGAATGCGGCCTGATCCACTCTCATCTCATCGGACGGTGAACTAAATCTAGTATGTTCTCCATCTCCCTCACCAACTATCAAGAAGGTTAGGCTCCTCAACTCCCTTGTACTCCTTCGGGTTAAACCTCGCAATATAGAGGCTGATTTTAGCATGGTCAACCTCCTTCTCCTTATCCTTATTCTTGTCCTCATTCACTTTCTTTAAGGTCTCGAAGAGCATCTTGGTGTTCTAACATCTTTACGATGTCATCCATGGTCATAAGCTCTGCTCTCGCGTACAAAGCATTTCTCTTTGGTGGCATCTTGAAACTATACATATATAAGAAAGGGTAGATATGAACATACGTACTAAACTTCAAAACACGAAAACACGCGCCAGTAACCTACTCGATCGAGTATCCAAACCCACTCGATCGAGTGACGGGCTACTCGATCGAGTGCCCCCATGTACTCGATCGAGTACCCAAACTCCGGAACCAAACAGACTTTCTGATCTCTAACCCACTCGATCGAGTATCTAGGCTACGCGATCGAGTGACCCCCTACTCGATCGAGTACCCCTAGTTACTCGATCGAGTGCCCCAAAACGCGATTCTGGAATCAAAATCGCCAAAAACCCACCCGATCGAGTCAGTCCCACTCGATCGAGTATCACTAGTACGTAAGAGCTACCCGCATATTACGTCATATGCTAACATGCTAACCTTATAAAATCACATGATATCATAATAAATATGCTACGCATCTATTCTACTATCAACAAGATCAATTCATCATGCTATTAAAGCCACATTGTAAACATCCAACATGCTATTCCAACATCAAGTCCACACATTTATTACTTTTCTTTCACTTTCTCAACTTCCTACATCAACACCAACCAATCAACACACTTCATCACTTTGTTGCACAAGTTAATCAAACACACAGATGACTCGATAAACACTTTCCCCATGTGACCGGTTCAAAGTTGTAGGGCGACCCCCGCGACTTTAGGACGTCTCCCAAGCCTTTGCACTAGCTCCTACAACTTTTACCCCGGGTTCATTTTAATTGACTCCCTATGTTCATTAAGTTCATTGGTTACAGGTTTCAGGATCGTCGCTCTGATACCATTTGTAACACCCCCATACTCCAAGTGCCTTACCAGGACCACTCAGGTATGAAGACATCACCATCTCGGTTGCCCGAGGTATGATAATCAAATAGACAAAACAGAAACAACGTTTATTATAAATAGTTTAATGAATAAATACAATCCTCAAAACCAAACCAAAGTACGATACATTATTCCAAACTAACTGTTCTCAATCGAAATGTAAATAAATGCTAAACTACGGCGGAAGACTCTATCGTCATGTCGTGGCCATCCCAGCCTATCCCAGACTCATCTCTATACTGTTCAATATCTGCTCACCATCCCCGAATGGATCACCGCAGTTTACAAAACAACACCGGTCGTACTAATCACACAATCAATATAGATAACAATAATAAGGCAAACAGACATACCTGAAATCACACACACACACACACCACCAACTCCCATCATCTCAATCTCGACCGTCCTTTGGACCCACCACGCCGATGGGGGACCGCAGCCGTTCCCACCTAAGCCCCGCTCCTCGTACGAGCGATAACCCTGTCTCATTAATGTGCACATCCCCTTCCGTGGCGGGTTCCACGAAGGGCGAAACTAGGGCGTGAAGTCACTCCCGCAAGTGACCCCACTCAGCCGAGAACGCATCTCGAGAGCCATAGACAACCAATCACAATCTTAATCACAATCACAATCATCATATCAAACAACTAACTACAGCACATCACCAATATCCCATTATGGGACTAATACTGAGTAGGAAATCCTACCTGGAAAGCACAACACGCAGACGGTATCTACAGCTGTATCAAAACGGCTCCTCTACGAATTCTCCTCCTACCATACAGCACATAAAGACTACACATCACAAACTACACACCAAAACCCCCAATTCCTAAATTAGGGTTTCACCAATCTTAACAAAACATTATATAAATTATATTAAAAGCTTACCCTCGACGCAAGGAATCCAACGACACGAACTATGATACGAACTGACCGTCTGAACTCCGGGAATTGTCAAGAACGCGATTAGGAAGAAGAACTAGTTGCTTTCTCTCTTAAACAGGTTTTAGGTTTTGTAAAAAGTGATTTAAAACAATGACGAATATGTTTAAATACCTTAATCGCGTAATTAACAAAACCCGAGAAAACTCCCCGTAAAAATAGGACACTCGATCGAGTACCCAAGGCACTCGATCGAGTACCCCTTACTCGATCAGTACCCCTGACTACTCGATCGAGTACCCAACAGGTCAGAAACTATTTTACTTCGCAACTTGCCCATACTCGACAGAGTAAGGGCTACTCGATAGAGTACCCCAAGACATATAAATACGGAGTATTACATTAGGCACATCTTTGCCGACTCCCATATACCAAGGAGCCTTACCAAGACCTTCCCCAGCATATAAGGACATCACCATCTCGGTTGCCCGAGGAAAGTAATCATCAAAGGTCAATAAAAGAACATTTATAATAGTTTTACAAGTGATACAACCAACTACCGATACAAAAGGTACATCTCGTCGATTCTATATTCCCATACCCAGTGACTTGCTTAAGCACAATGGGGCCAAGATTTTGAAATGAGGGCGCCTACTCACCCAAAATCTAACATCAGTTGGGGCTCCCAATATATATACGCCAGGTTCATTTTATTAGACTCACAACGTTCATTAGGTTCATTTGTTCAGGTTCCAAAATCGTCGCTCTGATACAACTTTGTGACACCCCCATATACCAAGGAGCCTTACCAAGACCTTCCCAAGCATATAAGGACATCACCATCTCGTTGCCCGAGGAAAGTAATCATCAAAGGTCAATAAAAGAACATTTATAATAGTTTTACAAGTGATACAACCAACTACCGATACAAAAGGTACATCTCGTCGACTCTATAGACTACATATAGCTTTACTCGTGAGGACTCGTCCCGCCAAGACTCCAACTACCATCCAAGACAACACCTACTAAGACAGACTGCTCAACATAAGGGATCATGGCAGACACAACAAAACAAACAAGACAAACCACACAAGGTCAGTAACTGAGGTAAGACACAACACCAACTGTCAGTATACTACAAACACAACCAAGCACACACACTAGATACAACCACTCCAACCAATCACCGTCACCGACTGTCCACTGGACCAGCCCTGCCAGTGGGGGACCGCAACCGTTCCCACCTAAGCCCCGCTCATCATATCGAGCGATAACCCTGTCCCATTAATGTGCACATCCCCTCCCGTGGCGGGTTCCACGGAGGGCGAAACTAGGTCGTAAAGCCACTCCCGCAAGTGACTCCACTCAGCCGAGGATGCACCTCTAGAACCAGAGACAAACAATCACAGACAACTGCAATACTACAACCAACGAAACAGCACAACCAACCAACCACCATATATACTCAACCACATGAACACAACAACAAGGTATAACGATGACCGACACACTAGACAATCAACAGAAACTGAGTAGGCGAACCTACCTTTAGGCGACCGCAACGATTCCATGTCCACAAACGCAGCACCCAGCAATCAAGCAACACCTATTCACACAATACAATCCTCTATCATTACCCTTCTAACCCTAAGTGAAAACACAAAGACACTGATGATGATGACGACATACCTACATGTGGAAATCTGGCAAAGGAACTGCTACCCGACTCAAGCTATGCACTCCTATGGCACAAGCATCCTCAAAAGCTCCCATGGAAGGTATTTGGTGAAGGGAAAAGGAAGGGACGACATCTAGGTTTAGAGGAAAGAGGCGGAAATGATTTGCGGTTTTAAGAAAACACAATTATAAACCCTCGCTGAAAAGACGCTACTCGATCGAGTAACTAACGTACTCGATCGAGTGGCCCCTACTCGATCGAGTATCCAAGCTACTCGATCGAGTAGCCTCTACTCTCGAGTACCACCCGCATTTAAAGGAAGTCAAGGCACACGGTAACTCTGGCACGTATCACTAAGGACTATTACCTGCTCCCAAGGTCGGTCAACGCTGGTTAACGAGTCTCCGAAAGGACGGGTATTACATAAATAACAGAATACGGATAAGGAAAGACAAATGGAAGCAAAAAATATCAAAGAAGATAAAGTAAAGTCAAACTTCAGCATCCAGATAAATTCTTCCTCAAGGAGTCTTTCCCTCGACTACACCTTTCCAAAACCGTATTTTCTTCAATCCTACCTATATCACTCGTCTATTCAGTTTTGGTTAAATATTCCCCTACCCCCACAATCTTATCTCTCTCTCACATTTTAAAGGCTCTAAGGTCATAGGAGCATTGAAGGATACTTACACTGAAATGTGAACGAAACAATGAATGAGGCGCAATAAGAAGTAAACGTGCATAGATTTAACCATTGAAATGCTAGGAATGACCTTCAAAGGCAACCAATAATCATAGAGTAGTCAAAATCTTGCAACAGAAATGATTGGCCACTGACCTAGGAGACTTTAAAAAATGACATTTATTAAAAATCTCGATCAATAGGCCGTTTCTCATTTATTGGAAAGACACTCTGAAAAAAGACAGAAATAGGGAAAGAAAACTCCCTAGGAAATATTTTTCTTTAGGAATATGAAACACAACATGAAATTAAACAATGATACTTCATGTCTCAATACATATACTTCACCTCTTCGAATTTGTTTATTCCAAAGGAGAGTCACAATAGAATATTACCATTGAACACACTAAATATAGAAAGTGATCAATTATTTCGGGACAAAGCAATATGGAAACATGATAAGTGTTTTTTTATCAAACAAATTCGAGAATTGAAGACTACAAGGGCACTTAAGTCTAAAAACAAAAGAAAATGACATTATCGAAGCTTACTCAAAGCATATAACATAAAATATGTCACCAGGTATATAGCTAAGCAGTCTGCTGAAGCTTGCCACTGACAATATAGTACGGATTTCTAAGCGCAAGTACCTTTTTGAATATTTATTTAGACGACTCTCGCTAGGGAAAAAAAACTTACAAACTTCATTTTGTTAAGCTTTATTTAGACAGTTTTATTAAAGAAAATGACCTAACTAACAATCAATGTTGCCATGTTAGATTTATAAGTACTTCATTTAGGATTAATAGGCATGCTAAAAGCATTTACCTCTTTCTGCACTCTTTTTGCAGGATCAATGAAACCATAATGAGCAATTAAGCGACTAAATGACATTATAACCACCATTAATCGGTTTCAGAGAGGAAAAAAAAAAATATTAAATAGCGAATTTTAGCACAAGTTTTCAATTAGTATGTAGGTGAAAAGAAGAGGAATGTTAAGAAACATTACTTGCAATCTGAGATTCCAAGAAATTCGTATCGCTCTCTTTCATTCCCCGCATAGGCGTCGTCATCATCATTGTCACTCTTCAACATCATCGTCGTCATCATCATCTATATAGTCATTCTCACCACTCTGAAAATCATCATCAAAAAACAAAAAAATTGACAAGGATAATGTATCATCCTGGTTATAGTTATATGGCATCTATATATAATTACTCTATAGTTCATCCTTCTTTCAATTTAGCTTGAAATCAAGAGTATATTACCTGAAATACTGCAACCAGTAAGGTACATTATCAACTAATAAGGTTCAGTAGCTCAATTTGTTGCTCATGTAACAAACTAAAACATTATTTTGTTTACCTCAAGTAATCATTAATTTATAACTATATATCTGTTTTAGTATTGGAACAAGCTTTCTTTGGAAACAGGATTGCAAAAAAGTCAAAATAGATCAAGTTAGAGTAGCTGGTCGATACATTTATATCACTTCCTTGAAGTTTCGCAATTAACAAAACTCACCATAAGATAAAAATTTAGTATTGAACTTGGGTAGTACATTTCCGGTAGTACCTGTTTTTCCCGGGTATGGAGTGGGTTATCGTTGTTGGTGCGGCCAAAGCTGGAGGCCAGCAACTCCGAGTTCAATAGCAAAATTTGCAGTAGAATTAGAATTTAATTACAGTGCTTTAGAACCACAAATTCATGTTGTACAAACCTATGTATACAGCATAAATCCGACTTACCAGTGAAATGCACAATGCTACATGTTTCACCAATTCAAGTGCAAGCCACACTAACCACAACTCAATAACAAGAAGATTATATACAAGGATTTTGATTGGCCTTACATGTGAGACCGTCTTATACTTCCCTTGCTGCATATAAAATAGTCAGGCACAACTACTTCAACAAGAAAGTTTCATGATTTTCACTTTAAATGAATTGTTAGATGACAAAATAATCGAAGCAGCAAGTGAAGTATTGAGATAACATAGATCCAAACACAGAGGAACATAAGAAACCTGTACAGGTAATAAGAGGGGGCTTGGAGACTCCAAAATCTAGTCAAAAGGCTCAAGACAACCGGCAAAAAAACTAAATACAGAACTAATGACCTTTAGTTCTCACACAAATATAACAATTCTACCAAACAAAAGGTCGCGAAGACTAATAAATGACGTAATTAATAGGACACACAACAAATAATCGGCAACATAAGCCAGGGTTTACACCTAAGTGATATCTTTGAGGAGAAATAAGTGCAATAGTTCGTCTCTGGACGGATGATACGTGCATAATATATAATCTTTTTAGCCTATTTCAGCACGTATTTCTATGCATTTTTATACTGTTTTTATAGTATTTTGCCCCGAATTGGCTACTTTGGTTCGTTTTGTCCATTTTGTAGAAATGAACGCGAAAGTAGTGGCATCGTACTCTTTTTCGTCCTTTTTGCATGCATTTAGAGGAGACGGGATTTTTCCAGAGTGAGATACTGCGTTGGGAAGCGTCAAGGCACAGATTACGAGGCAGTCGGTGACGGACTTGAGCTAATTTGAAGATAAAAGACTCAATCGAGCAGTTTTACCACTCGATCGAGTGGTTTTTACGTCCATGGTTGGTCGATCGAGTAGTTTTCTACTCGATCCTTAAGTTGCTGAAAGATGAGTTACTCGATCGAGTAACTATCTACTCGATCAAGTAGATGTTGCTGAGGGTTTGCTCGATCGAGTGGTTTTATTCCACTCGATCGAGTGGTTTTCGCTATTATGGGCTTTAAACAGCCCGTGTTATGTTTTATTCCGCAAAACTTAATTATTTTCTTATTTAAGCACGCATTAGTTAGGTCATTAGCATCAGATTTTATTCACTACTTAGCTTCTATCAAACTTTATTGCGTTAAACATTCTTCTTCACTGTAACCTTGTTCTTCGGATTTACTTTGCTCGAATTTTGTGTTCTTTACGCCGGATTCACTTGATTGTAATTCCTTTCTCTTCTCTTAATAATAATTAATCATCTGTTTGCTTTAATTGCTTGTTTATTTCGTTTATTCTTCTGCCCTAATTTACTTTTATGCATTTTATTTGTTATTTCATAATGTTTATTGCTGGAAATTTATCTGCTGTTAGTTTAACTAGCGACATGAGTAGCTAAACCCCTTTCATGTTGGGATTAGGGGATCTGCGGTAGGAAAGTGACGATGTAGTAAATGAAATAGATGAATTGATTGTGAGATCCTGTCACCATAGCAATTTAATTGTATTTATCGGCTTACTTGAGTGCATGCTTCTGAGTTATTTCTTTAATCTGGCTAAAATTAATCCTAGATCGAAAGATTGGACTAAATAGGCCTGCTATGAATAGTAGACTACCCTGACGAGAATGAAAGTTAAGTTAGTGGTATTTTTGGATAGAAAGTGGACCGAAAGGACCTTTCAACATCCGTCTTACATTAATTCGTCTGAGTCATTTACAGCTGAGTCACTGGACTACCGTAGTGAACCGAAATCCTGACATGTTCCTCTCTATCTGATAGTTTAATCCTTATTTCTTGCCTTCCTTCTCTTGCCTTTATTTCTCTTTCCCTTTATACTTCGTAGTTTAGAAAACAATTCAAACAACCCCCCATTTGTGACCAAATAGACGGACTTCTACAGATATCTTGCCTCCCTGTGGAGATCGACCTGACTTCCCTAGCTACATAGTTAGTTTAGTTAGTTTATTTTTGACAGGTACACGACAGACGTGTCAAATTTTGGCGCCGTTGCCGGGGAGGCAATTGCCCTATTTGTTTTCGTTCCGTCTATTTTATCCGTCTCAGGGAATTTTTATTCCTTGAGGCAGTTCTTATTCATTTTCTTTCAGTGTTGTTTATGCCCAGGTCAGACAGGTTTGAGTTAGTTTCAGCTGATTCAGAACCAGAGAGATTATTCAGGCATAGACTCCATCTGCAGAGAAAATCACGAAAGGAAGACTTGAATACTTTCGAGCCAGAGCTACATCACTCTCTTTTCGAAGAAGATAGTCCGATTTCTACAGTAAAGATGCCAAAGCTTTCCAGTCATTCAGTGCCTAAAGCATCCTCTATTCCGAAAGGTTTCAATCTCCAGACTGAGGATGGGAATACATTCGACATCCGTCCTTCTTATATCAATCTGGTGGAGAGAAATATCTATAGAAGTGTGGCTGGTGAAGACCCGAGGAAGCACATGGAGGTCTTTACAGACTACTGTTCTACTATCCCCGCCACTAAGGGGGTAACTCAAGATAAGATTAAGGAGGTTCTATTTCCTTTCTCTTTAGCCGATTCAGCCAGGGAGTGGCTGACTGACTTCGACCGCACAGGTGCAGGGGTTACAGATTGGGAGTCTCTTGCTCTTGCCTTTTACAAGAGATACTTCCCTCCACAACGCACCAATCTGCTGAGGGCTAAGATTAACAGTTTCAAGCAGGCTCCCACTGAGACTTTTTATGAGGCGTGGTCACGATTCAAGAAGTTGGTGAGGTCTATTGCTCACCATGGTTTTGACCCATGATTTCTAGCTAATCAGTTCTACAATGGGCTGTATGATGACCACAGAGCCATACTTGATGCGGCATCTAGTGGGAGATTCCAGGAGAATACTGATGATGATAAGGGATGGTCCCTTATTGAAGAGATGGCGAACCATAGTGCTGAGTATGGTAACCCGAGGGATAGTATAAGAACAGTTCATGCAGTAGATAAGCAGGTTGTGGCTCAGCTGGAAGCCATGAATGCTAGATTTGACAAGTTGGAATTACAAGCTGTTGGGGAGCCTCAGACGGTCCATGTTCTTACTAGAGGAGAGACCGTTTCATGTGAGAGATGTGGTAATGATGGCCACACTGCTGTTGGCTGTCTTGTGGAGAAGGAACAAGTCCTTGCCTTTCAGCAATATAGGCAAGGAGGGGGTTCCTATTACAACAACCAAGGGGCAGTCCATCCCAATTTGAGGTGGATTAGTCAAAATGTGCTCAATCCTACACCTCCTCCGCACCAGCAGCAGCCGTATGTTCCTCCACATAAGAATCAACAAGGCTTTCAGAAGCCTCCTTCCTTTACTCCTCCTAACCACGGTTCATCATCTTCCGGTGGGGTGAGTGAAATTGGTGAGCTTAAGTCTATGTTGCAAGCTTTTACGAAGCAGTGGCAGCTGAGTGATCAACAGAAAGATGCGTCCATTAAGGCACTTGAAACTCAAGTTGCCCAACTAGCCACGAATCAATCTTCAAGAAAGCAGGGTCAATTACCGACTCAAAATGAGAAGAATCCACATGAGACGGTAAATTTGATAAATTTGAGAAGCGGTCGTTCATATGAGGGACCGGAAATGCAAAAATCAGACCCAAGGAAGGCAATAACTGATGGTGAACAGTGTTCTGGCGAAGAAAATGAGCTCACGGCAAAGAAAGTGCTCGATCGACTGGTTTCTGGTGGTCGATCGAGCAGATTTGGTGAAGAAAGTGGTCGATCGAGTAGTTTTTCTACTCGATCGAGTGAACAGGAAAGTGGAGCTGTTCGATCGAGTGAGATTTTCACTCGATCGAGTGATATTGCTGAAAATTCTACTCGATCGAATGGGCAATTAGGTCGATCAAGTAGTTTTGATGACGGGAAGCTTATTCGAGAGCCTGCTAGTGCTCGATTAAGCGATAAATCATCGGAAAGACCTCGTTCGAGAGGTAAGAAGTGTCCAAAGGATACAGAACTTGCTCCGGGTGACACATTGGAAGAGAGAAACAAGGGACTCGAGATACCCATCACGGTTCCCTTCCGGAGGCGGCTGCAGAATACTAAAGCCAATCAACCATTCGGCAAATTTGTCGAACTTCTGAAAAGCTTGGAAGTCACTATGCCATTCACCGAGTTGCTGACAAAGGTACCCTCTTACCTTAAGTTTATGAAAGAAATTTTATAGCGTAAGAGGAATATTAGTGATAATGAGACAGTAGCTTTGACTGAGGTGGGGTCAGCCCTATTTCAAAATAAGTTACCTCCTAAACAGTCAGACCCGGGTAGTTTTTCAATTCCATGTCATATTGGTACCTATTTGATTGATAATGCGCTATGCGATCTAGGCGCTAGCGTGAGTGTCTTACCGTTGTCTCTGGCTAAGAGACTTGGTTTGACAAAGCTGAGTTGCACCAACATGACAGTCCAGATGGCCAACCGTAGTATATCACGGCCACTAGGTGTAGTAGAAGACGTACCTGTTCAGATCGGGAGGTTCTTTATTCCCGTTGATTTCGTTGACTTAGACATCCCCGAAGATGCACACACCCCTATTATTTTAGGGAGACCAGTTTTGTCTACTGCCTGTGCAGTAATAGACGTCGGGGGTAAGACTTTGACCTTTCAGGTAGGGGACGAAGAGCTGATTTTTAATCAGTCTAAGTTCCGGAGGGCTCCCATGCAAGATCAGCCTTGCAATGCCCTCTCTTCTATTGACCTATTATTGACACTCCAGATGAAAATTTGGAGTATTATGCTGCTATTGTTACCCCTCCGCCTCAGACTGAGAGCAAAAAGGAGGAAAGTTCGTCTGTTTTCCTTGCTGTAGGTACAGATGAAAGCAATGAAGAAGTTGTCAAAGGGTGTTGTGCAACTGCTGTCAATCAAATTGGAAGTGAGGATGTTAAAGACGGTGATAGAGGAGCAAGGATGAGGAAAGTTCGTGCTTATGTGGATGTGAACTATTCCCCTCCTACTGTTTTAAATGATTCAAAATCAAGCTCATGGAAGTTGAAGAGGACAATCAACGTTGCTGAAATGACGTCCTCCAGTCAGGAGCCCACCAAGGGGCTACTGAAGTGCTTTGGAAAGTGAGCGGGGAAATGCCCCGTGTAACACCTTGTAAAAACAATTTTTATAATTTTCGTTGAATTTCTTTTATTGATTTTAATTAGGACAATTAGTTTATAGACAGTTTTTAGCGTAGATTTAAGACTATAGACTGTTCTTATGCGTATTTGGTATTTTGGGATATTTTTGCACGTGTTTTTATGCAGGTTTGGGGAAGTTTTACGCAAATATAAAGGAAGAAAGACGAAATTCAAGAGCTTACGCGAGAAAAGAGCTCGATCGAGTACTTTTTGTACTCGATCGAGTGAAAAATGGTCGATCGAATGCTCCTTTTTAATCAACCGAGTAAAGCAATAAATGGGACTTCTCGATCGAGTAGAATTCTACTCGATCGAGTAGCTGGATCATCAAAGTCCTCGATCGAGTAGTTTAAAACCACTCGATCGAGTAAATGCAAAAGGACGCAGGGAGTTTTTCTTCCTTAAACTCTTTTGTTCTTATTTCTAATTCATTTTCCCATTATTTCGTCTAACACCTCCCTAATTGCGATCAAAATCACCCCAAATCCCCATTTTCTTGCTCTAAATACCAAATCCGTCTCCTACAAATTGTTACTTGCTACTTAATCCTTCAAAGCCCCGTAATTTCCCCTTGTTTCGTGCTCCTTTACACGGTTTTAAAGAGGGTTTAGGGTTTGCGATTTTTCGAACAAAAAAATCGCCTTTTCTTGCTTGTTCTTTGAAGATTTTTTGCAGTTTGTAGGTTGTTCTCATCAAGTAAGTGTCTCCCTCATCCTCTTTGCTTTTTAATTTCGATTATTTTGAATTTTATGAGGTAAAATTGGAATTAGGGTTCGAAAATCCATTGTTGGTCGAATTTTTCGACTTTAATTGTCTTTATTGGCCCTTACTTGTCTTGCTTGATGATCAATCCCCATTCCTCGCTGTTGTTGCATGTTTTAATTCGAATATTGCGCGAGATTTCGCGATTAGGGCTGTTTCAGTCGAATTTTTCGACTGTCAGACGGGTTTATATGCTTCCATGACTTAATTAACCTCAGTTGTTGTTAATTACTGCTGTCAATACCTGCTATCCCGTTCCCTATCACCGTTTGCATGCTTTAATTCGAATTTTTCGAGGAATGTTGGGAATTTTTGGGGCTGAAGTCGATTTTTTTTCGACTGGTAGGGGATTCACATGCTGTTTTCTGCTGGTTTTTCATGCTGTTTTAGCCACTGTTAGCCGCTGTTTTCTTATCATACCCCATACCCTTGTTACAGGATGGAGTCTAGTTCATTGCCTTCTACCAGTACCACTTCTATCCCGTCCTTGAGTGAGACGGTGGCCCCTGCTGTTGCCACCGCCTCCAAGTTAGTCAGTACTGCAGCCCCAGTGTTCCTAGTTTCAGCTGCAGGTACAGTTTTCGCTCCAGCTAGCTCTCCTGCTAGCTCAGTTCAGGCTGCCACTTCCTCTACGGTCACCACCACTGCTAGCTCTGCTGCTAGTCTCTCTTCAGTGGTGGCCACAGCAGCCACTCCTTCCACAGCAGCCACTCCTTCTACACTAGCCACTGTTTTCACGCCTGTGGTGGACTCGCCAGCAGCCGCAGCTGCCTTTAGAGCAGCCCTGGTTCCTCAAACCGTCACTGCACGGGCTTCTGCTTTGAGTTCCGGAGGACGAGGACCCTGAGGTGGCTGTGGAGAGTGAAGGAAATGTAGATCTATATACATGAACATACTCATATATGTTATAAATTAATTTGTCATAAAATTAAATATGTATTTTATGCATGCAAACAAATGATAAAATAGAGGAGAAATCATGTTCTTACATTGGTGATTTCGGTTTTATGGGCACAAAAGAAATCTCCTTTTCTTTTGTTCTTGTGCTTTCCTATGATGGAAGAACCAAGATCCAAGTGTATGATCTCTCTTTAGGATTAATACCCAAAGCTTACCCTTAATTTAATTAATATTACATGAACTAGTATAATATTAATCTAGTAGAAAAATGACCCAAAAAAAAAATATTACAACACACTTAATATTTTCGGTTTTATAGAGAGAAGAAGAAGAGAATTATTTTTCTCTCTAGAATTAATTTTTGGATGAGTAAGTGAATGAATGAATGATCTACCACATTTTGTATGTTATTAGGTTAATTAGATGGAAAAACCATGATGGTTTTCTCTTCTCAAAAACCGGGTGGAAGGGGGCTTTTTAGGGGAGCCAATGCATGCAAGTGTTGTTCTTTACAATACATAATAGGCTTGCATGGCTAAATAATAGGTAATCATTGTGTTTATTAATAAATTAAACAACACAATATTAGTCTAAAACCCCTCCCTTATTTCGGCACAATTATAATATGGAGTCCATATTATTTTTGTCAATTTGTCAATATGTAACATGTCATATGTCACATAAATTTGTTATGTATTTTTAACATATTAAAAATCAACGTATTAATAAAAATACGTTATATACAAAAACGACTTAGTAATTTCATAATTACTTGTACCAAAATATTTTACCGATTATAAATCACAACAGTTTGTATTTATAATAATTCATTCAAATTCAATTGTTTCTATAAACAATAATTTCATCCGAGTAATTATACAATTTGATTACTCAGACCGTATCTCATTTAATCACATTTCAATTTGATACGTAAATTTCACTTCCAAAATCGTCCGTCAATTTTCAAGTAATTTAATTAACTCGTAACATTATACGATTAATTAAATAATCAATTAAGAGTGTTGCCCTATAGGTATGACCTAGGGGGTCAACTGATCACCACCGTCGCACGACAGTAATGTCAAACTCTAGTCAGCCAATAATTACCGATATATGTTGACCAGTTGACAGTAACAATATTACTTCCCAATTGTATTCTTTATAATGAGATTTAAACATGTGATCATCATGATCAACAGTCGTGATCGCATTATTGTCGGAGGACACATATTCCAACAATCTCCCACTTGTCCTCGACAAGTGTGCGTCACCAATTCTCTTGTCCTATTACTATCTCCCACTCAATGCAAGGTGTCTTTCAGGTCGTACTTGCAAGTGATCATATCGAGAGTGGTTTCCTCGATCTGGAGAATAACTGATTGACCGGATTCATCTATCATAGATACATTCCGAGCGTGGCCACGCATTTCTAGTTCATTACTCCTCGAGTGGCCCTGAGATATTGTTATAACCCTGACTATGGGTGGACAATTCCTATCGCACTCATTCCCTTCGACTAGCCACAGCCATCATAACCCAAAATATGCCCATTTGACCCCATTTACGAAGGTCGTAGTAACACAAATCAAAGTTAATCTGAAACTGTGCCATCTTAGGCGAATAGTCTTTAGTCAAAAGAATTGACTCATTCGAATACTATAGTAGCTCTTGCCACGACCAGGCTATATGAATTTGCCAGAACTCTATAAGCGGTCATTAGGCCCGACAAAATGTTCCTGTGATCTGCCTATGTGATCGACTAGTCATCTCACATGACTCTATGGCACTTGAACTTGCCATCAATCGCATCACACTCTAGTCACTTCGAGACGTCACCTCATACAAGTAACTATGGGCAAATACAATGTTAATTCATGTTCACTTTAACGGGGTTCAATTGTCTCCACAACCCGTTTGGATATAACAATGTACAAGGTGAGTTAATAATAACTCAAACGACAAATGTCGACATCACACTCGGGTAGTCAATATCATATTACAACCTTGTGATGTATATCGTTAGTGTAAACACTTATTGATTGCAATAGAAGTTTAACATCCCATGTGTCCATGTGTTCAAACTTCTTACACTTGCAATTTCCTTTACATTCATGTTCTCTCTCATAGCATGAACTTTACCAAGTACACATCAAGGTTCCCGACCTTGGTTTTGGTTCTTTATCTTGAAAGAACTTCCTTATCGATTATCACATAACGACCGAATTTGTGATGAATGATATAACTTGTACTGATCAAGTACCCCATCCACACACAATGCACTAGGTATATGTTTTGTAGAGTCTTGCAACAATTTGCCAAGACGATTGGCCTAGCACTTCTCACAAGTCCTAGCATAGTTAGGAAAGATTAGTATTGAGTAACTTCTTATTCAATTAAGTACCTTTCCAAAACTTCTTATTTCTCCTTCTAGCTTGAAAGGTTAAGGATTCTCATAAATCCTCACATGTGCTCGGATTTTCATTAATATGCGCAACCTCTTGACACATATAAGAGCATTCTGACAAACACCGAAATCGCTCATCGGATTCTACTCGAGAATTCATGACGTTTCTATTATGGCTTACCAATGATCATCATGCTCTGATGCATATGATTCATAATTGGACATGTGCATGATTATTCTAATGGCGGAAACATTAGTAGCTAATAATCATGAGACCAACCGTTCTTAGGTTCAATGAACTACCATGATTTGTTAATGGTAATCCCATTTTCATTCATATGAATAACCTATGTGTATGTTGATACAATGAGTATATCTTAATACAAATCCAATATCTCTCAATGTAATTGGATTCATCATAGTCCATGTTAATCCAGAATTGAAAACTCAAATACTTCTTTGTGAAGAAGATATTAGCTCGTCATTCCTTAATGAGTAATGAGTTTTATACATTCAAGGATGATAGCTCCCACTAATTTCCATGTCTTCACATGATAATTTCTAAACTCCCACTTAATTCCAGGTGTTTTGAAATTTATTACTTAATCGAAATAGCTCCCACTAAATTCCATGATGTTTCGAAATTTATTACTTAATCGAAAAACATCTCAAAATTGGAATGTATGTTGCTTTGCAAAGTCATTTAGATGAAGCCTTATATGTTCCTATCATATCCTTTCAAAATTCCTATTTTGAAGAGGTCTTATCTAAACCTTATGGAAAGAGATTTCAATCTCTAAGTTGATCATGTCATAATGATTCGGTGCAATGTCATTTGTTTAAATAAAATAATAATATTTAATACACATCCTTCAAAATACCCTTTTAGAAGGAGGTTTAACCAATTCATATCATAATGAGGTTAAGTAATGACTTTTGCATGGTTTAACTTTTAGCAATTGAGGATATCGGTATATCAAATATTGTAACCTCTAGTCATAAATGTCGCTTATTACTAGGATGTTACTATAATTCATTTAGGCTCTTAAGTAAATCTCAAGGTTGAAACTATTGGTCAAAATTTTCATAAACTTAGTCAAAAACTTGTTAAGACTTTACATTAGTCATTTTTCTTCCAAAACTTTCTTTTGGTCTCCTCGTGTAGTTATCTTGAGAATATACTCTTATGATTACTTCACTTGGTCTCTTTAGTCATATAGAACTAACTTGAGACCATAGATCTCATCTATTCGGCATACTATGTAAATAAATATACCGTCATTCAAATCATTCTCTCTTGCGTAGATTTTCATATACACAAGTACACAATTTTATCTTGCCTTGTGTGTTGTGTCCTCATTTTTCTCCCACTCTATCTTTAGAATAAATACACTATAGATTCAAAGATAGCATAAGAGACACAAATTAATGATGTTGAAGTATAAGGAGAACTATCTCATAGATAGACTAATAGTTATTGATTTCATATGTGTACTTGGTGATTGACATTCCTTTAAGAGAGTTCATAGACTCAAAATCGCTTTATAATTGATCATACACAAGCCTTAAGCATGTGGACATATAATGAAACCCGTCATTATATTTGTCTATTAGATCACTTTAAGTGAATAATCTTATGTTTCAAAGTGCAAGCATTTAAAGATGAATTTTAGAACATAAAAGGATAAATGATAAAACGGGTGACTTGGGTTGCAAACCAAGTCACCATTATCCAAAATATAAACCATTATCCAAAACACCTTTCCATGTCGAACACGGAAACTTAAAGTTATAAAATCCAAAACATAACTAAAATAAGACAATGAAAAGCAAAGCTCCATAAAAGCTTTCCCTAGCTTCTCGATGGTTTCTTATGCTTGCTTTTCCTTTCCCTTGTCTTTGCTTGGTGGAGGCCCTATTTACAATAAAAAGCGAGATACATTATCACAAATTTGCATCATAATACCATAGTTGAATTAGAAACATAAAAGAAGGATAGTCATTTACCTACTGGAGTGATCTTTCCAGTCTTAATATCACCAAGGTATTTGGAACAATTTCTTTTCCAATGTCCCATACCAGTACAATAATGGCATTTATCAAGAGGACCCTTCTTGATCTTTGAGGTGCTAGCTTCATTAGGCTTAGCTTTGGTGAATGTGGGAGCTTGCTTTTTACCCCTTCTTCCACTCTTCTTGAATTTCCCCTTACTCTTAGTGCTTATGTTAAGCACATCCTTTGGTGGGTTTACATTTAACCCCATGTCCCTCTCGGCTTGCACAAGTAACTTATGCAATTCTTCGAGAGACACATCCTTATCTTGCATGTTAAAATTCACCCGGAATTGCACATATGCCTTGACTTTGGACAAGGAGTGTAGAATCCTATCTACGATGAGTTCTTTGGGGATTTCAACCTTTTGAATTTTCAAGGTCTCGACAAGCTCCAATAGTTTGAGCACATGAGGGCTAACCGTTTGGCCCTCTTTGAAGTCGAGATCAAAGAATGCCGCGGCCGCCTCATATTGGACGATCCGCGGAGTTTGTGAAAACATGGTCACAAGTTTGGAGTAAATCTCATTAGCATTGCCCATTTTAAAGGCTCTCCTTTGGAGGTCCGCCTCCATCGCAAATATCAAGACATTTTTCATTGCGGCGGACTCCTTTTGGTAAGCCTCATATGCTTCCCTAGTGGCCGCGGTAGACCTAGTGGAGGGTTCGGGTGGAGAGGCCTCGGTAAGGTAACGAAGCTTGTCGTCACCTTCGGCGGCTAATTTGACTTGGGCATCCCAATCGGAGAAATTTGACCCATTCTATTCAAGTTTACATCGTTCCATAAAGGATCGGAGCCATGACGAACTAGCGAGAGGTGTGGCGTTAGGAGTTGGTGTTGCCATTTGTTATGAGAAAATAAGTGGTCTACAAAACAAAATAGAAGGAGTAAAACAAATGTCGTTTTAATAATAATACTCGTAAAAATGTATGATTTAAACAAGTTTTATGCATTTTTCTAGTGACCTCTACCCAACTAGATAAATGATTCCAAGACCCAAATTCATATTAACTTGGGCACGGTGTGGCCGATGAAACCCTTATCAATATAACTCGGTGGATTAACGTTTAATCGATTCTACTTTTAGAACTCTTGGTCGATAATATTACAATTAACATATATCTTTAGCCCAAAACACATTCAACAAGGGGACAGTGTGGCCGATAAAACCCTTATCGAAAAACTTTTGTTGAGTTTAATCCAAATTTCGAATAAATGTGTCCATGATCCAAACCCATATTTAACTTGGGCACGGTGTGGCCGATGAAACCCTTATCAATATGAATTCGGTGGATAGACATTTATCACCCACTTCTGTGGACAGCGGGCCGCCCACGGGGGCGCTTGGGAGTGAAGGGGCTCGAAAACAAGCGTTTGCATTTTGTATGGAGTCGCCACCAATTTTTATGGGAAATTGGAACCGTTCGAATACCTCGTGTCATGTCAAGACACAAAGTAGTGACATGAACACTAAGCAATCGTTACCCTTAGCATTCTATGTCTAGAATGACTCTCGCGGATGCCAATGAACACGGGTGCTCACGGAGATCTGGAGTAAGGGGTGAGGGTACGTATTAGGAAGCTCTTTTGATCGAACACCTAATCCCGCCCGCCTCGATAGCGGCCTCTACTAATGATTAGGGAGTTTATTCGTACTTGATATATCGTCGGCTATATGCATGCAATGCAACATCCAATAGATTAATCCTAACATGTGAAATTAGATGTTGACGGAACGAGAAGAACTAAGAAAATCGATTAGTGATGCTCGACGCGAATGCAAGGAAAGAGTGCCCTCTTAAGAGGAAAACGATTTAACAAGTTGATTAATTAGATTGATTGAGTGTAGTGGTCAAATTGGTCGGTCATGCAACGGAGAGGCTGGTACCCGGAAAGATCCGAGCTTACGTGGTCGAAGGTTCAAGCACGTAGGCGCCAATTAGTAAGAACAAAGTCTAGAATGCAAAGGGAGAAGAGAAGGGCGGACACTCGCGTGAGAAATATGAGGAACGAAAGCTCCTATTTATACTAATCACGTGAAGGAATAGGGTTTCGGAGACTCTTTGGAAGTGAACCTCGGAAAGATATAAAAAAGATACGTAAATCATGCAAAGAAGGGCCTGGGAAGAGGCGCAGCAGCCACTGCGTCTCTTGGAAGAGGCGCAGCAGGTGCCGCGCCTGTTCCCAGGGGGTTTCCTCCTGTTTAAGAAAGATTTCCGTGTTTAAGTTATGGTAGGACGGATTTAATTCGATTATCTTTTGAATATTACGGGATATTATTTGCCAAAAGATAAAATTTGATGAATATGGAATAGAAATATCCGGAACATTCCAGAACATTCCGACTCGGGATTTAACAGCTATCAGAAAATGGAGACGGTTTTTGACCCGGACTCCGAATGTACTCTAATTACTGCCAAAACGACCGTATCGGCACGTAGATGACAACTAAGAGGTTGACATTTATATTTGAGCAATCACTTGACGATAATCTTACGAACTGTCACAAATCGTTCCGCGAATCAAACATGCGGCCCAATCATCACCGGGTGGTTTGCGAGGGGTGTAGAAACGAGGTGTCTACAGAGCCCCCACTTTGACTGAGGCTTGGACAAGGCGAAAGTCAAAGTATAGCCATCAGGTCAATCGAAGATTACAACCTGACGACTATGGCGACGCGAGGCGGCTCAAGGGGTCTGAGCCAAGGACCTGTCGTCGGGAACATTTTAGAGTCTGTCGACTATCGGGGAGGGTCGTTTAAAGTCCATTAGACTACGTAAGGAAGCTCGCCAGCCATAAGAAGGAACCATACCTGAGACTTCTTCCTCGAGATGCTTTCGGAGGTGCATAGGAGCTAAGGTTAAGACCTAAAGGTAATATATGAACGTGCTAGGGTGTGGGACCCTAAAGGAAAGCATTGACAGGAAGGAGGCCAAATACGAGTTCTGACCTAAAGGTAACTAAGGTTTGGGTATAGGAACTTCTGGAGAACGACACCCTGTCGAACTCTGCGGGGAAACAAGAAACATTGAAAGCAGCAGGACGTTGGTAGAAATCTGGGGGAATCCGCTTGCGTTGGTCTCGAGCGAGTCTCGCGAAATTTGGAAGTTGAATCTGCTTGCGTCGGTCTCAAGCGAACTCTTGTTGGGGAATATGTCGACGACTAGGAACATCTTGATCGTCGGGGGAAAGTCTTGAGCGAGCAGTACTGCAAAATACTACTGCGCTGGATAAAATGATTTGACGACTAGGAACATCTGAATCGTCACGAAAGAAAGCCTTGGGTGAGCAAGATCGCAAAATACTACTGCGCAGAATGGTTGAGCAATCTTTGCAAAATCTTTGCTGCGCGGGATAAAATGAATTTGGACAATATCGAAATATGTCGACTTTGGATAAAATGCGGACGAACGAAGGGAAATCATCGAAACGGACCAAAGTGATAAAATGTCATCGAAGAAGAGGCGCACCAAAGATGGGCCCACGAGTAACGAACTCATAACGGATTTTTGAAAATCCATCAGGAGGGAAACAAAGGAAGAGGCGCAGCAAGAGCTGCGTCTCTTGGAAGAGGCGCAGCGCCCGCCGCGTCTCTGTTCCCCAATTCAAAGCAATTCCGCGTAAAAACGCGAAATCGAAAGGTTTTCATTTCATTATTTGAAACATAAATCCTTCAATTTCTCTCTCAAATCTTCACCATTTCTATCAAGGTTGGATTCAAAAGCTTGCTTGGAATATGACTAATCGAGGTATGTGCTTTAATCTTGCATTAATCATTCATTTTTGTCGAATTTTGAGCCGCGAACATTAGGGTTTTCGACCCTTTTGATCGAAAATTTGGGGCTTTTCCCCCAAATGGATTTGTCATGCCAAATTGATACTAGAAATGAGTAGTAGGCAATGTTAGGAACATAACCATGTATTTACTTCGAATTTTCATCAAGTTTTGAGCCCTTGAGCGAATTTTGAGACAGTTTCACGCCTAGATCGAAAATTGCTTGAAAATGGCCTTAGGATTGCCCATTTGTGATGAAATTTGATACTTGGGACCCTTGGATGATGGGTAAACTTCCTGTCATCTCGGAAATTTGGTTTGTGACAACTTTTTGCAGGACACTTTTTAGGGCATAATCGCCATTATAGCGAAATGCTGCCGAATTTTCGACTCGAACTCGGAACTAGGCTTTGACTTTGACTTGACTTGACCCTATTCATCACATGAGTGATTGGGTTTGGCGGGAACATGGCCAAGGATGGCCGGAAAGGGGCGATTTCTGGGCCTTGAAGGCTCGAAAACTACTTAACAAGGGCTTGTCGCCATGTGACGCGGCCTGGATTTACTTTAATCGTTGCAGGTGACGATGCTTCTTCTTCTGGGAGAGATCCCATGGACATAGACGCCGCTGCTGTTGAGGAGGCTTTAGAGCAGGCCTTCACCGCCGCGGTGATGGCTGCTGCAGAGGAGGTTCCCGAGGAGGAGGCTGCTGACGAGGAGGAGATTCCGAGACGGGCCCACCTCGGACGAGGGGGTCGCCAGCTGAGAGGTGCTCCTGCGTGGGCCGAGACCTGGGAGAGTAGGCACCTTGTGTGGGCTGCAGAGGGTCACTTGTCCTACAGGACGGTGAAGAGCTTGGTAAATAGGAATTCCCTAACTCTTTACCTATCCTTTTCCGTTTTTGTTCAAATCTCTTTCAAATTTATTCCAAAACTAAAGATAGCTTTGTTTCAAATCATGATAGGAGGCCGGGAACATCCGGTCGTTCTCGGGGTATACGACGGCGATGGAGCATTACGAGCGGCTGTCGGAGGAGGAGAGGGCCATGATCGAGCGTGGAGCATTTGGTCCTCTGGTTCAGGTTTGGAGGGATATTGTGAAGAGGAAGTTGCGGGCCAACCTTAGCTTGGTTCGCGCTTTCTTGGATCGATTCTGGGATACGACTTCCACATTTCACCTGCCTTTTGGCGAGGTGGGAGTCACCTTGGAGGACTACGGCATGATTCGGTCCGTGCGCGTGCGGATCGAGGAGATGGTGTGGCCGGAGGCTGGCATGAGGGCAGATTCGGCCGAGGCGAGGAGGTTGATCGGCTGGAACTTGTCGCCGAAGGCTGTTGCGGTGCCGGGTTTGGTACCCAGTACCTATGTTCGAGATTACTTTGCGGGGAAGACCCCGGCATCGGTGGTGATCGATGGGAGGGAGACGGCTCCTCCTCCTTGTACAGCCGAGCAGAGGGCCGTCTCGTGGCTTTGGTGGTTCTTGTCTTCGATTTACCTCGGAGACAAGGGTGAGAGGTTGTCGACGAAGCTTCTCCCCTTTCTTTCGACCGAGTTCCTTAGGGCGTTGGGGACCGGGTCATCGCTGGTTTTGCGGTCCTCATCCGCTTTATGAGGGCCATGGTTCGCCCAGAGATGATGGAGAAGGGGACTTCTCCGGCGCCGTCGGACCCGGCTGCCGTTGGAGGTATGAACCTTCCTTTAGATCAACGTAAATTCCTTTCTTTTATCAAAGATCGAAAGATCGTCATTGACTATTCTCGTTTTACGTGCGTGGGTGTACTCTTACTTTCCGGACCTCGCGCCCAAGAGGACGGAGCCGTTGGAGAGGGCCTATCCCGTGGTGAGGGATTGGGTCATGTGCCGGACGAAGAGCAAGCGTTCTTCTCACAATGTCTACCGGCGGGATGTGAACGCCCTTGGTGAGCAAAGCGTGAGTATCCCATTTGTATTCATTCACATCTTCTCATATTTTGTTTTCAATTGATCATAGGAATGACCTTTGCCTTCATATTGTGACGGTGGGTGCCTGGACCTTGGGCGGAGTACGCTGGAGCGCCTCCCTTTGTTGCGGAGACCCTTCGTCCTAGGAGTTCGAGTCGGCCGTTGTGGACGTCGATGGGTCCTGTATGGTATCCGGGGCGAGCGGTTAGCTCGTCGGTGCTTTCGGGGGCGCGTTGACGGTTCCCGTCGATCCTCCTAGGACGATGTTTAGGAGCCTTTCGAGGCCGAGAGGGAGGCGGACCTGGCCGGTGCCAGTGGCGACGACCTTCTTCTCCCTGAGGAGGATTACTCGGCGTTCCTTTACGGGAGGTTGGCCTATTGGCCGGTAGTGGTGAGTATCCTTTGTTTTCTTGTTGATTTGATTTTGAAAATTACGACGAAGGATCATCGATTAACGAGAGTTGTTTTGTCCTTGTAGGAGGTTGAGGCGGCGGGCATCGAGCCCCCAGAGTACCCCGAGACCCTCGAGTACACTGACGCTACTGGGAGGACGACGATCTCTGAGTTACGTGACTTTGACGTAGCTGTGACGGATGCTGGCCTGGATGATCGGCAAAGATCGATTCGGAGGGTGAGCTCCCATTTTGCATGGTTTTCGTGTAAGAACACGTTTGATCGAATTTGTTTAATTTCGAGGATTTCTTTGAAATGCAGTCGCGCCATCTCGGTTCGTGGCACTATGGAGGGTGGCCAACCGGCAGCTACGGCCATTGAGGCACTCGTCGGCGGTCGGGGTCGTCAGGTATGAACCTTTGTACCCATTTTTCGATCTTCTTTTTTGAGTTTTGGTTTTCCAATTGAGTTGATTGACGTGAGCCAATTCGTTCTTTGTTTGCAGGGTGACCGCGAGTCGGGACGAGAGTTGGCCCAGGCTCGGGAGGAGACGGCTCGCTTGTCGAGGGAGCTCGAGTTTCGGGATGCCGAGATCGCCGCTCTGATGGCGAGAGTTGCTGAGTTGGAGGGTGCCCAGCAGTAGCTTGTGTAGTTTTGTAGATTTGTACATTTTGATTTTGAAACATTTTTGGACTGGTTTGGGCGCAAGCCCCGATTTTCTTGGATTTTTGATTTGGTGGGCGCAAGCCCCCGCTTGCTTGTACATTTGACTTGTTCGGGCGCGAGCCCCGTTTGCTTGTACATTTGCTTTTTTTTTGTATATGATGGCCCGAGTGCCTTTCTTTCTTTGGGTTGTTTGTTTGTACCGCAGTTAGTTCTTGAACAGTTTGGTAGATGACGGTTTACGCCGTCATGTTACCGGAATTTACATGGACAATCACGCGATTCACACATTTTATATACATATAAGGCCTTTAATTAGTGCAAAATGAGACTCAAAAGGACCAAATGCAAAAATTTTTAGGAAATGACCGGAAATGACAAATGACCTGGACGGTAGGGAGGGTTACCCCCGAAAAAAAAAAGAAAAATAGAAATTCATAAGTTAGAAAATGTAGCAAAAGAAATTAAGAAAATGAAATAAATATATGAAAGTTTGAATAATAAAAAGAATTAAATGGATAATTAAATACACAAATGTGATAAAATGGCGAAAATGTCAATGTCGCCTCGAAATGCGTGCCCGCGAAATTAGGAAATCCCAAAACATGGTAAACTTCCGTAGTTTACCCAAAATAAAATCCCATAGGAATAGGAAATCACGCGTGTTATAGAATTAGGAAAGATCCAAACGCGGAAATCACAGGAGTGAGCCTGGGGAAGAGGCGCAGCATGAGCTGCGTCCCTTTGAAGAGGCGCAGCAGGTGCCGCGCCTGTTCCCAGAGGGGTTTGTTCGACGGATTTTGGAAACAACAAATTAGTATAAATAGAAAGCGCCGCCGAAGCTTTGAATCATATAATTCTTCCGTCTTTTCTTCGTCGCTTCTCCTAAAACTCCTAAAATAAATTTTCAAGAGAAAATTATCATCATGAATACTTTGGAGGTTCGCTTGAAGGAATGGACTAATGAGTTTTCGAACATGGAAAAGCACGACATGGGTGCTTATAATCTTGGGTCTTTATTGAGTTTGAAACTCATCAAGGTAGTGAAACCGTTCTTAGATGCTTGCCTTGATTATTGGGATCCAAATTATCATGTATTCGCCTTTCCAGGAGGTGATATTTGTCCTTTTCCGTAGGAAATTGCTGCTATTGGCGGGTGGGACCCCGAACACTTACCCGCCATCCCTTCTCTCGCTCAAGGGTATAAGAGTAAGTTTAGAGATTTGCTTGGACTTACTAGACTTGAGGTGGATCGCCTTGTTACTTCGAAAGGCGTGCGGATGTTGGATTTTATAGACCGATTCATCACAGGCCGACCCTACTGTCTCTTATGTTGCCGGGAGGAGAGCATTTGGCTTCGTTTGTTGCATGTGTATGTCTTTCGGGGACATGTTGATGAGGACTTGAGAGGTGATCCTCGCCTTTTGAGCCTTATTGAGCAAATGGAGCGCGGCAGAGCCCACTTATCTCGTGCTTAGGGAGATCATTTTGGGTTTGGATAATAGGAAATCCAACCGCGATCTTCCGTTCTTGGGAAGTCCCGTTATCCTACAGGTAAAAGACACCTTCCTTTTTTTCTTTTCGTTTTTTTTTTTTTTTTTTTTTTTTTTTTTTTTTTTTTTTTTTTTTTTTCGTTTTTTTTTTTTTTTTTTTTTTTTTTTTTTTTTTTTTTTGGTGTCTAATACTTGTCTTGGTAGGTTTGGCTCATGGAACGGCTCCGATTGCTTGAGCCCCCAGTTCATGCACTTTCCTATCATGCTCGTATGATTTCGATGAGGACGAGGTTGTACATGGTGGATTTCACTCGGGTCTGTGACTATTGGAAGAACAAGCTAAAGACTGATGATGGCCCTTTGATCAGGTGGGTTGTACCGTGGTGGCACCTCAAGTCTCCACACTGGGGTGTCTTCTTTAGATCCCACTAGGTCCGTGCGCATCCCCGGATTGGAGTTTATGGTGTGCATCTTCCCTGAGAGGTTGATGAGGCAAGTTGGGTTGAAGCAGATGATCCCTAGGCTTGACACCGTCCATGCAGATCGCCATGGCATTGACTACCGAGAGCCGAAGGGAGTGGGCTATGAAGTGGGCCCAAAGAAACATGTGGTTCCTGAGCTTCTCTTCCAATGCTTTGTGGGTGTCGGATTCTTATCTGAGGTGGAGGAAGGCTGCAACTTCGGAAGAGCGAAAGATCGAGGAAGCGCGAGCCCGTTGATTACAAGGTGCGCGAGGGAGAGAAAGAGAAAGAGAAGCATCTGACCGAAGGAGAAGAAGAAGCCGGCTTTCAAGTCATTCATCCTTCGAAGAAATCAAAGACTACTCCTGTCGCAGAGATGGTGGTTGACAAGAACGGGAGGGTCAGGCCTCGAGAAAGACCGTTGGTGATTAGGTCTGAAGTGGTGCAAGAGCGCCCGGCTCGAGGTCGTGACAAGAAATATGACAAGAACGACAAGGGCAAGGGAAAGATGGAGGAATAGCCCAAGTCTTAGTTATTATTATTTGATTATTATTTATTATTGTTGTAATAAAAAGGAGGGATTTTTAGAATCCTAGCCTATCTATTTTTATTATTTGTCGTACTATTTAGAAAATGAAATAAAAGAGGTTAAATGGTTATGAAACCGTTGGCATTTTCTTTAATTATTCTTGTCGAATTTCAAGTGCAATGCAAATGTCCTTCTATTTACATTTATTTTATATATAATGGCGGGTTGAATCCCGTGAAGGATTGCCTACGTATTCACTAAAAAAAGTGAAATCAAACCCTGGCGCGTAGTTCGAGTAAATGTAAAAGAATAATTGTTCGAAGCAAGAGCTTGTAATGAACATAGAAAATAAGCATGAGCTTTGCTTACTCGGGAGGTGCGAATTTAGTTTGTTTGATGATATGAGGATGACAAGTTTGCCAAGATGCAAGAGCATAGTGACATTCAAATGGGCAGGGGGCCGTTTATTTAGTGCCACAAGAGCGACACGTAGGTTTACGCGAGGCGCGTTTTGTCTTATCCTAGGCATAGTATCGTTTCAGTTGGTCGAGATTTGTGGGGTTTGAAAACTCATTCCCATCTAGGTCTGTGATTCTAACCGCACCCCCTGGGAGTATGGACTTGACTAGATATGGTCCGGCCCAATTAGGTTTGAATTTTCCCCTCGGGTCGACAGGTAAAAGAGCTCTAACCGATTTGAGAACTAAATCTCCTTCTTTGATATTTCTTGGCCTAACTCTCTTGTTGAAAGCTCGTTTGATGCGTGCTTGATATGTTTGGACATTATGCAAGGCACGTAGCCTACGTTCATCCAGGAGGATGAGCTCTTCATATCTATCCCTCTTCCAATCGGCTTCCGGGATTTGACTTTCTAGCAGAATACGCAAGGATGGTATTTCTAGCTCAACTGGTTGTACGGCTTCCATGCCGTAGGTCAAATAGAAAGGAGTAGCCCCAGTGGGCGTCCTGACTGATGTACGATACCCCCACAAAGCGAAGGGTATTTTGCTTGGCCAATCTCTATAATTGTCAGTCATTTTCTTGAGGATCGTGACGACATTTTTGTTAGCAGCCTCTACCGCGCCGTTAGTCTGTGGTCGATAGGGCGAGGAGTGATGATGCTTGATCTTGTACTTGGCTAGCAATTGTTCGGTTTCGGCTTGGAAGTGGGACCCATTATCGCTAATGATTTCATGTGGGCAACCATATCGACGGATGATGTTGTTTTGTATGAACTTGGCTACATTTTTGGCTGTGAGAGCGGTGTAGGAAGCCGCTTCTACCCATTTCGTGAAGTAGTCAATTGCTACTAGGATGAAACAGTGACCTCCTGTTCCGGCTGGGGTTATTTTCCCAATTATGTCAATTCCCCATGCGGAGAATGGCCAAGGAGATGTCATCGTATAGAGCAACGAAGGAGGGACATGTTGTACGTTCCCGAAGATTTGACAATTGTGGCAATGCCTCACATATTTGATGCAATCGGATTCCATTGTGGTCCAATAGTACCCTAGACGTGTGATTTTCTTTGCCATCATAGGTCCGCTCATGTGAGGGCCGCATTCTCCATTGTGGACTTCTTCCATTACTTTCCGTGCCTGTGAATGATCAAGGCAACGTAGGACTACACCCAGAGGTGTTCTTTTGTACAATTCTCCTTGCATCAGGATGTATTGGGAAGCTAGTAGGCGTATAGCTCGTTGTCCCCTTTTGTCCATTTCTGGTGGATAAGTGCCGTTAAGCTTGAAGTTTAGGATTGCTTGGAACCAGGGTTCTTGTGCGATTTCTTCTTCATCGGTAATTTGATGGACATACGCCGGCTCCGACCGTCGTTCAATGCATAAAGGCATTTCCATCATGTAATCTGGCATGTTTATCAAAGATGCAAGTTTCGCAAGAGCGTCCGCAAATTGATTTTCTTCTCGAGGTAGGTGTAAGTAGGTTACATGATCAAAGAATTGAGCCACTTGGTCTATCCTAGCCTGATAGGGTGCAAGGCTTTCACTTCGGATTTTCCAGGATCCCGTAACTTGGTTGATGATCAGTGACGAATCCCCGTGCACTCGTAGGTTTTTGATACCTAAGCTTACTGCCGCTTGTAGTCCAATGAGACAAGCTTCATACTCATAGCGTTGTTTGTCACCTCGAAGTCGAGTTTGACAAAGAATCGGTGTATGCTCACCTTCGGAGAAATGAGCAACACTCCTATCCCAAATCCTCTTAGGTTTGATGCTCCATCGAAGTATAGATCCCAAGAGTCTACATCAGTTTGAAGTATATCCTCGTCGGGAAATGACCAAGTATCTATGGTTTGTGCGTCGTTGATGGGATTTTCTGCGAAGAATTCGGCGACGGCGCGACCCTTTATTACTTTCGGTGGCACGTATTTGAGGTCAAATTCTGAGAGCATCATGGTCCATCTTGCCAGACGTCCGTTGAGAACGGGTTTCTCGAAGAGGTATTTGACTGGATCCATTTTGGAGAATATCTTGACAGAGTAGCTAAGCATGTAATGACGTAGCTTCTTTGTTGCCCACACAAGAGCGAGGCATGTCCTTTCGAGTTGTGAATATTTGCACTCGTATTCCAAGAACTTCTTACTTAGATAGTAAATAGCTCTTTCTTCACTTCCTGATTTGAGCTAGCATAGCACCCATGGCGTTTCGATTCGTGAGATATAAACCAAGAGGTTGATCTCGTTGTGGTGGCATGAGCACTGGTGGTTTAGCCAATATCTCCTTGATTCTGTCGAACGCCTTTTGACAATCATCGTCCCACATGGTGTGGTCTGTTTTCTTGAGCTTCTTGAAGATAGGCTCGCAAATCATAGTAAGTTTCGATATGAATCGACTTATGTATTGCACTTTTCCCAGGAATCCTCTGACTTCTTTTTCTGTTTGAGGTTGTGGCATTTCGATCAGAGCTTTGATTTTGGACGGATCTATTTCTATACCTCGTTGGCTAACGACGTATCCTAGGAGTTTGCCAGATGTCACCCCAAATGTGCATTTCTGAGGATTGAGTCTCATGTTGTACTTTCGTAGCCTTGCGAAGAATTTGCGAAGGTTCGCAATATGTCCCTCTCTTTCCTTGGATTTGACGATCATGTCATCCACATATACCTCGACTTCTTTATGCATCATGTCATGTAGAAGTGTAGTCGCGGTGCGTTGGTATGTAGCCCCGGCGTTGATCAATCCGAACGGCATTACTGTATAGCAATAGGTTCCCCATTGGGTGACGAACGCGGTCTTATGCATGTCTTCCATGGCCATTTTGATTTGGTTATAACCCGCATATCCATCCATGAAGGATAGTAATGCATGGTCTGCAGTATTGTCTACCAATATGTCGATGTGAGGTAGAGGGAAGTCGTCTTTTGGGCTTGCTTTGTTTAAATCCCTAAAGTCAACACAAACTCGGATTCTCCCATCCTTTTTGGGCACGGGTACTATGTTAGCTACCCAGTCAGAATACTCGGAAACTTTGATGAACCCGGCTTTGAATTGTTTGTCAACTTCTTCCTTAATCTTCAGAGCCCACTCTGTTCTCATTCGTCGAAGCTTCATTTTCACGGGTTTGAAACCTGGCTTAATCGGAATCCTATGTTCGGCGATATCCCCGTCGATCCTCGGCATGTCTTTGTAGGACCAAGCGAAAACGTCTTTGAATTCATTTAGGAGGTCTATGAAATCGGTTCTTTCGGTTGAGCTCAAGGTAGTCCCTATCCTAAGTTCTTTGGGTTCTAGTTCGGTTCCAACATTGATGGGTTCGGTGTCCTCAATTACAGGTCCCCCTTCCCCTTCCTGTAGTATTTCTTTGGCTACGTAGGGAGGTATTTCGGTCAAGTCTGGGTTTTGGTCATCCTCGTATCATCATAAATGAATTGCACTCAAGATAACGCAAAGAGTAAGCGTAGAACCGATTTATTCATATTAAGATTTGAGTAAAGTTGAAACAAAGAAGCCAACTGATCCAAGGATAGTGGCGGCAAAGGGATGAATTGGGGCATTTCCCGAACTATCGTGACTACTCGAAAATAAGCTAGGAGAAACGAGGGGAGTGGGGATGACGACGGGAGTAGACTCTCTAATGACTCCTCTAGACTCGACTCGACTCCGACTCCGACTCGATTCGAATTCGTCGTCTTCCGGTTCTTCTTTGAACATCTCTCCTTCTCCGGTGGTGAGCTTGAAGAGTCTTCCTTGATTGTTGGTCCATTTGATTGATTTCCTCCACCCTTCTCCGCTTTGTGTCGATTTTCGTGATCAATGCGGTGGGGTTGAAGCGATCGTCTTGAAGTATCGTAGTAATGATCTCATCCGCGCGCCCTAACAAATCGGTCCTCTCCAAACAGAGGCTAACAGCTTGTTCGTCTTAGCAAGGTGCTTGACGGTTTTTGACGGTAGGAACCGTTTCTGGAGGGATAAAGTAGCAATCGTGAAAGATCTCGATTCCGGCCAACTTCTTCTCGAGGTAATGCCAAGGTTCGGGAAATCCATGAAAGAGTTCTGAACTTCCTTCTTGGACGAAATATCCATTGAGGGTAGGAAGATATGGCCTCATTTGGACTCCTACATACTTGCGGTTTTGGACTTGGGCGAGCATTTCGAGAACTTCTTCTGTTGTGGGTTTGTACCCTAGTCCAAGTGGTATTCTTGATGAGTTGCCCTTCTTATATGGCGCGAATGTGTTCTCCCGAATTGGGTTCAAAGGCATTCCAGGGAAGTATCCCTGGTTCTTGAGTATGTGGTTGACCACCAAGTTGGAGTAGGGATTATAGTATAAGGGTGCCAACTCACTTTCTATGACATTTACACTTTGGAAGCCCCCAAGTTCGTATATGGGATCCGCAAGGACTTGATTATTTGATTGCTTCTCGATTATGGCCTTAATGGGTGACGAAGTGATTGTCACAACTTTGCCATTTAGTGGGATCTTGATCTTTTGATGAAGGGTGGATGTTACCGCTTTGGAAGCGTGAATCCAAGGCCTTCCCAGAAGTATGTTGAATGAAGCTTCGATGTCTACTATTTGGAAGTTGACCTTTCGTTCGATTGGTCCCGTTGCTATGGTTAGATTGGCAAGTCCTACCACTTTTCGTCGTGTACCGTCATATGCCCGTAGACCTTGATTTGTAGGAGTCCAGTCCGACTCTTTCATGCCTAGTTTGTATGCCGTTTTGAGGGGTATGACGTTGACCGCGGAGCCATCATCTACCAAGGTCATTGGCACATTTTTCTTTAGACAGATGACAGTGATATATAGAGCAAGGTTGTGACTAGCGCCGAAAGGTGGCAAGTCTTCGTCTGAGAAAGTAATAGGATTACTTAGCTTGGGTGATTCTTGGAAGACCAAGTTGACTACATCTTCGGGAGTAGAGTTATGTGCCACATTCAATTTGGCCAAAGCTTGTAGTAAAGCTTGGCGGTGTGGAAATGAGCTTGCCACTAGTTGCGGTGAAAGATCAGCCTTGGTTCTTTGTAATTGCTTGAGCAAATGATCAGTGGGGTCGTCTTCGTTGTCATTTGGTGTGATGACATTGGTTGGACCGTTTTGAGTAGTGTTTTGGTATGGACGACCCGAGCGAGTTAGGTGATCCACATCTTGGTCTTCGCCATTTTGGACTATTTCCTTGACTAAGGAGTTTTCAATGAGATATTCATCTTCATCGTCATCGGCCCAAACCCCATTGATCGCGGCTAGTTCCCTCATCCTCATGATGTCACTTTCTAGTTGTATGATTTGATCGACTAGTTTATCGACCACGGTGACTACTTCTTGCATAGTGGCATTTGGAGCGAATATCAATGGTACGCGTTCTTTAGGTGTTGCATTGGGATCGCGCAAGATCATTACCATGCTTTCTAATTCCCACACTTGTCTATCTACACTCCTTGCCCAGGCGATGAAGTCGGAAATGGTAGGGGAGATGGTAGAGTAGAGTCTTTCTTTCTCAATTGCCTGAACTTCATCCTCGGCGGGAGAAATGAGATGTGAGCAATCTAAGGTAGATTCATCACTTGTAATCACTAGAACTCCAAGAGGATTCTGAGTGTTATTAGGCTTACCTCCTGGTGGAATTGGAAGTCGACCATCTTCGATCATATCTTGAAGCACGTGTTTCAACTTGTAGCATTTTTCGGTGTCGTGCCCCTTACCCCTATGGTATTCACGGTAGAGGAATTTTCGTCCCGAACTTGGACTTCCTTTCGGGTTCGGGAGTAGGTCCAATGGGTTGGAGTTTGCCTTGCTTCACTAGCCTTTTTAGAGCATTGGAGTACGTATCTCCAAGGTTTGTGAACTTCCTTGGTGGGCTAGTTTTCTTGGATGGCTCGAGAAGGTTAACCTCGTCGGTCTTGCCAGTAGAGCCGTATGAACGACTTGTGGACCCTTGATATCCTCGACCCACCGTTTTGGACAAGAGCCCTTTGCGGATGTCATCTTCAATTCGTGTCCCCAACACGGTTAAGTCTTTGAAAGTCTTGATGTTTTGATATCTCAAATGGTTGGCATATATGGGCTTGAGATTGTCCACGAATTTCTCCACAAGAGTGGCCTCATCCGGGCGTTCTACTAGTTGAGTACTAGTCTTCCTCCACCTACTTAGAAAGTCGGTGAATCCTTCTTTGTCATTCTGGGTAAGAACCTCTAGAGTGCGCATATTGACTTGGATCTCGGCATTATCCGCGTATTGTTTTGAGAATTCGATCGCGGCGTCCTCCCAAGTAGCGACCTTCTTGTGATCTAGGGTATAGAACCATTGCTTCGGGATGGTGTCGAGAGATGAAGGAAAGATCCTTAAGAACATCTCGGGTTTGATGCCTTTGATAGACATGTAATCTTTGAAAGCTCGGATGTGGTTTAAAGGGTTCTCGTGTCCTTTGAACTTAGGGATATCCGTCATGCTAAAGTTAGTGGGCAATTTGGAATTGACGGCTTCATACTTACGATTGTTCTCCTTGTAAATGTCATCCCCCTTAAGGTACATCAATTGCTCCTCTAGGTATTGGAGTCTTTTCTCAGCTGCGGTCATCCCTATGATTTGATTCTCATCCTTAGATTCGTCATCGGAAAATTGTAGTACTTCACCTTTAATGGGAGGCAACCTTCCCTCTACGTCAAAGATACGGCCTTCGATGAGCTCGAGGCGGTCATAGGTTTGGTTTTGGGTAACTTGCATTTGGGCCAGCGCGGCTAGGATTCGATCACTATTCTCTTGAATTTTTGGAGGTTCGTATCATCACTGACCCAGGCATCTTGGAAACTGGACAAGAGATCGGCGACGAATCAAAACACGATCGACCATTCTATCACACTTGCTAAAAGAGGAAAAGACTTGACTCATGAAGTGGGTGTGTGCCACTTGTGTCGAGTGAGTTTTGAAGAAAGACAAGGTCTTTGAAAATGTGTGTCCTAGCCAACTGTAGTGTAGTTGTAGGAGTGGACTCGAGGTGAGGTTTTGAAATGGGCTTGTGGCCCGAATTTTGACACGACAAAGAGTTTTGACCGGATTTTGTACTAATTAAAGGCCCTATTTTCGAAATTCTTGATTGAAAACGGGTTTTGATTTTTGAAAGTTCGTCATGGTTTTGTTTAGAATGGTGATCACATAAGGTTTGCACATTTATACAAGCATTATAACGGGATGCTGAGTGCGTTTAGAAGGGTTTTGGTTTAAAGGGTGGGTTGCCATACCGAACCATCAAACCCGAAGTCTGTGGAGAGGCTCGTGCCAAACAAGAGTAAGACCGATTCCTAGTCCATTTCCTCAAGTAGTGAAGGCCCTTGATACAAACAAGAGTAAGCACCATGGTATGGATGACGTCAATCGCTATCCATCTTTAGGCCCAAATAAGAATTAGGACCGTTTAGACGGGACAATTGGTCGAATGGGTTGGGTTGGGCCTAGGAAGGCCGAATAAACGGTCTAGGAAGACCGAGTTATGAAAACCGACAATTGTCTTGTACAACCTTATTCCCTAACCTTGTTCAAGTTTCACCCTAGCTACACGTAAGTGTATAGTCCCCAGCGGAGTCGCCAAACTGTGGACAGCGGGCCGCCCACGGGGGCGCTTGGGAGTGAAGGGGCTCGAAAACAAGCGTTTGCATTTTGTATGGAGTCGCCACCAATTTTTATGGGAAATTGGAACCGTTCGAATACCTCGTGTCATGTCAAGACACAAAGTAGTGACATGAACACTAAGCAATCGTTACCCTTAGCATTCTATGTCTAGAATGACTCTCGCGGATGCCAATGAACACGGGTGCTCACGGAGATCTGGAGTAAGGGGTGAGGGTACGTATTAGGAAGCTCTTTTGATCGAACACCTAATCCCGCCCGCCTCGATAGCGGCCTCTACTAATGATTAGGGAGTTTATTCGTACTTGATATATCGTCGGCTATATGCATGCAATGCAACATCCAATAGATTAATCCTAACATGTGAAATTAGATGTTGACGGAACGAGAAGAACTAAGAAAATCGATTAGTGATGCTCGACGCGAATGCAAGGAAAGAGTGCCCTCTTAAGAGGAAAACGATTTAACAAGTTGATTAATTAGATTGATTGAGTGTAGTGGTCAAATTGGTCGGTCATGCAACGGAGAGGCTGGTACCCGGAAAGATCCGAGCTTACGTGGTCGAAGGTTCAAGCACGTAGGCGCCAATTAGTAAGAACAAAGTCTAGAATGCAAAGGGAGAAGAGAAGGGCGGACACTCGCGTGAGAAATATGAGGAACGAAAGCTCCTATTTATACTAATCACGTGAAGGAATAGGGTTTCGGAGACTCTTTGGAAGTGAACCTCGGAAAGATATAAAAAAGATACGTAAATCATGCAAAGAAGGGCCTGGGAAGAGGCGCAGCAGCCACTGCGTCTCTTGGAAGAGGCGCAGCAGTGCCGCGCTTTGTTCCGTGGGGTTTCCTCTGTTTAAGAAAGATTTCCGTGTTTAAGTTATGGTAGGACGGATTTAATTCGATTATCTTTTGAATATTACGGGATATTATTTGCCAAAAGATAAAATTTGATGAATATGGAATAGAAATATCCGGAACATTCCAGAACATTCCGACTCGGGATTTAACAGCTATCAGAAAATGGAGACGGTTTTTGACCCGGACTCCGAATGTACTCTAATTACTGCCAAAACGACCGTATCGGCACGTAGATGACAACTAAGAGGTTGACATTTATATTTGAGCAATCACTTGACGATAATCTTACGAACTGTCACAAATCGTTCCGCGAATCAAACATGCGGCCCAATCATCACCGGGTGGTTTGCGAGGGGTGTAGAAACGAGGTGTCTACAACTTCCCCTACGTAACAAGGTTTGTACCCCGGTGTGGCCGAGTGCACTCCCTCACGAAATAGGTTTTCATGGTTTCTACTCTTTGGTATGGCTATGTCTCAATTAATTGTTTTAGCGAGAGGTCATGTCAAATTATTATCTATAACGTTTTAAGTGAACTAAAGCGGTGAACTACGATAATTATATTTGACACGGTCGACGAACTCGATACGAAGATAATGCATGTTTTAGTTATGGCGATTTAGCGATGCATGCGACATAAAATAAAATGCAAGCATAAAAAATAAATAAATCCTAGTATGGCCTTTCCTAAAATAGAAAAACTATTTAACTATTACATATTCGGAAACCAACTCCATTGGTCCCTTGAACTTCGGTTGTGGCACGCATCTCGAGGTAACACCGTCTTTATGTATCGACATCTTGAAGAAATCCGTCTTTGGGAACTCCGAGATAAATAAAATTACATAATAAATTACATAATTTCCTATTATACATTTGTAACTAAAATGAAATAAATCTATTAAATTACAAAACGGTGATACGAGATCACAATAAATTACAACCGAATCGATATTCCCATACATTTCGGGAAATACCAATTAAAACTAAGGCCATACTAAGTAAAATTACATAATTCAAAATTACATAAATTAAAATTATGACAATCATAAAGAAAAATGCAGCATTATAATATTTATGAACATGCCCAATTTTATGCTAAATCGCCTTTAATTAGCCAATATCGTATATTACTCGGTTTTTACGGATTTGCGTGATTTCAACATTTTTATAATCACAAAAATACATAAACTCATATTTATGCATAATTTAATTACCCTAACCTCTTAGGACTCAAAATTTAGTCTTCACTAATAATTTGACCATAATTAACCCATATTTTATAAAATTGTTCATAAATGGACCAAAAATTACAAAAATAAGCTATAAACTTCAAATAAATCACAAAATTTCAAATAAATTCAAAATTTGAAATTTAAACTCATGAACATTCTGGAAAAATACCATGACACTCATAATGTTCAAAATCTTAGGTTAAAAATTTCGAAATTTTTCCGGAAAAACAATGTTGCGGTTTATCGATTTTTAATAAAATAATCATAAAAACATGGAAAAATTATATTCATTAACTTTTAAAATTTTAGATCTGAAAAAGATAATAAAAGGCAACATTAAACGTTTTTCTTAAGTCATAGATTATGTTTTATTAGTTTTTTCAATAATAATGTCACTATTTATGCTATTTTTCTTCAAAAATCCATAAATCATGCAAAAAGACTTCTTTATAGCCAATTATTTTACACACATCTTGTAAAATTGCATGTGACAACATATTAATTTTCTATGACCATATTCGAAATTTAACTCATATTAACCCATTTTTCACCTAAATCCGAATTTAATAATGAAAAATCCATTTTTCGAGCATAACAAGTCCAAAAATTATGAAAATTTACAGGTTATCTCAAAATAATATATGTGACAACATATCCAAAAATCACTGGAAAATTCGAAGTATAGCTAATTTTAGACCAAAAATGACATTTTTACTCATAAAATCATATTTAAATGCCATTATTGTATAATATGAACAATAAAAATCCGTAAAATTAACCAAAATATCCTAAAACATTTTAGGACCAGAAATATTAACATGCATGAATTAATTTCGTGATATATCATAATAACACAAATTTTACAAGTTTTATATGTTATTCTTATAACTCGGAAAAACTTTTAACCGATTTGCATGCAAACAACCGTGGCTCTTGATACCGATTGAAGGAAATGCAGATCTATATACATGAACATACTCATATATGTTATAAATTAGTTTGTCATAAAATTAAATATGGATTTTATGCATGCAAACAAATGATAAAATAGAGGAGAAATCATGTTCTTACATTGGTGATTTCGGTTTTATGGGCACAAAAGAAATCTCCTTTTCTTTTGTTCTTGTGCTTTCCTATGATGGAAGAACCAAGATCCAAGTGTAGGATCTCTCCTTAGGATTAATACCTAAAGCTTACCCTTAATTTAATTAATATTACATGAACTAGTATAATATTAATCTAGTAGAAAAATGACCCAAAAAAAAATATTACAACATACTTAATATTTTCGGTTTTATAGAGAGAAGAAGAGGAGAATTATTTTTCTCTCTAGAATTAATTTTTGGATGAGTAAGTGAATGAATGAATGATCTACCACATTTTGTATGTTATTAGGTTAATTAGATGGAAAAACCATGATGGTTTTCTCTTCTCAAAAACCGGGTGGAAGGGGGCTTTTTAGGGGAGCCAATGCATGCAAGTGTTGTTCTTTACAATACATAATAGGCTTGCATGGCTAAATAATAGGTAATCATTGTGTTTATTAATAAATTAAACAACACAATATTAGTCTAAAACCCCTCCCTTATTTCGGCACAATTATAATATGGAGTCCATATTATTTTTGTCAATTTGTCAATATGTAACATGTCTCATGTCACATAAATTTGTTATGTATTTTTAACATATTAAAAATCAACGTATTAATAAAAATACGTCATATACAAAAACGACTTAGTACTTTCATAATTACTTGTACCAAAATATTTTACCGATTATAAATCACAACAGTTTGTATTTATAATAATTCATTCAAATTCAATTGTTTCTATAAACAATAATTTCATCCGAGTAATTATACAATTTGATTACTCAGACCGTATCTCATTTAATCACATTTCAATTTGATACGTAAATTTCACTTCCAAAATCGTCCGTCAATTTTCAAGTAATTTAATTAACTCGTAACATTATACGATTAATTAAATAATCAATTAAGAGTGTTGCCCTATAGGTATGACCTAGGGGGTCAACTGATCACCACCGTCGCACGACAGTAATGTCAAACTCTAGTCAGCCAATCATTACCGATATATGTTGACCAGTTGACAGTAACAATATTACTTCCCAATTGTATTCTTTATAATGAGATTTAAACATGTGATCATCATGATCAACAGTCGTGATCGCATTATTGTCGGAGGACACATATTCCAACAGAGATAGCTCGTGCTGAGGAGCAGAGGAGGAGAGAGGAGGAGAGAGATCCGGAGTACACGGTGGTGGACGACGACGACGACGAGTAGCTACTGGTCTACTCACTTCCCAGTTTTCTGGCTGGTTTGGGGAGATTCGCGTTTTGTATGTATTTCTTACTCTTTTATTTTGTCTCCTTTTTATTTATTGTTTTTTTTCTTTTTGGTTGTATATTCCTGTTCCCCTGTATATATCTGCTGGTGTATGCTGGAGGATAACGAGGGCGTTGTCCGTTTTGGTTTGGGGAGGGTATAGCATCCTTTTGAGTCCGCATTTGCATTTGTTTTGCATTCACGTTTATTTTTCAGCTTGCATTGTTGTTTATTTCATAAAAAAATCGAAAATTCAAAAATAAAAAATTAGAAAATTTCAAAAAATCAAAAAAATTCACGTTTATTTTTGCATATAGGTTGAGTCGGAACGGTAGATTTCCATGATGATAATGCACTATAACTTGTTATTTTACTTGAGCCTTGCACTTTATTGATAGTTATTAGCTTTGTCATATGCATAGTCTACGAGTTTCTGTTCAAATATAGCTGACTGTTTATACTTGACCTGATAAATTGGCAAACTACTTGATAAATTATGAGTTTTAGAGCCTTATAACTGGTGACATTCATGACCAGTTCATTAGAAATTGAGAGTAGTACTCCTTGCATAGCATGTTCATTTTTTTTGCACTTTTATGACATTCAATTTCTTGTCGAATGCACATATTCGGGTTTGTAGTTGGTGTCACATGCAGGGAGGTGCTTGCAATTTTCCCTTTCCTTATATTTTTCACCCATTTAGCTCCACATAAGCCAAAACTTGCCTTTTTGACCCATTAGCTACATCCCAAACTAAGCCTGCCTAGTCAAGCTAGTTAGTATGTCTTTTGTGGTATGAGTTTCCGTCTGCAGTTTGGCCCGTATCTCTTTTGTATGGAGTTGGTGTAAGTATAGAGGAAAGAGGAAAAAGAAAAGAAAAAAAATGAAAAAAAAAATGAAAAAGCTGGAAACGTGAGAAAAAGAAAAAGAAAGTTTGAAAAAGTTTGACTTGTTTGATTTGATCCATTCCGACGGTATTAAAAAAGGAAAGTTTATGACCGTCTGACTCCTCCATTCTTATTCTATATTTTTGAGGAGATTGTGTCTGAGTTTAGTGAGCTTTGTGCCAAATGAAGGGCACGTGTACTTAGTTTTTCAGTCAGTTGATATTCGGATGGTTTATTATGGTCCTGTTAGGAATTAGCTTGACGCTTTTACCCCCACATTTCCATAACTTGTTTTGCCTTTTCTCACCTGAACCTCACTATTCCCATACTTTTTGTAAGCCCTCGGTTGTGACGGACATTATTGGTTGGAGTGTGTGCATTAGTACTTGAATTGTCTTTCATTTTTGTTGCATGCATGCTATGTAGGTCGCAGTTAGGTGAGTGACTATCTTTTCTTCTCTCTTTTACATATAACATTCACCCTTTGCTTCATGAGAGAAGAGTTACCACGAGAGAGTCCGATTTTGTTGGTCTTGCAAGGTCGATAGGTTGGCTATATTTCTGAACAGCTTATAATTCGTTTGCGTATTGACTGCTTAGCTATAACTGTTAGTTTTGTTGCATTAAATTGGTTCAAGTAGACAAGTTAAGCTAGCTCTGAGTTATCATTTCCGTTCCGTTAGTTGCATTTTAGTTTACTCGAGGACGAGTAAAGGTTCGATTTGGGGAGATTTGATACGTTCATAATATATAGTCTTTTTAGCCTATTTCAGCACGTATTTCTATGCATTTTTATACTGTTTTTATAGTATTTTGCCCCGAATTGGCTACTTTGGTTCGTTTTGTCCATTTTGTAGAAATGAACGCGAAAGTAGTGGAATCGTACTCTTTTTCGTCCTTTTTGCATGCATTTAGAGGAGACGGGATTTTTCCAGAGTGAGATACTGCGTTGGGAAGCGTCAAGGCACAGATTACGAGGCAGTCGGTGACGGACTTGAGCTAATTTGAAGATAAAAGACTCACTCGAGCAGTTTTACCACTCGATCGAGTGGTTTTTACGTCCATGGTTGGTCGATCGAGTAGTTTTCTACTCGATCCTTAAGTTGCTGAAAGATGAGTTACTCGATCGAGTAACTATCTACTCGATCAAGTAGATGTTGCTGAGGGTTTGCTCGATCGAGTGGTTTTATTCCACTCGATCGAGTGGTTTTCGCTATTATGGGCTTTAAACAGCCCGTGTTATGTTTTATTCCGCAAAACTTAATTATTTTCTTATTTAAGCACGCATTAGTTAGGTCATTAGCATCAGATTTTATTCACTACTTAGCTTCTATCAAACTTTACTGCGTTAAACATTCTTCTTCACTGTAACCTTGTTCTTCGGATTTACTTTGCTCGGATTTTGTGTTCTTTACGCCGGATTCGCTTGATTGTAATTCCTTTCTCTTCTCTTAATAATAATTAATCATCTGTTTGCTTTAATTGCTTGTTTATTTCGTTTATTCTTCTGCCCTAATTTACTTTTATGCATTTTATTTGTTATTTCATAATGTTTATTGCTGGAAATTTATCTGCTGTTAGTTTAACTAGTGACATGAGTAGCTAAACCCCTTTCATGTTGGGATTAGGGGATCTGCGGTAGGAAAGTGACGATGTAGTAAATGAAATAGATGAATTGATTGTGAGATCCTGTCACCATAGCAATTTAATTGTATTTATCGACTTAGTTGAGTGCACGCTTCTGAGTTATTTCTTTAATCTGGCTAAAATTAATCCTAGATCGAAAGATCGGACTAAATAGGCCTGCTATGAATAGTAGACTACCCTGACGAGAATGAACGTTAAGTTAGTGGTATTTTAGGATAGAAAGTGGACCGAAAGGACCTTTCAACATCCGTCTTACATTAATTCGTCTGAGTCATTTACAGCTGAGTCACTGGACTACCGTAGTGAACCGAAATCCTGACATGTTCCTCTCTATCTGATAGTTTAATACTTATTTCTTGCCTTCCTGCTCTTGCCTTTATTTCTCTTTCCCTTTATACTTCGTAGTTTAGAAAACAATTCAAACAACCCCCCATTTGTGACCAAATAGACGGACTTCTACAGATATCTTGCCTCCCTGTGGAGATCGACCTGACTTCCCTAGCTATATAGTTAGTTGAGTTAGTTTCTTTTTGACAGGTACACGACAGACGTGTCAACGGACAACTGGACACCTCATCCTGAATGTTCAAACAGACAAAAGTATCTCCATGTGTAAGAAACACTAACACATGAGAAGAATAGTTCCAGTAACCTAACAAATATACCATTTCTGCAATCCTACACAAAACTTCCATGACCACATTTGCATGAGCAACACCCAACACAAATTTTATATTGGTCATCCCATAACAGCCTCTTAATATGCCACCACCCAATAAGTTCACAAATGGCCAGACTCCATCCCGCAATTCACAAGACCACTCTAAACATGACCCAGCGTTGCAACAACAGTCTATACGTATATCCCCAAATCCAAAAACTCCACAAATTGTCTTTTGTGCACGGACAAACATTCAGATGGCCAATTACTTACCCGATGTGGATCAAGTCATTACTTATAAGCTAAAGTAAAACGATGAATGATTAGTTAAGGAGATTAAAATGTGCAATATGAAACACAACATGAAATTAAACAATGATACTCCAGTCGCAATACATATACTTCCCCTCTTCGCATTTGTTTATTCCAAAGGAGAGTCACAATAGAATATTACCATTGAACACACTAAATATAGAAAGTGATCAATTATTTCGGGACAAACCAATATGGAAACATGATAAGTGTTTTTTTTATCAAACAAAGTCGAGAATTGAAGACTGCAAGAGCACTTAAGTCTAAAAACAAAAGAAAATGACATTGCCGAAGCGTACTCAAAGCATATAACATAAAATATGTCACCACGTATATAGTTAAGCAGTCTGCCGAAGCTTGCCACTAACAATATAACACGGATTTCTAAGCTCAAGTACCTTTTTGAATATTTATTTAGACGACTCTCGCTAGGGGAAAAAACTTACAAACTTCATTTTGTGAAGCTTTATTTAGACAGTTTCATTTTATAAGAAAATGACCTAACTAACAATCAATGTTACCCTATTAGATTTATAACTACTTCATTTAAGATTAATAAGCACGCTAAAGGCATTTATCTGAAGGAAAATAAGAGGTAGTAGAACAGCAATACAAAGGGAAGTAAGAGGCAGTAACATTTTGCTCATTAAATGATAAACGACTAAAATACTAAAACTTCCATTTTTTAAATCTTAGTAAGGGGGTCTTTTGGTTCACATAAAGGTATCGGTATTAAATCGGGTATCCTATCAGGGTGGTATGGGTTTGGAACTCGATTCCTGATACCTTGAGTTTGGTTCAGTTCGGGTATGAGGAATCAAAACCTTTTGTACGTCTACGGAGACTTTTTTCGTAGAAAAACTCATAATCTCACCAAATCTCGCACAAACCATTCCCTTTCATTATTACACAACCATCATCTCTTTAAAACCCAAACATAAAAGCAGCTAAGATGACATTCAGTAACCAGGCTGCAACATAAATCGAAAAGAGACATGTAGATGATACCTATGTAGGAGAAAATTGGCTGACCGTATCTACAATCTTGTTTGACGAAGCCCTGACATGAAACGAAAAAGTAGTCAGATGATTGATTAAAAACCCTATAATTAAATAATACCAATGGCGTAGAAATGGATCGCTATGCCAAATAAGACATCCAATAATGGTCAAATAATGCAATTACCGTTATTAAATAGAAACACGGAACCGTTATTACAACGACTGTTGTTAAATATATACCACGGTTGTATGACCGTTATATAATATCAATAACGGATCTATAATACCGTTATCACTACTCAAGAATCGTTATAAAACTGTTGTTAATTATGTTTATGGCAACGCGTATAAATTTAAGAAACCGTTATTAGATATTAATAACGGTTTCAAACCCGTTGTCCTAGTTTACTATTGACAACGGTTTTAGTGGTTCCAAAACCATTGTTAAATATTATCTAGGGTAACGGTTCATTTCGTTATCTTATTTCATTAAATGTCAATATTTAACAACGGTTTTATTGCGTGATAAACTGTTGTTATATTTATCAATTGATGAAACTTTGACAACGGTTCTTTTTAAATAAACCGTTGTTAACATTTTGAAGTCAACAACGGTTATCGTTCGTTATCTTATATTTTTGGCGGTTTGAATGGGGAGGGAAAAGATGTCAACGGTTATTTATCCAAATAAAACCGTTGTCAAATAATTGTTTGCAACGGGTTATTTTTAACCGTTTTCGTTTTTAATTTTTCTTTTTTTTTTTTAAAAAAAAATGATTTTATTTTGTTCTAGCAGCTGCTGAAATGCTATTTTTTCAGCAGCGTTTGTAGCAGCTGCTGGAATGCTATTTTTCAGCTGCTGATGAAAATAGCATTCCAGCTAGCAGATGTGCACTGCAAAAATTCAATCCTGCATCAAAATATTACACCCCGTGATCAATTAAACCCAGTTTCAAAACAGTATAAACAGGATGATCAGAAGCCAAAACACAACTTCCTCAAAAAAAACAAAAGAAGCCAATACACAATGGCTCAATATATACACACACACACACGCGTAGATAAAGCATGAGCAAACTATTGAGACTCCGCAAATGAAACAACATAACTGGCCCACATATTTCTCAACCGATTGATGTCCTCTGGCGAATATTCTAGGACTTTGTTGAGTATTAGTGGAAACTACAATTTAAAATATATATAATCAAAATAGATATAATACATGGAAGTTTACAGAATTGAACTCAATTTACATCTGAAATAGTTTTTAAATCATACTAACCCGTATCGGAATAGTAGAAAGTTTTTCGTCGATAACCTTCCACATGGAGTGACAAACGTAAAAGGCGCATTGTTTGTCGTCTGGTGCTTTAGGAGACTATTATATAAATCACACACAAATCAGCTGAATTAGATAATCAACCTCTCGCATAAACATTAATTAAATGGTACGAGTAATTATTAAGAATACACTTACTAATGGCGTGATAAAATTGGGATCAGTGTTGCTTTCATATTTCCCAAGTGGACATAATCTTTTTTTTGCTTCAAAAACACTAATTCATAAATATACACACATGCCATTATTATTTGCATATATATGGCTCAAGTCATACAATAACAAATGACATTATTGAAGGTTGTAAACTTACTCAGTCATCATCTTTACACAACTGTCAGAGGGTTTGCCTTCGCGAGAGTCAATCCAGTACACTGTTTTTGTTTCCACTTGGATTGTCAGTAGCACCCAATGCTTCCTATTCATTTTGAGACATTGAACCGTTAGTTCATTTACACGCATTTAAGCATGTTAATAATAAATTTATAGAACCGTGATTCATTACAATAATCACGTACTATACATACATATTCTCATTGTAGGGGGCAAGCCATATCTTTTTGGACGACATTAACCGATGAGCGATACTATTGATTTGTTCTTCGTATGAAATTCTGTTAACAAAGAACGCCTTAGGACTCAAGAATCCGTAGGCGTGACTAGGGACCTTCCACTCAGCGAACTGATTATTGAGGTACCTATTACGCCACATGGAACGAAGATTGTTATTGTAATTGATAATTTTAACAAACATCATTATTCGTAAATGGAAATGACTTAATAGTTATATTACTAAAATTTACTTCATCCAAATCAAAATGTGAACAACATCTAAATTGTCAAGGTCGACAAATTCTATCAGTTGCTTCGGGTCCAAAGATGGCTATATCATTGCGCCCATAACTTCCTTTTCAATGCTAATCATGACTACATCACCTGTAGGTGACCTCTTTCTTGCCAGGTTGTGCAAAGCCATCGTGACGATTTTCATCTTTTTCTTATATTCACACGATTCATAATAAGAATCATAAGCAGGCTTGCCTGCAACAACTTTCGTTAACGTAGTAGTAATTGCTTTAGCTGCCATGATGGCTTTGCTTAAGTTCTGCAAATGTAAAGATTAAAGTACTTACGATATGTTAATATTCGTACCCTAATATATTTAAAGAATAAGTGACCCCCTCAGTAAAGATTAACGTCTGTATATAGATACCTCGGGGATGACAACATTGATGAGTTTATCAGGCCATTTCACATAAGAGCTTAGGGCTTCTTTCAAATAAGTGACCCCCTCAGTAGGAAATGGTACTTGTACTTCCCCATACTCGTCTTTATATAATTGGGACACTTCCACTTTTCTGCAATTGTGACGAATGGGTATACCATGAACCTTAACTTGCTGAAGCCGGTCATAATTGAACACATATCCTCTGGCAATGACAACTTTCTGTTTCCCCTGTAAATAGGACAGACGACAAGCCACCTTGCAATCGCCCTTTACATCAGCTTTAATCAATTAGTACACATACATTCACTGCCTTTAATAAATTTCCTAAGTAAAAAACGTGTATGATATGAATAATTATAAACTAGCAGCTATTACCTTTTTCGGTGTTGAGAAGAACATCTGATCATCAACTACCTCCACTTCATCCTGTGTCACGGCCTTCCTAGCATCCTCTTCCTCTTCAACTGCCTGATGTCGTTCCTCGGCTCCCACTTCAGTCTCCTTTCCCATTTCCTTCTCCCTTGTCATGTCATCCTCGGCTTCCTTCTGTACATTAACGCTTGTCCATATAACAAGTACTGATTTTCCAAATCATATAACACACTGTATATAAGACAAATATTATTACCTCTTTTTCTTCCTACTCCTCCTCCTCCTCCTCCTCCTCCTCCTCCCCCTCCTCATCCTCATCCTCCTCCTCCTCCTCCTCCTCCTCCCCCCTGTCCTTCTCCTTCTCCTCCTCCTACTCCTCCTCCTCCTCCTTTGCTTCCTTTATGACTTCTTGAACCATATCCAACTCTTTTTCTGATGGCTTTTCCCCAGTTTCCAACATTCTCATCATCAACCTGGCAATTTTATGTAGCTGTGTAGTAGAAATTAATGTCGGCATATATAGTTTTAAATTAATTACATTGGTTCAAATACAATATTTATAGATTACCTTCTTGGAAACATCACCACGTCGAGTAGTTTTCCCAAAATATTTAGTGATACCAACATGCGTTCCTACCCCTCTCACACGACCTGGATGCTCTGTTTTGCCGATTGCCCTAGCAAGAATGTCATCACGTCCTTCAGGCTTCCATTTTCCTTCCTGTACCTCCTTCTCACAGATCCTCTACATATACATAAAACCATTAAGCAACACACAATTATATAACTCCGACTACCAGTGGTAGGAGTGACATATTTATTCAAACTTACAATTTTCTCTTTGATGTCCTTATCATATTCATTTTCCGTCTTTCCATTTTTAGGAGTATGACCTTCCACCCAAGCGTCGTGACGACTGAATTTTCCAAGCTTCGCCTACAATTCATTCATCACATTGATATCCTCTCAAAATATGTATGATTACTATGAACATATATAACATCCGACTAAAACACCTAATAGTCTAATACTATAAGAATTGTGTACTTACAAGTTTCTTCTTAATCAATCTATAACCACCGCGGGAGCCGTAAAAGACGGTCTTTCCCTTTGAAATGTTCGCCTTATTCCTCTCACTCATAGCCTTCATCAAATAAATTGTATCAAGAAACGTAAGCATGACCAAACACTAAACTAAGTATACTTCTTTACTTATTATTATTATTAAGTTACCTTAAACTTGTCTGACTGCCTATAAGCGATATAGCTATCCCAATGGTCCTGACTGACATGCGGATACTTCTTTTTTGGTGGGTTCTTGTTCATCTCCTCGGTTTCCTTGTTGAACAAGTGGTTCTCAGCCATCTTTAACTTCCAAGATCTGAGGGCTTCCCCTGTTTTTTTTTAGGTACTTATCATACATTTCGTAGACAACGTAAGCTAACTGCATATATGATGAGCATAGTTGGTACAAGTGCTTCGGCTAATACACATATCAAGTAGTAACTTAATTTCAGCTAAAACATTTATTATTGTATATACATACCTTTATTCTGTTTATTAGCATGGTGTTCCGTATTTGACTCAGTTCACAGATACGCGGCGTACCGAGAGGCACATATTGTCTTACACAACAACTAATCCAACTCACAAAATACCCGGCATACTCACCATATGGCAACCCCGTATCTTTATCCCATTATAAAGGATTAGTTATCTTTGAATTTATTGATTTTAGGGAAACCCTGTGGCGCATTCGACCTGCAGTGTTGACACGTCTGTCGCGTACCTGTCAAAAATACCAACTGGCTCTAACTAATATAGCTAGGGAAGTCGGGTCGAATCCACAGAGAGGTAGGAATTTGTCTGCTAAAACTAGGTTCGTCTAAGTAACCAATTTGGAGGTTTATAAAATGTGATTTCTAAACTAAGAGAGTAAGGGAAGAGGAATGAAAAGAAAGAGTTTAACAGATAAAAGGGAATAGCTAAGACAAACGGTTCACCATAATTATCTGGTTGAGTAATCTAGGTCCCAGGTCAATGCAATACGGTCCAAGGGGTAGCGAACGTCGCCTTTCGGTCCTTAATTCACCCTAAAGTGTAAACAGTTTAACTTTCGCCCTCGCTGCAATACTCTATTGTTCGCTACTAGTCTGCCTCTTCCAACCTTTCGGTCCAGGTTAAGGTCCACTGAGGATAAGGGTCTAATTGCGTCGACTCAATTAGGCAATTACAATTATATGTAGCACTTAAACAACAAAGACGGTACTGGTATTAACCTAGTGAATCGATTACTCTCCCTTCAAATCATGGGTCCCCTATAGTCTTAGCATAGGAAATTAGCTACTCATAATCGTCGGATTGAAAATTGCAATAACTAAATAATTAAAACTAAGCATGATGACAAACTATTAAGAGATCGATTGAACAATTAATAAAGCAAAGAGAGAAAAGCAATTAAAAACAGTAAATATGATTAAGAAATAGATTAGATTAATAATACCGAATCCGAGTGACAAATGTAGGGAATAGGAATCCAAAGAACAGTAACAAGAGTAGCGTCGAAATGTGCGTAGTGAAGTCATCGGAGTAACGTGATGTTCTCCTCAGTCTTATACTGCAAAAATTGTCTTAAACCTAATCTATGGACTGATTACAAAAGCCCATAAAAGATTAGGCGGAAATGAACCAAAAGCACACGAAAACCCCTCGATCGAGTAGAAAGATTACTCGATCGAACGCCAAGTCACTCGATCGAGCTAGAACTACCCCTCGATCGAGCACTGCTTGCTGAACCTCCTCGATCGACTCCTTAAACTGGTCGATCGACCAGTCTTGAGTGTATAAAGCATTCGATCGAGCAGTAAACCACTCGATCGAGCTACATAGGCACGTCAGGACTTGAATTTCTTCCTTTACTCAGCTCATGCGTCCTCCAAGTGTAAGATTTCTAAGCTCCGGCTCCTTATCTCCCATGAATGCGTACAATTGGGACAATTAAGGCTCAATTTAGCTCCTCCTCGGTCAATTCCTGCAAATTACAATAAACGGACCAAAGTAGAATATTCGGGGGTATTTGTAGCCAGATGCTACATAAAAAGCACAGAAATGCGTGTAAAAATGAGGTGAAAACCCTATATAAAAGACACGCATCAAATCTCCCCAAACCAAACCTTTGCTTGTCCCCAAGCAAATATGAATGCAACTAAGGGTGAACAATAGAACGGGACCAACGCATCAGCTACAAATCGTCCACTAGAACCAATTTAATGCAACAAAATGACAAAGTGGCAACTGAAAAATGCAAACGAGTTAAATTAATGTTTCAAGCTTACTGAACCGTCGACCTTGCAAGACTCAAAGATGTCGGACTCTCACGGGTCGCTCGTCACTCAAAATCAGGTACAAGGTGAGTATATATGTGAAAGATAGGGAAGAATCAGACACTCACCTAACTCGACCTATAAGAACATGCATGCAGTTAACATGAATAAAGTCTCTACAACCGTACATATGCATTCCAACCATACTAATGACCAAGACACGTGCCGAGGACTTACATTTGGGTTAGTGAGGTAATGGGTAAGAAGGGGCTAAAATGAATTTGGATATGTGGGGTTAATAGCTAGGCTAGCAACAACGGATCCAAATATAGACTGCATCCCAACTTCGCACTCATAACAGCAAGATGAAACGGTGCAAAATTATGCACTAATCTCACAAAACACCAAAAGTCGTCAACTCCCCATAAAATATAAATAAGGCGTGGGAGTGTGAAACATTGTGCAATTCTCATTCTTTTTCATTCTTTTTGAATTTTTCTGTCTCTCTTTTTTTTTTTCGCTTTCTTTCTTTTTTCGTTTTTTTTTTCGTTCCATTTTTTTTCAACAATTCAACATTTTTTCCTTCTTTCTTTCCCTTCATTCTTTCCACCATCTTCTGAAATCAGATGAAATAACCATTTTGCAATAAAACATTCCAAGAACTACTCGTTACTAGCTCAGCTAGGGTAGGAAATATTATAGAAAGTAGTTGATAGGACAAAAATGCAATTTGGCTATGTGAGGCTCATGGGTAGAATGAAATAAGGGGGACTGCCTCTCCTAACACGTGTCACCATCCACAGACCGAATGCATACAGGTATTAAGAAGACTGGACTCATGCTTATGCAAATTGATGTTACATGTCTTAAAGAGAGTACTACTCACATCCTAAATGAAACCGGTCATGAATGCCACCAGTTTAATAAGCTCTAACCTCAGAATGTATTGTAGCTTGCCGACATAAAGAATCAAGTCTATTCGTTCAGATAAGAGAGAAACAAAACTCGTAGATTATGCACATAAATCATGCCAGGTAAATGTCAAGAATATGCCAGGCTCAAGTAAAGATTCAAAGTAGCGTCAATGTTCAAACGTTCCGACTCAATTTAAACATGAAAATTTTGAAAATTTTTGAATTTTATGATTTTTATATGATTTTTGGAATTAATTAAAACAACAATGCATGCGGAAATAAATAAACGTGCAAGCAAAAATGCAAGAAACATGCAGACACAGATATGGATACATACCTCCCCAAACCAAACCGTACAATGCCCTCATTGTACCAAAAATAGGGAAAGAAATGCAAACTGAAAAGAAAAGGAGAAGTGGAGTCGGAAAACTTACAAAACGTCATATAGCGGGACCTCCCCAAACCGACCATGAACATGGGAGGTCAAAGAAAGTCAAACAGTGGCTTTGTAGACGTAAAACAGCAGCTGGAGGTCATAACTACTCGATCGAGCGCCTGGAAAAGCTCGATCGAATGTTTTGCAGCATGAGTGGACTCGATCGAGTGAAAGACCATTCGACCGAGTGGTCGTGGTATGGGTTTTGGTCGATCGAGGACTGTTATCACTTGATCGAGTGGAATCTCCCTCAAAAAGCGCTCGATCGAACACACCATCGTTCGATCGAGTACTCTTACCTGCAAACACGCACTAAAAGCAAGGAAAATGCATATGGAGTTCAAAATACAGTGTTCAAGTTCAACGTAGGCCTAAGAAAATTTAAATGGTTCAACAAAGGTATAATAAAACAGTCCGGGCTGCCTCCCGGAGAGCGCTGGTTTAAGAGGTCCCGCACGACCTTTCTGGTATCAAGTAACTGGCGCATCGAGCTCGTCGAAGCGCAGGACTTCAACGCGGTTGTCCGCTTCACTCGCCTCATAGTAATGCTTCACATATTGGCCATTCACCTTGAATCTGTGGCCCTCGGAATCTTCAAGCTCCACGGATCCAAATTTGGTAACACCTGTCACCGTGTATGGACCACTCCACCTGGACTTCAGCTTGCCAGGAAATAGTCTCAACCGGGCATTTAACAGCAACACCTTCTGCCCCACATGAAACTCCCGAGGTAGGATTCTCTTGTCATGCCATCTCTTCGTCTTTTCCTTGTAAATGCGCGAGCTGTCATAGGCATTGAGCCTAAACTCTTCCAATTCATCTAGCTGCAAAAGACGATTCTGACCACACAGTTTAGGATCATAATTAAGCTCACGGATTGCCCACCAGGCCTTACATTCCAGCTCAACAGGTAAGTGACACGATTTCCCATAAACTAACCTATAAGGTGATGCACCAATCGGTGTCTTAAAGGCAGTTCTATAAGCCCATAATGTGTCATCTAGCTTAAGACTCCAGTCTATCCGTGATTTAGAAACTACTTTAGACAAGATCTCTTTTAGCTCACGATTAGAGACCTCTACCTGACCACTAGTTTGGGGATGATACCCCAAACCACGCCGGTGTTGGACACCAACTCTAGACAGTATGGAAGTGAGTTTCTTTTCCTTAAAATGCATCCCCCCATCACTAATGACGACCCTAGGGACACCAAAACGGGGGAATATGATCTTTTTGAACATTTTTATCACGGTCTTACCGTCACAATGAGGTGAAGCAATTGCCTCAACCCATTTTGACACATAGTCTACTGACTACTAAAATGTACTGTTACCTTTCTTTGGATGGGAACGGTCCTTGGAAATCAATGCCCCAGACATCGAAAACCTCAACCTCTAGGATGCCGTTTTGTGGCATCTCATGTCTCTTCGAAATATTCCCTGATCGTTGGCATGCATCACAAGCTGAAACAAAAGACTTGGCGTCAGCAAATAAAGAGGGCCGGTAAAACCAGATGGAAGTAAGTACCTTAGCCACGGTGCGCGATGGACCGTGGTGACCACCATATGAAGAGGAGTGACATCCTTCCAGGTCTATTTTGGTCTCCCACTGCGGGATACACCGTCGTAGAGACCGTCGCACATTCCTTAAACAAGTAAGGGTCATCCTGAAATCGCTTAGCGTTATACGTAAAACGCTTCTTTCTTTGGCGATGAGAAAGGTCGGCGCGCAGCTTGCCACCGACAACGAAGTTAGCTATATCTTCATACCAAGGTTCTTGGTCAACAATAGACGATATAACAAAGAATTAAAGTATCGTCAGGAAAACAATCATCAATAGGTAGAGAATCTTCCCTTCTCGTCGCATCACCGCGACAAGTGATCGCCACAACGTTCTCGGCTCCTTTCATGTCCTTAATCTGCAAATCAAACTCCTGAAGAAGGAGTATCCATCTCAGTAGCCGCGGTTTAGCCTCCTTCTTAGCAAGGAGATGCCTCAAAGCTGCATGGTCAGTAAAAACAGTGACTTCTGACCCAACTAAATAAGTACGAAACTTCTCTAAGGCATAAACTACAGCTAACAGCTACTTCTCAGTGGTAGTGTACTTCACTTGAGCCTCATCCAGAGTTCGGCTCGCATAGTAAATAGCATTCAAGGCTTTGTCTTTCCTCTGGCCAAGCACCGCTCCTAGTGCATAGTCACTCGCGTCACACATGATCTCAAACGGCAAGTCCCAGTTGGGAGGTTGTATGATCGGCGCGGAGACTAAGGCCTGCTTTAACCTGTTAAAAGCAGAAAGACAAGCATCAGTAAACACAAAAGGGGCATCTTTAAGCAACAGCTGTGTAAGTGGTTTAGCAATTTTGGAGAAATCCTTGATAAACCGGCGATAAAAGCCAGCGTGACCAAGGAAGCTCCTCACCCCCTTAACATTAACAGGAGGTGGTAATTGCTGAATCACTTCCACCTTTGCTTTGTCAACTTCTATCCCCCTATCAGAAACTAAGTGCCGTAAGACAACTCCCTCGTTGACCATAAAGTGGCACTTCTCCCGATTCAAAGACAAGATTAACCTCAATACGTACTGCAACACTTTCTCAAGGTTAGACAGACGAGTTAGAAAAATCACTTCCATATACACTAAAGTCGTCCATAAAAACTTCCATGATAGACTCAATATACTCTGAAAATATCCCCATCATACACCTTTGGAAGGTGGCAGGGGCATTGCACAAACCAAAAGGCATTCTGCGATACGCAAAAACGCCTTTAGGACAGGTAAATGTAGTCTTGGCTCGATCGTGCGGGTGGATAGGGATCCGAAAGAACCCCGAATACCCATCTAAATAGCGAGAAAAATTTATGAGAAGCTAACCTTTCTACCATTTGATCAATAAAAGGAAGGGGAAAGTGATCTTTCTTAGTGGCGGCATTCAGTGTCTCGTAGTCTATGCACATCCGCCAACCGGTCACTACTCGGGTAGGTATTAATTCATTCTTCTCATTCTTAACTACAGTTGTCCCTCCTTTCTTCGGGACTACCCGTATCGGGCTTACCCATCTAGAATTACCTACAGAATAAATAATACCCGCATCCAAAGAGCTTCATTACCTCAGCCATCACAACATCCCGCATCTTCGGTTCACGACGCCGACCCTGTCTCGCAAGGTTTGTGATCCTCCTCCACTCTATCCTGTGCATACAAATATCGGGACTAATCCCCGTGATATCATCCAATGAATAGCCCATTGCTTTCTGTTTTTCTTAAGTCTGACTAACAAAGAAGTCGGTGATCATCACTAAGCTTGGCACTAACAATGACCGGATCTTTGCTCTGTATCGTCTAGAAAGGCGTATTTAAGATGAGATGGGAGAGGCTTACGTTCCGGTACTTTTACCTCAATGGAGCAAAGAGTGTTGATCATTTGTTCCACCTGCTCTCCCTCATGCTCATCTAAATCATCAACAAGCAAATCCAATGCAGCGTCATCGTCCTCTGGGTGTCTCGCACACTCATCAAAAAGCATGAGAGCTTCCGGTGGGTCCTTCATAAAAGAACCCGACCAGAAGTCATAAATAGACTCATCAATGATATCGACCGAATAACAAGTGTCCTCTATCATTGGGTGGGCTAAAGAAATCTTGGGAAAACTGAATGTGATAGCGTCATCCCCTACCGCAAGAGTCGACGCCTTGTCTAACATCAATAACTATTTGTTTGTACAAAGGAACAGTCTTCCTAAAATAATTTGGGTCCGGGTGTCCTCAGCTATATCCAAAACAATGAAATCTCCTGGGATGTAAAGCTTGCCTATTTTCACAGGCACATCCTCCAAGACACCTAAAGGTCTCCTAATGAGATCTATCACCATCTGTAGGGTAATGTTAGTCACCTTGAAGTGACTCATCTTCAATTTCTTGCAGACAGGAAGGGGCATGACACTGACACTGGCACCTAAATCACAGAGGGCCTTATCAATAACCATATTGCCTATGACACAGGTAATAGAAAAGCTGCCCGGGTCTTTCATTTTTGGAGGGGCCTTATTTAACAGCAGGTTACTAGACTCTTCCATAAATGAGATCGTCTCAAATTCGCTCAAATTTCTCTTACGCGTCACGATATCTTTCATAAACTTGGCGTAAGTGGGTACCTGAGTAACAAGTTCAGAAAAAGGGACAAGATTACCTGAAGGTTCTTCACGATGTCCACAAACTTACCATACTGTTGCTCGATCCTTGCGTCCTTCAGACGACTTGGGAAGGGTACCCTGGTAGCGATGAGCGGTCCCACAACCTTTCCTTTACCCTTATCAATGCGTGACGTCTCCACAGCAGGGAAAGATGACACGGTGGCGGTATTGGATAATAAATTAGGATTCCCGCCACTTACAGCACTGGGTCGAACACTTTTACTGGTCGATCGACCAGTTTCCTCTTCGATTTCATTCGATCGACCTGTCTTGACACTCGATCGAGTGTTTTCTTCAGCATAGTTACTCGATCGACCAACTTGGAGTTCTGTACTTCTCGATCGACCGCCATTGTCACTCGATCGAGTGACTGGATGATTAGAACCGCTCGATCGAGTAGATGAGTTGCTCGATCGAGTGGTTACTGCACACGCAGCAAGTATTTCCTGCAAAAACTCGTCTAGATCATCATCTGAGTCACCATTAGCTGCCAAAACCTCGTCTTCTTCATGAGGAGGGTCACTTTGAAAGTTCATTGCACTGGCTGGATCGCAAATTGGGAGAAACTTGGCTTGATCCGTCGCGTGTGTCAACTGCGCGACTTGCTCTTTCAACTCCGATATAACCGTATCAGATTTTTGTTACATACTCATCATAATGGATTTCAACTCGGCAATTTATTCTCTTGCAGAGGGAGAGACCGGTCGTGGTACGGGCGTAGAAGGGGTGGAAACGCTCTTTATCTCGTCATATAGCTGGGAGAAAGGAACTCCCTGCTTGAACTTCTTATATGCAAGGGCACGCTCTACACCTGCCGTGCATTCGTAAAGGTCATGCCCTTCCTCGCCGCATCTACCACATGGCTCTGTAATCGTAGGCATCTTGGCAAATAGGCTACTAACCTGCAAAACTAATCAAAGCTTCGCAAGAAAATGAGATCAGCCTCAAGGAATGAATTCCTTGAGACGAGAGACAAACTTAATTAAAGCAACAAATATGCGCCACCTCCCCGGCAACGGCGCCAAAATTTGACACGTCTGTCGCGTGCCTGTCAAAAATACCAACTGGCTCTAACTAATATAGCTAGGGAAGTCGGGTCGAATCCACAGAGAGGTAGGAATTTGTCTGCTAAAACTAGGTCCGTCTAAGTAACCAATTTGGGGGTTTATAAAATGTGATTTCTAAACTAAGAGAGTAAGGGAAGAGGAATGAAAAGAAAGAGTTTAACAGATAAAAGGGAATAGCTAAGACAAACGGTTCACCATAATTATCTGGTTGAGTAATCTAGGTCCCAGGTCAATGCAATACGGTCCAAGGGGTAGCGAACGTCGCCTTTCGGTCCTTAATTCACCCTAAAGTGTAAACAGTTTAACTTTCGCCCTCGCTGCAATACTCTATTGTTCGCTACTAGTCTGCCTCTTCCAACCTTTCGGTCCAGGTTAAGGTCCACTGAGGATAAGGGTCTAATTGCGTCGACTCAATTAGGCAATTACAATTATATGTAGCACTTAAACAACAAAGACGGTACTGGTATTAACCTAGTGAATCGATTACTCTCCCTTCAAATCATGGGTCCCCTATAGTCTTAGCATAGGAAATTAGCTACTCATAATCGTCGGATTGAAAATTGCAATAACTAAATAATTAAAACTAAGCATGATGACAAACTATTAAGAGATCGATTGAACAATTAATAAAGCAAAGAGAGAAAAGCAATTAAAAACAGTAAATATGATTAAGAAATAGATTAGATTAATAATACCGAATCCGAGTGACAAATGTAGGGAATAGGAATCCAAAGAACAGTAACAAGAGTAGCAGTCGAAATGTGCGTAGTGAAGTCATCGGAGTAACGTGATGTTCTCCTCAGTCTTATACTGCAAAAATTGTCTTAAACCTAATCTATGGACTGATTACAAAAGCCCATAAAAGATTAGGCGGAAATGAACCAAAAGCACACGAAAACCCCTCGATCGAGTAGAAAGATTACTCGATCGAACGCCAAGTCACTCGATCGAGCTAGAACTACCCCTCGATCGAGCACTGCTTGCTGAACCTCCTCGATCGACTCCTTAAACTGGTCGATCGACCAGTCTTGAGTGTATAAAGCATTCGATCGAGCAGTAAACCACTCGATCGAGCTACATAGGCACGTCAGGACTTGAATTTCTTCCTTTACTCAGCTCATGCGTCCTCCAAGTGTAAGATTTCTAAGCTCCGGCTCCTTATCTCCCATGAATGCGTACAATTGGGACAATTAAGGCTCAATTTAGCTCCTCCTCGGTCAATTCCTGCAAATTACAATAAACGGACCAAAGTAGAATATTCGGGGGTATTTGTAGCCAGATGCTACATAAAAAGCACAGAAATGCGTGTAAAAATGAGGTGAAAACCCTATATAAAAGACACGCATCAAGTGTGTTGCAAATTATTCTCATCACCTGAGTCGTCGCCTGACGCATTTCCATCGTTTCTTTTACGCTTTTGGACTATATCTAAAGAAGAAATTAATAAACAAATAATAACAATTCATAATTATAATAACAAACAAATCTCTAGAGAGGAGGGTTTATTACTTCTTTAAAGAGGAGAATCCGGATTGATCTGGCGGCGGCAATGGCGATGATGACAATGAATGCGACGGCGATGGGGTAGGCTGGTGGTTGAGGGGAAGCTCAATGTTTGAGAATATTATGTGGGCGAGGGGAAGCTCAGAGTATATATGTGTGAATAATACAACACTTGCAAGACCTTGTTTATTAGAAAGTAATAAACACGGTATAAGGAAAACCGTTATATTTTGTTTCCAAACAGACTACGGTTTTGTTTGAAACTGTAATTGATTAGTACTATCTACAACGGGTTAGAAATAACCGTTGTCTGAAATATTTTCATTTTGTTTGATTTTCCTGCCATGAAATAAGGAAACATTTTTATATACATAACAACGGCTTTCAACATCATTACCAAATTGCGATATAGCACTGTGATCAAGTCCTTCAAATTCGACGTCTTCATCATCTGGAATTCGGCGATGGCAAGATAGAACAACTGACCACTTCTTATCCATAGGATCGGTAACATAAAAAACTTGTTTTGCTTGTGACGCTAATATAAAAGGATCGTCCTTGTTTCCAATCTTGTCAAAATTTACTAATGTGAATCCTAAATCATCCTTTCTAACACCATTGTTGTTGTCAACCCACTTGCACTGAAATAGAGGTATCTCAAAATCCATGTAGTCTAAAACCAATATCTCTTCAATAACTCCATAATATTGCATTGTACCCAAAATAGGATTTTTATCCTTTGAACTAGCAAAGTATATAGCTTGAGAATCTACGCAAACTCCACTGTTTTGCATTGTGCTCGCCTCATCTTGAATGCGGGTGTAGAAAGTGTACCCATTGATCACATACCCGCTATAAAAAGTTGCACGAGCATCAGGACCGAAAGCGAGATGTCGTAGGCTGGTTGAGCTATCATCAATTGGGCTGTCATCATCGTAAATAGTATCCTTAAACCAGTCACTAAATTGCTTGTAATGCTAATTTGCATACCACCTTTCGTTCTTATGAGGGTGTTTTCCCTTAAGGTAACTCTGGTGTTCTGCTCTGTAAGGCTGGACATGATCATCGTTAAATAGAACGTATGTATGAGCTCTATGTCGCATGTCAGATGACATATCCTTGGAAACACGACCCCTTACACCTTTTCCATTCATCCAGTCACTATGACGATTCGTAGGAGCTCCAATTAACTCATCCAAGGAGAGGTATGCGTCGTAATACGAAAGAGCTTCATCGATAATTGCTCGCTCAGCAATACACCTCTCTGGACGATACCTATTAGATGTGTAATCCTTGTAAGCTTTCATCAATCGTTTGAATGGGTACTGATATCTCAAATACACTGGACCGAGATACAAAACCTCCCGGACTAGGTGGACAGTCAAATGAACCATGATAGTGAAAAATGAGGGAGGAAAATACATTTCAAACTGACAAAGACTGGTGACGAGGATCTCCTGCAAAGTATCCGCTTCATCAGGATCAATGACTTTACTGTTGATTAATTTGAAGAAATAGCAAAATCTAATTATAGCATGTCGAACCTTTGGAGGTAGAATGGAACGAACGGCCACATCTAGTAGTTGTTGCATCAATGTATGACAGTCACGTGACTTTCAACCAGTAAGTTTTAGGTCCTGCAACGAAACAAAGCTTCTAATATTAGATGAATAGCCCTCTGGCACCTTAATACCATGCAAGCATTCGCAAAACTCTTTTTTCTCCTTTTTTGAAAGAGTATGAGCTGCAGGCGGCAAAAAAGTCTGATTTCATTTTGTTTTATCTGCCAACTCGGGCCTAATACCCATCTCAACCATATCATCCCTAGCTGCCTTGTTGTCTTTTGTCCTATCCAGGACATTCAGCAGAGTATTGATTATATTATCACAAACGTTTTTTTAAATGTGCATAAAATCTAGGCAATATCTAACCGGGAGGTCACGCTAGTACAGAAGTTTGGTAAAAAATATGGTTTTTTTTATAACCACGAGTAGACAACTTAGGTACCTTCTTCCCATACGTTATATTAATATATTTCACTTTCTCATACACTTCATGACCATTCAAAATTTGAGGACTCCCACGTTGCTCAGGATACCCATTAAACGCCTTGTGAAGCTTACGATAATGATGATCACGGCATAATCATCGACGATTTCCCCTGTACACATGCTTGCGAGAATGCTTCAAATATTCTGATTCAACATCCCCCCCACACAATGGGCAAGCCTCTTTGCCATGTACAGTGTGTCCAGAAAGATCGCCGTACGCCGGAAAGTCAGTTATTGTACACAATAACATAGCTCTCAGATTGAAACTTTCCTTCTTATAACAATCAAACACCGGTATCCCTCTTTCCCACAGAATCTTCAGATCATCTAGAAGTGGTTCCAAATACACATCTATGTCATTTCCAGGTTGTCGAGGGCCAGATATCAACAAAGACAACATCAGATACTTCCGTTTCATGCAAACCCATGGGGGCAAATTATAGATGGCCAACACAATGGCCAAGAAATCTTTGTGTTGGGTACTCATGTTTCCATGAGGGTTCATTCCATCTGTGGAGAGCGCTAGACGCAAGTTCCTTGCTTCTTTGGTGAAGTCAGGATATTTAGCGTCAAACTCTTTCCACAGTTGACCATCCGCTGGGTGTCTTAACTTTCCATCTTCAATCCTTCCACTATTATGCCAAGTCAACATTCTTGCATCTTCTTCATTCAAATAAACCCTTATGAATCTTGATATTATTGAAAAATACCACAACACCTTAGCTGTGATCCCTTCCTTAGTCTTATAACGCCATACAAAGCAGCGCGGACAATATGATAATTTCTTATAATCTTTACGGTACAATATGCAGTCATTGGGACAAGCATGTATTTTCTCATATTCCATGCCCAATTCTCTAATCATTTTTTTAGCCTCATATGTCCGACTCGGAAGAACATTACCGTGAGGAAGCATGTCACATAGCAAAGCTAGAAGATCCGTAAAACTCTTATCACTCCACCCATTTGCTCCCTTCAAGTTATATAAATTTACCAACGCGGACAATTTGGCATACTTCTTACAACCAGTAAATAAAGGCATTTCAGATTGACTCAACTTCTCAATTAAATCATCAGCATTTATTTCCCCATCACCGGTAGCTTCAAAATCATCGAATCCATCATCTTCAGCAAACTTCTCACCTAAAACAACTTCAGGTGTAGGAGAACGATTGTTTACACACACATCATATGTCCCATCCCCTATATCTAAACCAGCAGCTTCGGGTGTATGATTATTTACCTCTACATCAGTTTCCCCATCCTCATCCTCTAATTCTGCATGAAAAATCCAACGCCTATAATCTCTACTGAAACTATTCTTTTCTAAGTGTATTTTGACATCTAGGATAGGCAAAACCCTAATATTACCACATCTATTACAAGGGCAAGGGATTGATGAGTGGAGATGAAAATTTTCACTAACGAAATTGTAAAATTCAGCAATTCCATCATTATAAATGGGATCACCGATTTCACCATCAATCATCCAAGTACGACCCATATATAAGCCAGTAGCTATGAAAATGAGATTACCTTTTTTAAGCTATAAAGATTAATGACGGCGACGACAGCAAATATGACTTCTTTAATTAGTTTTTCATTATAAATAACACCCTAAAAAAATAAACTCTATATATACCGCGCTATCATAGCGCGGAATCTGTTTTTACAATGGTTTTAAGAAACACCGTTGTTAATTGTTGTAATATGACAACGGCTTTAAAATAACCGTTGTTGATATATGTAATATGATAACAGCTTAACAAAGAACCGTTATCATTTTGTCTTATTATTGACATAACGGCTCCAATTCTTATTATCTTATTATGCCGTTTCCATTTTTTTTTTATTATAAGTAGAAAGTTAGTCATTATAATATTTTATTTGGTGGATTGAATTTGAGTGTAAAGACTTGATTAATACGTAGTAACAAATAATATAAATAATTAAACTTTTATTCAAATAACCACCATAATCAAAATACAACTCATAATGTCAGATAATAATTAAAGACTTAATTAGAATCTGATGAAGAATTAGGATAGTCTTCATGCCCAATTTCGGCATAGATTAAGTCGTAGATCGACTCTTCATCATCAGCGGGCAGCACAGCTGGTGGAATGGCCTCTTTCTGCCATGACATAGGCACGTTGACAGGAATGTGATGCGTCCTGTAATGTGTCAGCAGACGATGATCAACATGGGTCGCAACCTATAGATAAGGGCCCTTTTGTTTAGCATCCGAATAAAAGTCCTCTTTCCCCGCATCTTTCTCCGCAAATCTAGCCCCTAATGTTCTTGCCTGACGAAAACTATCATGGCAGTTGGCTTCATCAAACTCGATAAAAGCGAAGCCTACAAAACCTTGCTTGTTTGTAGACACAGGGTACACTTTTTTAACCGGAGTGAAACCGGAGTCATGAAGCATTTGCGTAAACCACCCAAAATTAGGGTTTAAACCCTTTCCATTCCCATCATAACGAGCCGGGAGATTATGGAGAATACAAGTAAAAGGTTGTGCGTAACGATGACGTGATTTTAGCTCCGATACACCAGCCATATTTTTTTTAGAGAGGAATTTAGAGAGAAATTAAGAGTAAATGTTTGACAATTTAGATTTAACATTATGAAGACATATTTATAAAATTATTTTGGTCAAATTGAAAACGGTTGGTCAAACTGAATATTTATTAAAGTTCTGATAAAGTTTTGAATGCAGTGGTCAAACTGAGAAATCTAATCAAATAGTGACAACGCTTGAATTGAAAAACCGTTCTTTCATAATAGCAAATGATAACGGTTATAAGAAACCCGTATCTATAACATAGCAACGGGTAACACAAACCGTTACTGGTGCTACTTTAGTAACGGTTTTCGAAATGCCGTTTTCTTAAACTGGTAATGGTTGTCTAAAAACCGTTGATAAGAGCTATTTTATAACGAGCTTTTGGAAACCGTTAAACGATTTTGATAACGGTTTGTTAAACAAGTGTTGTCAAATTATAATAACAACAGTTTTCGAGGGAAACCGTAATTCCTATTAGCGTGGTCTAGGTTTCCGCCAATATTTTGAAAACGGTAATCTAAGTGTCGTTATTAAATGCATTCAACCGTTGTGATACGCTCCTTATTGATTGCCAGATTTGGCGTAGTGGATCAACTTGATACTTGACATGAAACTCTCTGAAACATAATCAGGCTTGTAGAGATATAAAAGTGGAGCCCTGCCAAAGCTGCTTCGGGTTTTCCAGGATCCTGCAACTTGGCTGATGACTACTTGTTTTCAGACTCAGACTCATATACTATCCAAGATTCTAAAAACAACTGAAGAACAAAAACAAAAGTATATCAAAAGAGCCACCAGGCTTACCATCATCAGAAGGAGCAAAGAGATGGGACATCATATCAGAAGAGAAGTAGATAACCTGATAAAGCAACGAAATCAAAACCCATTAAATAAAATAGACAAAACCCACATCTCCACCAACATATATGAGGAACTCATATAAAGCAACAAAAGCCAAACCCATTAAATAAAATAGCAAGCCCCACATCTCAAACATCATATTTTCCGTTCCCTGGTAATTGAATCGACAAATTGATGATTAAATAAGTCCACACAAGAATTCACAAGGGACCCAACTGAGAATGGAGTACATACGAGAAAGTGAAAGAGCACATATCATATTATGAGAGAAAAGCAGGAAACGAATTTGCTCACGAGTGAGTAGCGACCGTCAACAATCACTGCACCCTAAGCTTATAAAAATATCACCATTAAACATAGAAGGGAGCAAAATCAGCAAACTAATCAGGACTTATATCAAAACCAGCAAAACATAACCAAATAACATTTATATAACTATAATAAATAAAAAGTATCCGATAATAAAACTAATAACAACAAGAAAAATAATACTCCTGTAATAGGCAAATACCTGTAGTCAGAGACGATGACACATATTGAAAATTAGAGGGCCCTCTTCCATGAGACAGCTTATCCACCGAAGAAAAGTACAAAACCTGATAAAGCAACAAAATTAAAACCCAGTAAATCAAATAAAATAGTCAAAACACAAATCTCTACCAACATATATGAGGAATCGATAACTGAACTAACCAATTTATGATTGAATAGACCAACACAAAAATCGACAGGGAGGCTAAAGGGCGTAACTAAGTAACAAACTTACAAATGAGAGAACAACTTTAAGGATAGCCAGCATATAAAATGCCAATTCGGAAACGAGAATATGCAAATATCAGCAACAATAACCATAACACTAATTATAACCACAATTAACAACAACAAAATGAGATCTTCATAAATATCAAAATCACAAAATCCACATTAACAAAAGCAATACATGGTCACTGAATCGCTAGCCTTTTAGGAGAACTAAACAAATCTCCAGCACCAAGCTAGTGGCCACAACTCTAGCCCCACAAAATAACCATTTCAGAAATCGGCGAACAAAATAATAAATAATAAGAAGGAGGTTAAACGATATTGGAAATACATAGACAAATGAACAGATGAACAACTTGAGAAATAAATAGGTGTAGACCAGTATCTGTTGAGTCTCCAACAAACACCCGATGATTATCAGACTACAACATGCTTAGGAATCGCAGCGTTTGATTGACAGTTTTGTACAACTATACGTCGGAAAACTTAAAACGATTTCAAAAATAAAACATTTCAAAACTTTTCAAAAGTACCTGGAGTGTTTAATGCATGACGACGGGGTCGCAATGACACTAATTAGAGACAAAACCGACACCGGACCAAAAACCGAATCAAAATTCAAATCCCGACTCCAACAACGAGTCAAATCGAGTCAAACACAAAAAATAAACTTCTCAAATACTTCCATGTTAAGGTTTCCCAGAATCCTTAGTGGTGAAGTACAAATCAAGTTCATCCAAAACCTAGGATAGAACAAATCATGATTACACTTGCGTGATAGTGACAAGACACCTCGAAGACGCGCGAAATGGCTAGCGCCTCTTCGAGCAGCCCATGCGGCCACCTCGCTCAAAACGCACACAACCACCCAATTTCCTATAAATACCCCTCAAATGCCACCATTTGAGAGTTACGCGAGCGTCCGCCCCTCACCTCTCTCTTAAAATTCTTGACTCGACTTCTCAAGTCACAAACCGACACGTGTTTACGACCTACCGATCGTAAACACAAGCCTTACACATTGTTTGGTACCGTCATCGTGCATTAAATCACTTGACCGACCATCTCGACCACTACACCATCACTAAACTTAAAACACTCTTTTACTTTGCTAAAACGGTTTTCAAACCGAGTTTTCCGACCAAACAAGTTGATACACTTTTGTCGATTTCTCGTCTCAAGCCAAGCATGTAAGTATGAGGGTTTAAAAATCTTCTTCTATCATGTTTTTCAATTGTTTCATGACTATAACATGCTAAAACATGCATAACATGGTCCAAATATGGGATAAATGAGCCAAAACCGGATTTCCGGTTGAGGCAGAGGTTGGTTATGTAGCAGCCAGGCTCGCGCCTAAAGCCCCTCTCAACCTTAAATCCAACCGTGTTTGGTCTCTTCTTCCCCTTTATTTTCATTTTCATATTTGTAATCGTTTTTTACCATTTCAAATATTTCAAATCATTTTTATGATAAATTTTTAACCATAGAACATTTTCACCCTTGGTTCCTAATACCATGACGGTTTAATCCGTGTTTCGGTGATAATATTTGGTTAATTACATTATAAAAGGTATTTTAAAGCCTTTTATTTCATTTCTTTACATTTTGAAGGGTATTTTAAAGCCCTTGTCATTTCTTTACATTTTCAAAACAAATGTATTAGTCATCAACACAAAATCATCCTTGGTTCTATATACCATGTCGAATTTTAACCCGAGTACGATGATGGACATTGACTAATTACAAACAAATGAACTTAGAACAATTAGTTCATAATCATTTTCAAAACTATTCATGTCAAGCTTGCAAAACCGAACCCGACATCGAATATTGTTGTAGATACCCGTATCCGTCGATATTGGAATTTATAGAGAACCCGACAAACACCCGATGATGATAGGACGACATGTATCTGCTAGTTGGCATTGTCATTATTTGGGTTCATTTCACGATGTAGAATGAGCGTTGTCGACGAAGTATTTTATTAATTTAAATGATATTCAAATTAGTGTTTTATTATAGTGAATTCATTTTACTTTAATTTGAATTTATTTTCTCAAGTTTATTTTATTGAAAATAAAATAAATAGTTGATTTGAAAAATCATTTTATGAGTGTATTTGATTTGAAAAATCATTTATTTTAATGTGTTAATTGATTTGAAAGATCGATTTTGAAAGTTGAAAACTCGTTTTGATCACGTGTTTTAGAGCTCGATTATAGCTCGGTTTTTGGGCCCGTTTTCTTTACGAGTTGGCACGAATCTCGAGTACACTAACCAACCTAAGCCTCTACCCATACAACCCCAGTTCGAACCCCATAACCACGGCCCAAATCATGCGTGAATGAGCCCGTCTGCCTCTCCCCTCTTAAACCCTACCTTAACTCCTTATAAATACCCCCCCTTCACCATACATTCATTCCTCTAAGTTCTCCATACATACTACCGTCACTTACAAGCTTTAAACTCCAGAAACAAACCCTAATTGCCTCCCAAAAACCCTCGACAAAACCGACTTACAAACTGAGAATCAGTTTGTGTGTCCTCTTTGAAACCCTTCGTTCTCCCTTCAAACCTCTATCAAAATTCGAGTTTCTTGTTCCAAATTAACCATAAAACATCCATCTACACATTAGACAAAGATTTACGAGCCAAATTGCCCTTGAGAGTACACGAATTCCCTCGAAAAACAGAGTGTTATACACTCTGTTTTTTAACTTTTTCTGTCTGTCCAGTTCTGTTTGTGCTCGTTTTTCGTGCCCAATAACTCAAAACGAGCAGGGATTGTTTTAACATCTCTGTTCTCCTCTCTTTCTAGTTTTCAAAACATCTTTTAAATCGAATTTTCACCGTGAAACGAGAGAGAAATCGCAGTTTGAAAGTTGCTGTCCAGATTTGCAAAAAACGTGTTGTTTGCTTTGTTTCTTCGTCGACGACGGCCTCTCGAGATAAAATCTACCATCGATTACGACCCAAGACGGTGTCAACGATACATGTAGGTTGAGGGTGCATCAAATCCTCCTCTTTCTCCCTTTTATTTTGTTTTTTATGTTTGTTTTCTTATAGTTCGTTTTGTTTGTTTATCGTTATTGTTTATCGATTGTTATCATTAACTACGAAACTAGTTTAGTCCGAGTATGAGTTAAAGTACCACCATGAACACCCGTGTTGACTTGAGATGGGAAAGAAATCCGCTACATCAGTCGGTCGTAACCCCCGTCTCATTTACATATCCTCGTGTTCAAGGTAGGGCATTAATAAAATGAATTCTGACTTCGCTCTTCGCTTTTGACCCCTCTTTTGTTTCATGTAATTCGACCCACCTTAGGACCATTAACATGTTAGTTTGACCTCTGATGTTAACATATAACTCATTTAGATGACATTAGATCAATTTAATAACCTAATTAGACACGTTAGGGTACATCAACATAGCTTTAAAAATCAACTAACGATTCTGTAACTTAATTGAACGCATCTCTCTCTTTCACCTAATTTCTCGTTAGTATAAGAGTGCGTGATTAGCACCTTCTTATTAACACTCGATGAGTTAAATTAATTAGCAAACTTGACCTAATTTGACCCCTTTAGGCCGTGTAGAATGCGCGTTTGCAAGGTATCTTTTCAAATCGATCAACGTCGTTTCTAACTTGTTTTCTAGCCCGCTTTCGAACTTGTTTCGCAATCAATCGATCTAACTAATGAACCTGACCTAGGACCTAGGGTTGGACGTGGCTTTAGGCCGTGAGGCTTGGCCGTGTCCTTTGGTCTTTCTTGTTTCGTTTGTTTTACATCGTTCGTTCTTTATTTGTTTTGTCGCTTGTAATTTATCGTTTGTTATCGAGTTGTAATTTTCAAGTTAGCTTTGTTTTATCGAGTCAAAACTTCTTCCAAAAACCTTAGTCTTGTTTGGTTAGATGGTTGTGCCCCATTGCATGTAAGAGCGTAGTAAATCGCATGTTGTTTAAAGCAACATGGCCCGATTTATGCTAATGCATGCTTTAGTGCGTAGCCTTATGTCTAATTCGATAAGATTAAGTGAAAGCACACATTACAAGGAGTGACCCAAGGCCGTGAGTCATGTAAGCCGTGGGCCACCCCTTTGTGCACGGTTTCCTAGGCCGAATGGCCGTGTATTGCGTCGTGTGTATAGCGTTGTATTTTAGATCGAGTTGTATCTTTAATTTCTCGTTGTGTCGGCATGAAATGCATGGGTTGTAATAGGATAGATCCCAACGGCTCCCCCATTCCCATCAAGCCTTGTCTGTTTCGTTTGTATGTTGTTAGATCAATCAACCCACATGCTAAATTACAACTTTGACAAAGTTAGTTTAGTTGCATCTAAATCGACATAGAAACTTCACATGTTAGGGTTTTGAAAACGATGTTTGCATATCATATATCGTAGTAGCTATGACCTTGTTTGAAATCCGATACTTGACTTAGTAGAGGCCGTTATTGACGGGCGGGGTTAGGTGTCCTTATGGGCTTCCTAACACGTACCCTCACCCCTTACTTAAGATCTATGGTTTTTGGATCCGTCTAAATACCATTGGACTACGAGAGTCATTCAAATCGAGTGATATAGGGTACAAGTCTTTATCTTTAATCACTCGTAGTCGATTGGCTTTATGCTTTTCGATGAAAGGTGTAAAGTTGACTTGAACGGTTCCAAGTTCCCAAAAAACTTGGTGGCGACTCTAATTTGTCTTAATTCGATTCGAAAGAACCTCGAGTCGATTATGCCTAGTGTGGATCCCGTGGACGCAGTTCCCGAGGGCCTTGTCCACAGTTTGGCGACTCCGCTGGGGAAAAGAGGACTAGTTACACTTTGTTTCTAGGGTCTTTTCCTCCGAGGTGAAACTTGAAAAGAAAGTATTGGAAAGTAAAACATTACTCATAGTGCTACGATTCATGCATAAACCCTTAAAGACTTTCCCGGGCCGTCCCAGCGTTTCTTTGTGATGCGTGGGGGGCGACGTCCCACTATGCCAGGAACTCGCACATTGCTTGCTTCCGCTCCGCCTCGCGTGGTTCTTGATGGTGGGGATGCTCTTCTAGGTACTCTACCTAAAGGCCCTTGCTCTATAAGACCGCAAAAGGATGGAGGGCATAGACCTTCTTGTAGAAGACTTGCCGAGACTTAGAGATGTCTAGGAGCATACATCCTTATAATATGAGAATGACAATGTGCAAGGTGTTTTTCCCGAGTCTTTTCAAAATTTCCATGTCAATTTCAAAACCGAACTTTTGAACAACTTACTTTCAAATAACATGATTTTCAAAACGCGGAATGCTGCCCAAATAGGACTAGAATTTTCGGCCAAAATAAGCTTTTATAGCCGGCATGCTGCCCATTTCAAATCTCATTCTCAAATCAATCCTTCGTTTTTCAAAATCAATCCAAAATGCCTCTCGAACCTCAACCAAGCATGAAATGCGTCGAGTCGTGTCCAGGTCCTGGCCGTGTTAGGCTAGGCGTGTTTTGCCCCGAGAGTCTAGAACACGACCTTGTTGGGTCACCCAAGCTCACCTCTTGGGCTTCGAGTCATGTGGGTCGACCAATTGGTCTAGGATAGTCCACAGAAACGTCCAAGCTAGGCCATTTAGGGCGTTTCACTTAATTCTATGGGCTATGTTGGTCCAATCACGGGTTTAGTCACACCAAGTCCAGTTTAGAATCGAGCTATGACAGCTTGAGTCATGTCGTCTTGTCGAGTCTAAAATGAATCAAGGTCTAAATCCAACCGTGAGTCGAACCTTTGGTTAGTCAGTCTCAAGTCGAGTCTTTGTTTGAGTCAAGTTGGTGTCGTGTCCTTAAGTGTGCAGGGGCTCTTACTTTAAATATTGACTCGGTTCGGGGTTTTCTTGTAGAAAGGCCGCCAAAAACCCGAAGTCAAGCAATGGAAGATGCTGTTAACAAACTCACCGAGGCCGTGAGCCTCAAGATGACCAGAATGGATGCAATCGAATCTAAGTTGGGTGAAGATTCCTCTTCATCTACCCCACCTCTGACTGATCTGGAGAAACGGTTCAAATTCATTGAAGACCGTCTGAAGCTCTCCCAGGGGAAGAACATCCACTACGAAAATGCTAGGGCCTATGCCCCGGTTCAGGATAAGTTGCCCACAAACATGGTACTCACTAATATCCCAAAGTTTAAGGGAACAGAAGATCCAGTCCACCATGTTAAGGCCTATAAGGGGTACTTAGCACTGAAGGGAGTACATGCTGACATGGTCTCTGAAATTTTCGCTCAATCTCTGGATGAACACCCGAAGGCGTGGTTCTACAATCTCGACCTTAAGAACTTCCCCACTTTCGAAGATATTACGGTGGAGTTCTGCAAGCACTATGCTGATAATGTCGAGATTCAAACCAACATAAGAACATTAGAGGTGATGACACAGAAAGAAAAAGAAGGCTTTACTGAATTCCTTGCAAGATGGCGCGCTGAAAGCGTGAAATTAGCCAAGAAGCCTGATGAAGTTGAAATGGTAGATAAGTTCGTAAAGAATCTACGACCTATTTACCGCAATGCTCAGAAATACCAGAATTTTGGCTCTTTCAAAGAATTGATAAGAATCGGGATAAAGGTAGAAGATGATGTCATAAGGGCAGAGGTTGAAAATCCAAAAGGGTACCAAGGGGCCTCATCGTCTAAGGCCAAGGCCCCAGCAACGATCCATATTGATGAAGCCATCAATCTCTTAGAAGGGCAATCGAAGAAGTCGCAGCGCCAAACACCTAGGGCATTCACCGATATCGGATGCACTTATACATACGCTCTCCAAAGGCTCATAGCCCAAGGAAAGCTGAAGCCTATCGGTCCAACTCCGGACCCTCCCGCTGATCAACAAGGTAAATGGTATAAACCGAATGCCTACTGTTCCTTTCATCAAGGGAAAGGCCATGATACTGAAAGGTGCTATCGACTGAAGCACGAAATCCAAGACATGATTGAGAACGGAACACTCCCAATCCCAACTGTTAAACCCAATAACATCACCAATCCATTTGGCGATCACGCCAACTTTGTTTCTGTCGAAGACAATGTCGATTATTCCCATATTATCCACCCATGTCACTTGAAAGGGGTGTTTATCGGGAAAATATTTGTGGATTGCTTTGAATTCTTGCCAAACCCGAAGAATGAAATTCAAGTCGGGAGTCTTGCTCTAGAATGTACTCCTCTCATTAACGAAGTTAATAAAAGACAATTCAATTCACCAACCTTCATCATTGGCGTAGATCCTCAGAGGACTACCTCGGGATGGAGGCAGACCATCGAAGGGATCAAGGACAAAAGCCGAGCATCTAGGTTGACAGCTGAACAAGGGAAAGCTCATGACCAGATTTGAAATTATGAGTCGGGATCTGTTTTCTTATCTTAGTCGAGTCGAGTCTATGACTTTCTTTTCCTGAAGTTGAGTCGTTTGTTCCGCGATGACCTAGGGTGTGTCCTAGGAATCGTTCCTTCGAGTCTGTTAAGCATTTGCCTTTCCAATAAAAAGTTACAGTTTCAATTCCAAATATCTCTTGTTTTCAATCCTCAATCATTCCGAAACATGATAAAATGCACAACACACTCAAAGGCATCCCTGGGGTAGAAATATGTCCCGTTTCAAAATGTAAGGTACACTAGGATCCCGTGTTTGATTCCTTTACCTATTCCATGTCTGGCGGTAGAAAACCTCCATCAAAACCAGGCTTATGACAAGCTTTTAGATGATTCTAGGACGAACCCGGACTAGCTCCTTGTTTTCCATATCGATGACGGAAGGCAAGCCTTTTTCCCTCAAAATCATCCCATCTCGAAGAGAGAAGATATCAACCCGTTCTAACAAGGAATTGTTAGTTCTTACCCAAATTAGTTGGCGAAGCCCAGTTTTCAAGGTGTATCCATTTATGACTAAGGGAATGAATAGAAGACCATTTTCAAGAAGAGAAGAAAAAAAAAAAAAGATGAAAAAGAATGAAAAAAAGAGAAAAATTGGAAAAATGAAAAAAAAATGAAAAAAAGAAAAATGAAAAAAAGATGAAAGAAAAAGAAAAAAGAAAAAAAGATGTTGAAGTTATTGCGGAATGGTTTTCGGTTGAATGTCGAAGTTACGGAAGCCAGAATTCAAGTCAAGTACCCATAGTTGAGGTTCGATGGGCGAAGCCCAAAAGCGTAAGTAGTGACCTCTTTACCCTCTAAGTCCTTCCTGAGACGGTTACAAGGGGATAGTCAGGAATTTTGAGAATCATTCCGCTTATGCTGTTACACCCAGCCTTTAGGGTCCAGACATGGAAATTTGAACCCATATCATTTTTCAACCCATTTGCACTCGTGGTTCATCAAACCAGAGACACCCATTCCAACCACATCAGCAGCCATAGCCCTTGGCCTTAGCACCACAAAACGAACCTTCAGAATGATGGTTTACCTTGCGAACCTATTTTTACCAAGCTCCACATCCCAAAGAACCACAACCTTTTGTACCAACCCTAGACACGGATTTAACGGTACCTTACAGGCTAGAATGGGATACGATATGATACCTTAGGTGAAACCTTCGAGTGTGTACACACAATCAATATGCCATGTTTATGCACCATGATCGAACTACGTCGGATTTGATTTCGCTCCACGCGAATACGTAGGCAGTCCTTTAGAATAAGGGATTCAATCCACTCATCAACCAAGTTGTCATCATGTCGGTTTCTTACGGGTCTTAAACAAGTCCAAATGAAGCCACCTTTGTTTGAGTCGGTCTTAGCACTCGATGTAGGCTAGGATGAGGATATAGGTTCGGATGAATAGTATCGAGTCTCAGAATGAGCTTTATCTAACGGTTTAGGCAAAGATGCTGAGTCACATAGATGTGGGTTTGTGTTGGGAACAGAAAATATGAAAAACCCGCTGAAAAGAAAGAAGGCGTGGAAGAAAAATAGTAAAAGCCCGCTGTAAAGAAAGAAGGTGGTGGCAAGAAATGATGAATACTCGCTGAAAAGAAAGGAGGCGAGGAGAAGAGTGGTAGAATGTTCCCAACAAGAGTGATGTGTGATGTCTAAGTATTCTCATAAAATCAGTCTGTGTTTAGTGTCTGGGCGAAGCCAACATTGTTGCTCCGTGAGTTTAATCCACCTATGTCAATGCCAAGTGATCTTGATTCCCATGTGCCCTCGGGAGCACGCCCATGCCATACGATGTCTCTGTCCCAAGTCCGACGACCTTGTGATTCCCATTTGCCATCTTTTGGCGCCAGAATGGCCAATCTACATTTCTACCCCTAACAAGTCAATAATTGAATTAAAACCCGTGCACACTTACGGTTTTATTTTCCTTTTTTGTTTTACGGTAGCGGGCTACGCCCACGTTTGTTTACGGGTCATACTGAGTGTCTGAGTCGTATTTCCTGCTCACCCGTCAAGGTTCGATTTCAAAATGCCAAAGATTTAAGAATTCCGAAATTTCAAAAACTTTTTGCGAATTATGGGATAGATGATCCAAGTAGTGGTACATTTCAAGTCAAGGTTCAAATCTCAAAGTTCAAAATCAAATTTTGGGTCGACGACCCAGCATCCAAGTGATTCATTTCAAATTCAAAATTTGGGTCGATAGCCCAATTATTCAAAATTTTCAACATGTTCAAATTTCGGGTCGATGACCCAGTCTTTCAAATTCAAATTTCGGGTCAATGGCCCAACATTCCAAGTGATGTCAAATTCAAGCGTCGGGTCGATGGCCCAATTATTCAAAATTTTCAAATTCAATTTTCGGGTCGGTGACCCAATCTTTCAAATGATCCAATTTTAAGATCGATGATCCAAATGTGCATATGTGATGATTATTGCTTGTACATTTTCTGTGTTTCAAATATAGCAGCATATGCTTCAACTGGGGGCTCTAAAGTCTTCGACTTTAGAGCCATCGCAAACTGGGGGCTCTGAAGTCGTTGGCTTCAGAGACCATTATCAAGATGAAATGGATGACATCCACTCAAAATTCAATTCAATACAAGAGTATGAAAGGGAAGAATTCCGTAGCTGAAAGCAAATGATGAAAGCGGCGGCAACCTCATTGGAAAGTCCCGTCCCATGTAGGCACCTGCTAGCAGATGATAAGCTTTGGGCAAGTGTCAACAGATGATGAATTTCGGACAGGTGCCAGCAGATGATAAACTTTGGGCATGTGTCAGCAGTTGCCGAACTACGACGCGGGTTTGATTCCGTCAGAAACGGATACGTAGGCGCCTAAGGATAAGGCTCAATCCACCATATATGCAATTTATGGGTCGATGACCAACAATGATAATTCGACGCAACAGAAGCAAGAGTTAATCCCCGACGAAGTTTCAGGTATGATCTCTTCTTATGGCTGGCGAGCTTATATACGCAAGTCTAATGGACTATAAACGACCCGCGGAATCCTCAGGTCGAGAGGGACCTGGGGTATACTTTGACTTTCGCCTTGTCCAAGCCTCAGTCAAAGTGGGGGCTCTGTAGATACCCGTATCCGTCGATATTGGAATTTATAGAGAACCCGACAAACACCCAATGATGATAGGACGACATGTATCTGCTAGTTGGCATTGTCATTATTTGGGTTCGTTTTACGATGTAGAATGAGCGTGGTCGACGAAGTATTTTATTAATTTAAATGATATTTAAATTAGTGTTTTATTATAGTGAATTCATTTTACTTTAATTTGAATTTATTTTCTCAATTTATTTTATTGAAAATAAAATAAATAGTTGATTTGAAAAATCATTTTATGAGTGTATTTGATTTGAAAAATCATTTATTTTAATGTGTTAATTGATTTGAAAGATCGATTTTGAAAGTTGAAAACTCGTTTTGATCACGTGTTTTAGAGCTCGATTATAGCTCGGTTTTTGGGCCCGTTTTCTTTACGAGTTGGCACGAATCTCGAGTACACTAACCAACCTAAGCCTCTACCCATCCAACCCCAGTTCGAACCCCATAACCGCGGCCCAAATCATGCCCCAAATCACCCCCAACAGCCCGCACAAAAACACGAGCAGCCCCCTGTTTTGCAGCTCAAATCCCGAGCCCAAAACCCGCTCCAAATACCACCAAAACCTGTACCTATTAAGCCTAACCCATACCCTAGTATCCTACCCATATTAACTTAGCTTAACCACCAAGAAAACCCCTCTCAAACCCTCACAAAAGCTGCTGGACAGCAGCTATGCGTGAATGAGCCCATCTGCCTCTCCCCTCTAAAACCCTACCTTAACTCCTTATAAATACCCCCCCTTCACCATAAGTTAATTCCTCTAAGTTCTTCATACATAATACCGTCACTTACAAGCTTTAAACTCCAGAAACAAACCCTAATTGCCTCCCAAAAACCCTCGACAAAACCGACTTACAAACTGAGAATCAGTTTGTGTGTCCTCTTTGAAACCCTTCGTTCTCCCTTCAAACCTCTATCAAAATTCGAGTTTCTTGTTCCAAATTAACCATACAACATCCATCTACAAATTAGACAAAGATTTACGAGCCACATTGCCCTTGAGAGTACACGAATTCCCTCAAAAAACAGAGTGTTATACACTCTGTTTTGTGACTTTTCTGTCTGTCCAGTTCTGTTTGTGCTCGTTTTTCGTGCCCAATAACTCAAAACGAGCAGGGTTTGTTTTAAGATCTCTGTTCTCCTCTCTTTCTAGTTTTCAAAACATCTTTTAAATCGAATTTTCACCGTGAAACGAGAGAGAAATCAAAGTTTGAAAGTTGCTGTCCATATTTGCAAAAAACGTGTTGTTTGCTTTGTTTCTTCGTCGACGACGGCCTCTCGAGATAAAATCTACCATCCATTACGACCCAAGACGGTGTCAACGATACATGTAGGTTGAGGGTGCATCAAATCCTCCTCTTTCTCCCTTTTATTTCGTTTTTTATGTTTGTTTTCTTATAGTTCGTTTTGTTTGTTTATCGTTATTGTTTATCGATTGTTATCATTAACTACGAAACTAGTTTAGTCCGAGTATGAGTTAAAGTACCACCATGAACACCCGCGTTGACTTGAGATGGGAAAGAAATTCGCTACATCAGTCGGTCGTAACCCCCGTCTCATTTACATATCCTCGTGTTCAAGGTAGGGCATTAATAAAATGAATTCTGACTTCGCTCTTCGCTTTTGACCCCTCTTTTGTTTCATGTAATTCGACCCACCTTACGACCATTCACATGTTAGTTTGACCTCTGATTGTTAACATATAACTCATTTAGATGACATTAGATCAATTTAATAACCTAATTAGACACGTTAGGGTAGATCGACATAGCTTTAAAAATCAACTAACGATTCTGTAACTTAATTGAACGCATCTCTCTCTTTCACCTAATTTCTCGTTAGTATAAGAGTGCGTGATTAGCACCTTCTTATTAACACTCGATGAGTTAAATTAATTACCAAACTTGACCTAATTTGACCCCTTTAGGCCGTGTAGAATGCGCGTTTGCAAGGTATCTTTTCAAATCGATCAACGTCGTTTCTAACTTGTTTTCTAGCCCGCTTTCGAACTTGTTTCGCAATCAATCGATCTAACTAATGAACCTGACCTAGGACCTAGGGTTGGACGTGGCTTTAGGCCGTGAGGCTTGGCCGTGTCCTTTGGTCTTTCTTGTTTCGTTTGTTTTACATCATCGAGTTGTAATTTTCAAGTTAGCTTTCTTTTATCGAGTCAAAACTTCTTCCAAAAACCTTAGTCTTGTTTGGTTAGATGGTTGTGCCCCAATGCATGTAAGAGCGTAGTAAATCGCATGTTGTTTAAAGCAACATGGCCCGATTTATGCTAATGCATGCTTTGGTGCGTAGCCTTATGTCTAATTCGATAAGATTAAGTGAAAGCACACATTACAAGGAGTGACCCAAGGCCGTGAGTCATGTAAGCCGTGGGCCACCCCTTTGTGCACGATTTCCTAGGCCGAATGGCCGTGTATTGCGTCGTGTGTATAGCGTTGTATTTTAGATCGAGTTGTATCTTTAATTTCTCGTTGTGTCGGCATGAAATGCCTGGGTTGTAATAGGATAGATCCCAACGGCTCCCCCATTCCCACCAAGCCTTGTCTGTTTCGTTTGTATGTTGTTAGATCAATCAACCCACATGCTAAATTACAACTTTGACAAAGTTAGTTTAGTTGCATCTAAATCGACATAGAAACTTCACATGTTAGGGTTTTGAAAACGATGTTTGCATATCATATATCGTAGTAGCTATGACCTTGTTTGAAATCCGATACTTGACTTAGTAGAGGCCGTTATTGACGGGCGGGGTTAGGTGTCCTTATGGGCTTCCTAACACGTACCCTCACCCCTTACTCAAGATCTATGGTTTTTGGATCCGTCTAAATACCATTGGATTACGAGAGTCATTCAAATCGAGTGATATAGGGTACAAGTCTTTATCTTTAATCACTCGTAGTCGATTGGCTTTATGCTTTTCGATGAAAGGTGTAAAGTTGAATTGAACGGTTCCAAGTTCCCAAAAAACTTGGTGGCGACTCTAATTTGTCTTAATTCAATTCGAAAGAACCTCGAGTCGATTATGCCTAGTGTGGATCCCGCGGACGCAGTTCCTGAGGGCCTTGTCCACAATTGTCAAAACAATGACGGTTATTCAAGTCTCGTTCTTCATATCAACACAAAAGCGGCCTAAACGGTCTTTTCAAATCAAGACGAGTTTAAACACCCACTTTTCAAACGCATTTACGAACTTTTCCAATGGTTACAAGACGCTCCTCCATCGTCTGTTGACCCGCGCCTAAACAGGCCACTCATTTTTCTATTTTCAAACCAGGGCAGACCTGCTTGCATCGCCCGATGGCTCGCGCCTCTTCTGGTTGCCTGATGCAGGGTCTGTTTCCTTCCAGCATTTGTCTAGGACGATCCCGACTTCGGTTAACCCAAATATAGGACAGATCAGATGACAAATCTGCCCATTTTACATTGTATTTGCAAAACGCCTTACTAAGACAAATGGATCACGTTATGCACCACAAACCTAACTCGGTAAATGGATGCTTAATTTTTGTCTTACACGCAAATAAACATTAAATCCAACTCGAAATCAAATACTTGATACTTGGATTAAAACAACCGACATACAAAACTCACATGTTAGGTTTAAACTCGTGGATGCGCATTCATGCATTTACCCATTTTATCAATTCTTGCATTTAACCAACCAAGATCGATCAGTAGAGGCCGCTACCGCGGGCGAGATTGGGTGTCCGATTAAAGGGATTCCCAATACGTACCTTCACCTTTTACTCAGAAACTTTGGATAGTGGACGACCATATCCAGGGCCTACGAGAGTCATTCTAGAGATAGGATGCTAAAGAGGGACGATTCCTTATCTTTAGTACCTATGTCAAACACCGCTTTTTGCCTTGGTTGACCTAGGTATAAAGTGGATTCGAACGGGTTCCAAGCATCCCACAAATGCTTGGTGGCGACTCCGAACATCTCTTGCATCGTTTCCAGACCCTTGCCGAGACGAAACTGACCGATCTAAAACGATTCGGTCAAAAGCATTCCTACGCCGCCGAGCGTGGCTTTCAAAAAGACCGCTGCAGTGTCCACAGATCGGTTGGCCATTCGCAGGTGGGCCATGTCCACAGATTGGTGACTCCGTTGGGGATAACTAGGACACTTGTGTCTTTGTGATCCCTAGATGGTGAGACTCGAACGAGGTCTTGGTTGAAATGCATTAATTGATATTACGGTCATAGTCGGGTTCCTTGTCCGGGCCCACAACCTAACCCTTTTCGACCAATTGGCTCGTCTCATCGGCGTAAGTCTCCTCATCCCCGCGTTTTGAATCCCGATTGAGTCAAGCATACCGTTGACGTTACACATTTATGTTTCGTCAAAGAGCTTTCATCACCTTCGAGCACGAGGCTAGGGCACCCTCCTTACACATTTTGTTTGGATTGGTATCCCTCTCTAAAATCGGGGTTTGATTGCTTGGTGTGTAACCCACCCTTTAAGCCAAAACCCGTGTCAGCATTATGCATAATATAATGAAACTGCGAGTGCTTATGTGTTATGTGATCATAAGTACTTCCGTGTCATTTCAAAAACACCCTTTGCGCCGTTATAATGGCCATTTCAAACCTCGATCTTTCGCCGACCGTTGCACTTCAAGAAAACACGTCTTTCTAGAAAATTCCTTTCTAGGCCATCGTACTGACGATTTTCAAACCCGATTTTCTACAACCGTTTCAAAAACATCTTTTTACGCCGTTATAATCGCCACGTCAAGACACGGATTTTAACCCGTCTTGCGCCGACAATGGCTCTTTCAAAACCCGAGAAAGGCACACACCCCTTTTTCGAGACACTTTCAAAATCCCGAGGACTATACACCGTCCCCGAGACCTTGTCAAACATTTCAAAACCCGATTTTCAAAACATACAATTTTGAATTTCAAAAACGTCTCTGGAAACAGTACATTGTTTTCCGAGCCGACTCAAACTCAAACCGTCTTTTGAAAACAAACTTAAGACAACTCTTCAACTGACCGACTTTCGGAGATCCCTATTCTTTGGAAGCCGTCCATAAAGCGACAAACGAATCTTTTTGAAAATCTCTATTTTCGAAAACTTCAGTCCAACATTCCAATTTTGCCTCGTGTCTATCGAGTCGAAGCAAGCGTACTTATGGGTCTTTACTTATGATTCGTCTCACCACGAGACTCGTCCAACGGCGTCACGCCACTACGTTGGATGCGAGTCAAAGTTCGGTCAACACCGTCACATTTTAAACCGAGTCGGCATCGAGGTACCACACACGGAATACCTCGTCTTGTTGAGTCTGATCTTCGTTCCGTCCTTTGCGTTGTCTGCGTTTAGTCTTTAAACCGTCTCGGATTGAGATGTAATGTGAGCCGTTTTTCTGCCTCAGAACCATATCCGCGTCCTCAACTTCGTCCAATAACAATGACAACAGAGATGTTACGACTGATCAGCTAGCCAGCCTGCTCATTGCTCTTAAGGTCACCCTGGACCATGTCGAGACCGTATCGACACTCTGGAAAACAAGGAAACTGGAGAACACAACGCTCCGCATTTGACTGAAACTGAGAAAAGGCTCAAACTCTTGGAAGAATAACTCATAGCCCGGGGTAACAACATCCACCTCGAAAACAATCGAAGATTCGAGCCCGTTGGGGATCAACTACCTGACAACTTTACCTTGACCGATGTGCCCAAATTCAAGAGGGTGGAGCACCCCCTCAATCACATTCGAGCCTTCAAAGACTACATGGACATAAAGGAGGTCAAACAGGAACTCTTCACCCGGATCTTTCCATCATCCTTGGAGCCGATCCCTCGTCAATGGTACTACTCCCTTGACCCGAAGAACTTTACTACCTGGGACGAGATCGCAGTTGAATTTGCTAAACAGTATGCCGACAAGGTCGAAATCCAAGCCAATACCCGCACTCTTGAGGTCCTGACTCAGAATGATAAGGAAGGGTTCAGGAAATTCCTAACTCGTTGGAGGATAGTAAGCACCCAATTGGTTAGTAAGCCGAGTGAATTAACCTTGGTGGAGAAATTTGTCAACAATCTCCGCCCGGTGTATGCCAACTTGCTAAGATATCAAAACATCAAGACTTTCCAGGACATACAAATCCTTGGAACCCGCATCGAAGATGACCTCCGAAAGGGTGTCCTAGCCAAAACCACCGGTAGAGGCTATCAGGGATCTACATCCACCGGATCTCGCCCCTATGGTCAAACAAACAAAATTGATGAGGTCAACCTCCTCGAGCCAACCGCGAAAAGAGCTGAACGCCCTCAAAGAGTGTTCACCAACCTAGGGTCAACTTATGCAAGCGCCCTAAAAAGGCTTATGGACCAAGGGAAACTACAACCTATTGGACCCACTCCGAATCCATCTGAGGCTAAGAAAACCCATTTCTGGAATCCCAATGCCTACTGCCAATACCATCAAGGGAAAGGTCATGACACAGAAGCCTGCTTTAAGCTCAAACACATCATTCAAGACATGATCGAGAAAGGGGAATTGCCTTTGCCTCCACCGACAAAACCAAACAACAAGAGAAACCCTTTGGGAATCCATGCTATCTCCGATGACGAGCCAACCTTGGATTGCTCATACCTCATCTTACTAATTGATGACAAGGTGAATGCCTTGGAGAAGGATGCCTCGGGCGCGGTATTCGTATTCAGCGCCGCGACCATGCTCGCCATGTTCCAACAAGTTGAGGAGGCTATAGCCAGTCTCTCAGAAAGGATTACTCGGCTTGATGACGCTTACCACTGATTGATTTTCAATCCTCCAACACCACGCCCGAGGAAGGGTCCTCCAGACACCCAAAACCACAAGGAAGTATTGCTTCCGCGACCATTTTGGCATGCGCCCCACAATAGTCAACCCCACAATAATCGTCCTCACAAAAATTACCCCCACAAAAACTTCCCTCACAAAAACTACCCGCCGAGGAATACCCCTCCAAGGTACCCTCGAGATCCCGAGATCAATGGTATCTGGAGAGACGACGTGGAAGATGTCACATAGTTCCGGGAAAGGGCACACAAGCAAATGAGATCGGTCATCTTACCCGATCCGGACGCCCCTACCAAAACCTGAACAATTCAACAGTCATTCCAACAACAAACGACCAGGCTGTCCCGGACAGGGACACCCAACCCAAGGCTCCCAAAAATTCGATTCTCAAACAACTGTAAAAAGCAAAGGCCGAAATTTCAATTTGGCAACTGATTGCTACATCCTTCGAACATCGACAGGCTTTGCTACAAGCCTTGGGAAAATTGACAGTTCCCTCTACCTCCTCTCCGGAAGAAGTGGTGGCACACATGACAAGGGATGTCGCCGACTTGAACAACCTGGTCATCTTCTCTGATGTAGATATCCCTCCATTCGGAGCCAACCATAACCTGGCCCTATACATCACCGTACAATGCCTCAAAATTAATGTGCCTATGGTTCTAGTGGATGACAGATCTGCGGTTAATGTCATTCTCCTGAAGACGGCTCATAAACTGGGTAACAAAGAAATTGATTTGGTCCCAACCAATCAAGGGGTACGCGCCTATGACGGCACTCGTCGTAAGGTTGTGGGGCTTATCACCCTAACCATTGCAACTGGACCCCTGGAAAGGCAAACCAGTTTCCAGGTAGTCGACATTGACGCTTCCTTCAATATACTTCTGGGACGCCCCTGGATTCACGCCATCAAGGCCGTCACCTCAACCCTTCATCAGAAAATTAGGTTCCCTTTCAACGGGGAGACAATCACAATTCCCGCTTCCCCAATCAAGGCTATCATGAAAAAGGGAATAGAATCCCAAGCCATTGAGGACGACAGCGAAATGTGGGGTTTATAAGCTGTGAACGCCCTAACTGATGAACCAGCACCTTTCGATTGTGACCCGTTCTCCAACCTCATTGTCAACCGCATTCTGATGCGCCAGGGTTATTTCCCGGGCCTACCCCTCAATCCGTTGAAGAGCACCTTGCCTCCCTTGAAACAGGCTAAGGTCCCTAACATCCCCTTCGGGCTAGGTTATGATCCGACCGATGAAGACATCTAGGAGATGAACCTCCTAGTACGGAAGCGCAAGAAGCACGAAGTTATTCTCCGTCCCTATCATTTGACTCTCAATGGATACTTCGTCCCTAAGGGAGAGTCCGAGCTCTACCACGGCTTTCCTGAGCCAATCTATGATTCCATAGCCAAGGTTAGGCACCCGGGTGTAGAAGTCTTTCAAGACTACTACTTTATCCCCGACAACACCAAAGCTGCGTCGACCAAATCTGAGTCAACCCCATGCCTTAACGGACAAGCTGTGAGCCTCCTCTTTGGGGAGGACAACATCAAGCACCTCGGCTATGAGGACATCATCAACATTGCTCTAAAGGACAACCATTTTGACCCCACCACCTTAATCTCTGATACTGACCCAGAGAAAACCACATAAGGCTGGAGGAAAACTATCAAGTAGACCGATCGTCAAGGCCGCATTCTCAAGAGTACAACCGAAGAAGGCCCTATGTTCAAAGAGGGAAGTGAAGAAGAGTCTAAGTCAGAGTCAGAGTCAGAGTCAGAGTCAGAGTCAGAGTCAGAGTCAGAGTCTGTCTTAGCTCCTAGCCCTCCTGATGTCCAAGTCAAAGTCCCCTTCCCACTGTTTTATCACAAACTTGTGGCTGCCTCAGAGGCTGAATCAACTAGGGTCATCCCCACTCCCATGGAAGGTAGCAACCTGGAGCTTGTTCCAGGGGCCACCTCCTCTACTGTGTTGCCTCTGACTGCCCATAAGATGTATGTCCTATCCGAGCTTTTCGCTCAAGTCAACTTAATGAACGCTAAGTTTGCTTATGACTCATCTCAATTTAACTGCAATGCAATTCTGAACGACTATGAGGAATTTGACTTGAGTGACTACCCACCTCACCTAGCCAAAGAACTTGACAAACGAGAAACTAGGACCCCCATCATTGAGGAAACCGAACCTATTAACGTAGGAACCGACAACATACCTCAAGAACTTAGGATAGGGAAAACCCTTGACCCCTCGGAAAGACAATGGTTCATTGACCTTCTACACGAATACAAGGACGTATTCATATGGTCCTACAGAGACATGCATGGGATCGACAGGGAGATTGCAGAGCACAGGATACCCATTAAGCCTGGAGCTAAACTCGTGAAGCAAAAGTTGCGCCGAATGCGCCCTGAATAGACCCTGAAAATCAAGGAAGAAGTGGACAAACAGTTCAAGGTCGGGTTCATCAAAGTGTCTGATTACTCTGACTGGGTGGCCAACATTGTCCCTGTACCCAAGAAAGACGGAAGAATTCGGGTTTGCGTCGACTTCAGGGATCTGAACAAAGCAAGTCGAAAAGACGACTTCCCTTTGCCACATGTTGACATCCTGGTGGACAATACCGCCGAGAACGCCCTACTATCATTCATGGATGGGTATGCTGGGTACAACCAGATCAAAATGGCTGAGGAAGACATGCACAAAACTGCATTCACTACACAGTGAGGTACAAACTGCTACACGGTCATGCCTTTCGGTCTAATTAACGCTGGAGCAACCTATCAAAGAACCGCTACCACTCTCCTACATGATATGATGCACAAGGAGGTAGAGGTATATATCGATGACATGATCGTCAAATCAAAAGAACGAGACGGCCACATCAACGCCCTTCGGAAATTTTTCGCTCGTCTGCGGAAATAAGTCATGAGACTGAATCCTCAGAAGTGTCCATTCGGGGTCACCTCCGGAAAACTCCTGGGACACGTCGTCAGCAAGAGAAGCATTGTGATTGATCTAACCAAAATCAAAGCCCTCCAACAAATGCCTCGGCCTAAGAATGAGAAGGAGATTCAGGGATTTCTCGGTCAAGTTCAATACATCAGCCGCTTCATAGCCAAGCTCACCATGATTTGTGAACCAATCTGCAAGAAGCTTTGCACCTCCGATCGCACCAATTGGGACGACGACTGTCAAAACGCCTTCAACAGGATAAAGGAAATCATATCCAAACCTCCTGTCCTCATGCCACCTCAACAAGGAATCCCCTTATCCCTATACCTGACTGTCACCGACACAGCCATGGGAGCAATGCTAGCACAAACAGTCGACGGCGAAGAACGAGCCATCTACTACATCAGCAAAAAGTTCATCGAGTATGAGACAAATTACACCCAACTGGAAAAGACATGCATTACCCTAGTATGGTCAACAAAGAAGCTGCGGCACTACATGCTCAGCTACATGGTTCACATCAACTCCAAGATGGACTCGGTCAAATACATCTTCGAAAAACCCGTACTAAACGGAAGGCTGTCTAGATGCACACTCATGCTATCCGAATTTGACCTCAAGTTCGTACCCCTCAAGGTTATCAAGGGAAGGGCAATCGCCGATCTCCTAGTAGAGAATCCCGTCAACGAGGATCCAACGACCGACACCTGGTCACTTCCTGACGAAGACATCCTCTGTACCGACACCGAAGCATGGGGACCTATACTTCGACGGTGCATCTAATCTGAGAGGCTTCGAGGTAGGAATCCTTCTAATATCACCAGAGGGAGAACATGTTCCGATCTCGGTCAAGCTGGATTTCGCCGTCACCAACAATTCCGCCGAATATGTAGCATGCCTCATCGGCCTACAAACAGCCATAACACTTGGAATCAAGAGACTGAGGGTCCACGGCGATTCCTCACTCACCATCAATCAGGTGTCCGGATCATGGAAAATCCGAAGCGATTGCTTAGCACCCTACCAAGCAAAAATCAATCAAGAGGCCGAATTCTTCGACCAAGTCGACTACTTCCACTTGCCACGAGAGGAAAATCAATTTGCTGATGTCCTGGCAAAACTTGCCGCCCTCGTCAACATACCTGTGTAGATACCTCATTTCTGCACCTCCCGTAAACCATCCGGTGATGATTGGGCCGGATGTTTGGTACGCGGAACGATTTGTGACAGTTCGTAAGCTTATCATCAAGTGATCGCTCAAACATTTATGTCTACCTCTTAAATGTCATCTACGTGCCGATACGGTCGTTTTGGCAGTAATTAGAGTACATTTGGAGTCCGGGCCTAAAATCGTCTTCATTTTCTGATAACCATTAAAATGCCGAGTCGGGATGTTCCGGATATTTCTATTCCTTATTTTATAAATTTTTTATAAATCTTTTAGTCTTTGGTAAACAATTTCCCGTAATATTCACGCAAAATATTAAGGAAAACCAAATTATTCCGTTATTCCATAAACTAAACACGGAAATCTTTCTTCCGCAGGAGGAAACCACCTGGGAAAGGACGCATCAGGTGTTGCGCCTCTTCCAAGAGACGCAGTGACTGCTGCGCCTCTTCCTAAGTCCTTTTCTGCGTATTTTTCGTATCTTTTCATATCTTTTCGAGATTCACTTCCAAAGTTTCTCCGAAAACCCTACTTCCTCCACGTGATTAGTATAAATAGAGACCTTCGGTCTCACATATTTCTCAAGCGAGTGTCCGTCCTTCTCTTCTCCCTTTGCATTCTAGACCACGTTCTTACTTTTTGGCGTCAACGTGCTTGAACTTTCGACCACGTAAGCTCGGATCTTTCTGAGTACCAGCATCGTTTTGCATGACCGACCAATTTGACCAACTCCACCATAATCAACTTTAATCAATCTGTTTTAATTCTTCTTACGAGGGCATTTTCGTCTACATTCGAGTCAAGCATCACTAAACGATAACTTAGTTCATCTCGTTTTGTCAAACATGTAAGTCCGAGGGTGTAAATATCTCTTTTATTTATTGTTATTTATTTATTGTAATCATATTGTAAGATTTATGTTGAAAATACAATTAAAACCGATTTCTAAAACCCTTTGTTTAAAACCTTTTTTACGGATTATCAGAAGACAACCGTCGAGAAAGGACGCAGCAACTGCTGCGCCTCTTCGAAGGGACGCAGTACCTGATACGCCTCTTCGTGAGGCTGCCGCAGTTCCTGCTTCCTTTCTTCTTCATTCTTCTTTCGTTAATTCGTTTGTTTTTCTTTTGTTTTCAGTCATTCGTTGTTTCATTGACATAATCTAAACATAATAATTTGACATATAAATTGTTCATCATCATTAACATATAATTCATCTCATTAATTCCCGACTTAAATCCCAAGTAACTAATATTTGCGGGTTTTCGTCATTAAAGTCAAAACCGGGTTGTAGAAATTCGATTCATTCATATTGGGTTTCTGGAATTCGATCTTTGATATATTCTCACCTGTTTATTATCATATTCATCATTAGTCCGTCATTAATTCATCGTGTTTAACCTAATTAATTTAGTTAGTTTATTAATTTGTTAATTAGCCTTATTAATCTTGTATAATTCGTCCTAATTATTTTCATCCATGTTTATTGCTTTCATGACCCGTTAATCACATGTAAATAATCTGATAATCACTTTCATCCGATTAAATAATATAATCAATCATTAAAATCACCAACGAACATTAACGACTTGCAATTCCGGCTTCACAGCCAGAACTGAGCCAAGGAACAGACGCAGTGACTGCTACGCCACTTCCAGAGGGCGCAGCTCTACTGCGCCTGTTCCTGGTTGATTTCTGTCTATGAATTCCCGTTTTGCCTTGACCTAGCTTATTAATTACGTATTTAATCTACTACTATTCGTATTATCGCCCTAATTCCCGTTAATTTATTCATTCATTCTTTCTTTTCCAAATTATCCGTTTTAGATGTATTTTCGACATAAATCATTAAACCCGATGTAATTATTGTAATTTTCATTATTGTAATTTCCTTTATTGTATTTAGCATTGTACTTTTTATTGCTTGTATGCTTTCATATGTAATTGAACTTAAATCCCGATTCGACCCAATTGTATGCTAAAACTACATGTTTCACAGACTTAGTCTAATTCTTCACATGTTAGGATTAATTCAATGGATGTTGCATTTCATGCATATAATCGACAATATATCGAGTATAGATAACTTCCCTAATCATTAGTAGAGGCCGCTATCGAGGCGGACGGGATTTGGTGTTCGATCAAAAGAGCTTCCTAATACGTACCCTCACCCCTTACTCCAGGTCTCTGTGAACATCCGTGTTCATTGGCATCCACGAGAGTCATTCGAGACATAGAATGCTAAGGGTAACGAGTTCTTGGTGTTCATGTCACTACTTTGTGTCTTGACATGGCAGGAGGTATTCGAACGGTTTCCAATTTTCCACAATAAATTGGTGGCGACTCCACAAATGCAAACGCTTGTTTCCCAAGCGCCCCCGTGGCCCATGTCCACAGTTTGGCGACTCCGCTGGGGATAATACACTTACGTGTAGCCAAAAGGGTGAAACTTGAACAAGGTTAGGGAATAGTTTGTACAAGACAATTGTCGGTTTTCATAACTCGGTCTTCCTAGATCGTTTCATTCGGCCTTCCTAGGCCCAACCCAACCCATTCGACCAATCGTCCCGTCTAAATGATCCTAATTCTTATTTGGGCCTAAGGATGGATAGCGATTGACGTCATCCATACCATGATGCTTACTCTTGTTTGTATCAAGGACTTTCACTACTTGAGGAAATGGACTAGGAATCGGCCTTACTCTTGTTTGGTACGAGCCTCTCCACAGACTTCGGGTTTGATTGTTCGGTATGGCAACCCACCCTTTAAACCAAAACCCATTTAAGTGCACTCAGCATCCCGTTATAATGCTTGTATAATGTTTGTACCATATGTGATCACCATTTCTAAAACAAACCATGACGATTTTTGTAAAATCAAAATCCTTCTTTAACATGTAAAATTTTGAACTTGGGCCTAATATTAGCGCAAAACAAGCCGAAACCCTGTCCCATTGTCGAGTCAAAGTTTGGGCCTCAAAACCCATTTTAAAACTTCACTTTGAGTCCACTCCTACAACTACACTAAAGTTAACTAGGACTAACATTTTTTCAAACTTTGTCATTTCTTCAAAACTCACTAACACAAGTGGCACACTCCCACTTCACGAGTCCAAACATTTCTTTTCAAGTAAGTGTGCTAGAGTGGCCGATCGTGTTTTGATTCATCGTCAATCTCTTATCCAGTTTCCAAGATGCCTGAAACAAGCGACGTGAACTTCAATCAATCCAGGATAGTAATGATCAAATCCTAACCGCACTAGCTCGTCTCCAAGTTACTCAAGACCAAGTGTATGATCGCCTTGACACCATTGAGGGCCGAATATATGCCGTGGAAACGAGGATGCCTCCTCGAGAAAGTGAAATCGCTGATGACTTCGTGAATGACTTCGGGGATGAAAACCCTCCCATGGGTATGACTGCAGCTGAGAAACGACTCCAATACTTAGAGGAGCAATTGATGTATCTTAAAAGGGATGACATTTATAGGGAGAATAATCGCAAGTATGAGGCCGTGAGTTCCAAGTTGCCAACCAACTTCAACATGAAGGATATCCCTAAATTCAAAGGGCATGAAAACCCTTTGAACCATATCTATGCCTTCAAGGATTACATGTCTATCAAAGGCATTAAACCCGAGATGTTCTTAAGGATCTTTCCTTCATCTCTTGACACCATCCCAAAACAATGGTTCTATTCGCTAGATCACAAGAAAATCGTTACTTAGGACGATGCCGCAATCGAGTTTGCTAAACAATATGCGGATAATGCTGAAATCCAAGTCAACATGCGCACTTTAGAGGTTCTTACCCAAAATGACAAAGAAGGTTTCACCGATTTCCTAAGTCGGTGGAGGAAGACTAGTACTCAACTTGTTGAACGTCCGGATGAGGCTACCCTTGTGGAGAAATTCGTGAACAACCTAAAGCCCATCTATGCAAATCATTTGAGGTACCAAAACATCAAGACTTTCAAAGATTTGACCGTACTAGGGACAAGGATCGAAGATGACATTCGTAAAGGGCTCTTATCCAAAACGATAGGTCGTGGATATCAAGGCTCAACAAGTCGTACTTACGGCTCTACTAGCAAGACTGATGAAGTTAACCTCCTTGAGCCATCTAAGAAGAGTACCCCTCCAAGAAAATTCACAAATCTAGGGGACACATATTCGAACGCTCTGAAAAGATTGATGAAACTCGGGAAACTTCAACCCATAGGCCCTACGCCTGAACCAGAAAAGAAATCCAAGTTCTGGGATGAGAATTCGTACTGCGAATACCATAGAGGTAAGGGACATGATACAGAGAAATGCTACAAATTGAAAAATGTACTTCAAGACATGATCGAAGACGGTCGCCTACCAATACCACCTGGAGGTAAGCCTAACAACACTAAGAATCCTCTTGGAGTTCTAGTGATTACAAATGAAGAATCTACCATAGATTGTTCACATCTCATTTCTCCAGTCGAAGATGAAGTTCATGCAATAGAAAACGAAGCGAACTACTCCACCATTTCTCCAATCATCATCGTGAGTCTATTATTTAGAGAGGATCGATTTGTTAGAGCCGCGCAGGACGAGATCATTACTATGATACTTCAAGATGATCACTTCAACCCTACCACGTTAATCACAGAAATCAACACCAATCAGCAGAAAGGATGGAGAAAATCGATCAAGTGGACAAACAACTAAGGAAGACTCTTCAAGCTCACTACTGGAGAAGGAGAGATGTTCGAAGGAGAACCAGAAGACGATGAATTCGAGTCAGATTCAGAGTCGGAGTCAGAGTGGGAGTCTAGAGAAGTTCCTAGAGAGTCTCCTCTTGTCGTCATTCCCACTCCCCTCGTTTCTCCTAGCCTAATGTCAAATAGCAACAGTAGTTCGGGAAATGTCCCAACCGCTGTCCCTTTGCCGCCACTGACCACAGATCAGATGGCTTTATTGTTTCAACTTTTCTCAAATCTTAATATGAATAAATCAGGTTCTGCTTACTCTTCGTGTTATCTTGAATGCAGTTCTGTTTACGATGATGATGAGAATGACACAGACCCTGACTCAATCGAAATGCCTCCCTACATAGCCAAAGAAATACTACAAGAGGCGGAAGGGGGGTAAGTGATAGAGAATACTGAACCCATCAACGTAGGAACTGAACTAGAACCCCAAGAATTTAGGATAGGGACAACCCTGAGCCCCACCGAAAGGGCCAATTTCATAGACCTCCTACACGAGTTCAAAGACGTTTTTTGCTTGGTCCTACAAAGATATGCCAGGGATCGACAGGGAGATTGCAGAGCATAGAATCTTAATCAAACCATGGTTCAAACCCGTGAAACAGAAGCTTCGAAGAATGAGGACAGAATGGGCTCTCAAGATCAAAGAAGAAGTCGATAAATAATTTAAAGCCGGGTTCATCAAAGTTTCCGAGTACTCAGACTGGGTAGCTAACATAGTACCCGTACCCAAAAAGGATGGGAGAATCCGTGTTTGTGTTGACTTTAGAGACTTAAACAAAGCAAGCCCTAAGGATGACTTTCCTCTACCACATATCGACATATTAGTGGATAATACAGCGGATCACGCGTTTCTATCCTTCACGGATGGATACGCCGAATATAACCAGATCAAGATGGCCTTAGAGGACATGCATAAGACCGCCTTCGTCACTCAATGGGGGACCTACTGCTACACGGTTATGCCGTTTGGGTTAATCAACGCCGGAGCTACATACCAACGCACCGCAACTACGCTCTTACATGACATGATGCACAAAAAAGTTGAGGTATACGTAGATGACATGATTGTCAAGTCCAAGGAAAGAGAGGGACATATTGCGAACCTTCGCAAATTCTTCTCAAGGCTACGGAAGTACAACATGAGGCTCAATCCCCAAAAATGCGCATTCGGATTAACATCCAGAAAACTCCTGGCTTACATCTACCTCGAGAAGAAAATCAATTTGCGGATGCTCTTCCAAAACTCGCATCTTTGATTAACATGCCAGATAGTATGGTAGAAATGCCTTTATGCATCGAACGACGATCAGAGCCAGCTTATGTGCACCAAATCACCGATGAAGAGGAAATTACGGAGGAGCCTTGGTTCCAAGCAATCCTAAACTTCAAACTCAACGGCACCTATCTACCAGAAATGGACAAAAGGGGACAACGCGCTATCCGTTTACTAGCTTCCCAATACGTCCTCATGCAAGGAGAGCTATATAAAAGAACACCTCTTGGTGTAATCCTAAGTTATCTTGATCATTCACAGGCACGAAAAGTGATGGAAGAAGTCCATGATGGGGAATGTGGCCCTCACATGAGTGGACCCATGATGGCAAAGAAAATCACACGTTTAGGATATTATTGGACCACGATGGAATCCGATTGCATCAAATATGTGAGACATTGCCATAATTGCCAGATCTTCGGGAATGTACAACATGTTCCTCCCTCATTGCTTTACACCATGACATCTCCCTGGCCATTTTCTGCTTGGGGAATTGACATCATCGACAAGATCACTCCAGCCAGAACAGGAGGTCACTATTTCATCCTAGTAGCAATCGATTACTTCACCAAGTGGGTAGAAGCGGCTTCCTACACCAGTCTTACAGCCAAGAACGTGGCAAAGTTCATACAAACCAATATCATCTGTTGATATGGTTGCCCACATGAGATCATCAGTGACAATGGATCGCATTTCCAAGCTGAGACTAAGCAATTGCTAGCCAAGTAAAAATCAAGCATCACCACTCCTCGCCATATAGACCACAAACCAATGGCGCGGTAGAGGCAGCGAACAAAAACGTTGTCACAATTCTCAAGAAAATGATTGACAACTATAGAGATTGGCCAAGCAAGATACCCTTTGCTTTATGGGGATACCGTACATCCGTTAGGATGCCCACTGGGGCTACTCCTTTCTATTTGACCTATGGCATGGAGGCCGTACAACCAGTCGAGCTATAAATACCATCCTTGCGTATTTTACTCGAAAGTCAAATACCCGAAGCCGAGTGGAAGAGGGATAGATATGAAGAACTCATCCTCCTGGATGAACGAAGGTTACGTGCATTACATAATGTGCAGACATATCAGGCGCGTATCAAACGATCCTTCAACAAAACGGTTAAGCCAAAGAACATCAAAGAAGGAGATTTGGTCCTCAAATCCATTAGGGCTCTTTTACCTGTCGATCCACGAGGAAAATTCAAACCCAACTGGGCCGGGCCATTCCTAGTCAAGTCCATACTTCCAGGGGGTGCGGTGAGGATCACAGACCTAGACAGGAACGAATTTCCAACCCAATAAACCTTGACCAATTAAAACGTTATTATGCCTAGAGTAGGAGCAAAAACGCGCCTCGTGTAACCTCACGTGTCGCTCTTGTGGCACGAAATAAATGGCCCCTGGCCAAGCTGAATCAAGCTAATGTCATCTTGCTATTGCATTTTGACAATTTGTCATTCTCATATCATCAAATAAACTAAATTGCATTTTCGGAGTAAGCAAAGCACATGCTTATTTTCGAAAGTTCATTACAAGCTCTTGCTTAGAACAATTATTCTTTTACATTTACTCGAACTACGCGCAAGGGCTTGATTTCATTTTTTTAATGAATACGTAGGCAATCCTTCACGGGATACAACCCACTTAATTGCTTTAAATGTAAATAGAAGGACATTTGCAAATGCATTTGAAATTTGACAAGAATAATGAAAAAAAAACCACAACGGTTTCATAACCAATCAACCTCTTTTATTTCATTCATAATAATAATACGTTACATAATAAAATCATAATAAAATAAATAGGCTAGGATTCTAAAAACCCCACCTTCTCATTACGATAATAATAATAATAAATAACTTCCATTTTCCCTTTGCCTTTGTCATTTTTATCATACTTCTTGTCGCGACCTCGAGCCAGACACTCCTGCGCCACTTTCGACCTAATCACCAATGGTCTCTCTCGTGGTCTCGCTTTGCCATTCTTGCCAACCACCATCTCGACGGCAGGAAAAGTCTTCGGTTTCTTTGAAGGATGAACAACTCGAAGCCCGGCTTCTTCCTCTCCCTCGGTCAGATGCTTCTCCTTCTCCTTTTCCACCTCGCGAACCTTGTAATCAACGGGATCACGCTTTCCTAGTCTCTCGCGCTCCTCCGGAGTAGCAGCTTTCCTCCACCGCATATAGGAATCTGACACCCATAGAGCACCGACAGAAGAATTCAAGAACCAAATGTTCCTCTGAGCCCATTTGATGGCCCACTCTCTTCGACTCTCCGTAGTAAGCGCCACGGCAGTCTGCGGGACAGTGTCAAGCTTCGGGATCATCTGCTTCAATCCAACCTGCCTCATCAACCTCTCCGAGAAGATGCATATCATAAACTCCAAACCGGGAATGCGAACAGCTCGGGTAGGATCCAGGGAAGATACTCCAGTGATAGATTTGAGGTGCCACCATGGTACGATCCATCTAATTAAGGGGCCATCTTCACTTTTCAACTTGTTTTCCCAGTAGTTGCACACTCGAGTGAAGTCCACCATGTAAAGCCTGGTCCTCATTGCAATCGAACGATCATGGTAAGAAGGAACATTAGCTGGGGGCTCGATCAATCGAAGACGCTCCATAAGCCAAACCTACCAAAAGCGGGTATTAAAAAAAAGAAAAAATAGAAAAAAAACGAAAAAACAAAAAAAGAACAAAGAAAGAACAAAGAATATTCTTTTACCTGCAAAATAATGGGACTTCCCTGATAAGGTAGGTCGCGATTGGCTTTCCTGTTATCCAAGCCCAATAGGATCTCTCCTAAACACAGACAAGCTGGGCTCCTGCGCAGCTCCATTTGTTCAATCAGGCTCAAAAGACGAGGGTCGCCCCTGAGGGGTAATATCCGTATAAAACCCTTTCTTTATAGGATTATAACGCAAATTTAATACGCGATTTATAGTCATAAAACGAAAATAACAAGGAAACGATAAAGATCAAGGAATAACCTTCGGTCCTAGTGCAAAATGGCAATGAGAGATCAAAGTAGATCTCCTCCTAATTGTTGCACCCAAGATTGTCCGAGAAATGCCCTTGTGCTAGAATGAATCCTCTAATTGCCTTGCAATATAGAGAGGATTGTTTTGTGAGTTTTGGTTGGATGTGAGATCCGAATTTTGAGAGGCACTTTTCTCAAAACCCTAATTCTTTTGCAAATGATTATGATTAGGTTAAGCAAGAGGAGGGAGCTCTCTTTTGTTCTCCTAATCTCGGCCAAACCGAGTGGATCAAGGGGAAGTGGGCTTCCACTTCCTCTTAACTTAAACTCGTGGTCCGATTCGTTTAATCGCTAAAACGTATACGACGGGTTTAATTATAAATCGTCATCGGTTATCGGTTATTAAAGCATCAACTAATAAGACGGGTTAGTTGAATTATTAATACATGTCCGACAAAGACAATATCGTATAATTAATTTATTCAATATACATTAATCAAATATAAATCGTTTATATTCAATTTTACGAATTAACTGCTTAATTCGTCTTAGCCATTTTTATTTAATCCGTATTAAATAAAATATCTCAACATCACATTTTTGACTAATTACTAGTCAAATAACTCGGACTAACTGGTTAGTCAAATTTGGCATCTACATGACTGTATATTCATACCGTCACATCTCTCAAACGTATCTTATAGGTGTGACTTTTAGGGACCAGTTGATCACCGCCATCTGTATGACAATAACGTCAAACTTATCTAGCAAGCCAACCGTTATTGATAAACGTGGACCAACCGATTATAATACAAAAGTATACCCTTTGATCCTTTTAGAGATTTATAAGTCCTTGCACTAATCGTTAAGGACACCCGGCCCCAACAAGCTCCCACTTGTCCGTACAAGTGTATGTGCAATGACGTTATCCGCACTAACTGGAGGACACAGCTCCAACAAACTCCCACTTGTCCGTACAAGTGTATGTACGATAACCGATTCTCATATTCATTTAAAATTTCTCCCACTCAATGTAAAACAATTTGCAGATTCGGATCCGCAAAGGTCGTATTTTACAATCGATCTGTATCTAGAGTGGTTTCCCCGACTAGAGAGTAACTTAACTGATAAAACGAATCCGTATCCGAGCATGGCCATGCATTTCGATTCTGACTCCTCGAGTGGCCCCGAGAAATATCGAGTACCTGATAAAGGCTGAATATTTCCTTCAACTCGAACTCCTTCCGATCTAAGCACAGCATGAAATGACCCAGAGGCAATCTACTTGGCCCCCTGTTACGGATGACCGTGAGAAAGAAACCAAAGTCACCCAAAATCTGCCTTAGTCTCAAGAGACAGTCGATAGTCAAAAGAATCGACTCTTAGGATCACCATGGAAGTCCTATCCACGACCGGGCACAGAATGTTATAAAACATTTAGGACTCCACGTCGATGTCACAATTGTGTCCTACGAAATATCCGTATAAATCGCCTCGTGATTGGTCGGTCAATCTGGTTGACTTATGGCTCGTTGAACCCACCATCAACCAACGTCACAAAATAATTGCCAGAGTTATCAGCTCATGTGGGCAATTAAGGACTGAAAAATATAATGTTTGTTCAGTTCACTTTGTGGTGTTCAAAATTTGTCGTACAAATCCACATGAAAAACAAAATATATATATAAAATATCAAGACGATGATGTCGTATAGAGTACAAAAGGGAATGAATCTAATCCATAAAAGAGTACTACAACTTAGGAACACGTTTAATTCCCATGGAATTAACATGCCCTTCATGCTTATCTTGTCGTAATGCTTTAGTGAGAGGATCTGCTATGTTATCATCGGTAGCAATCTTGTCTATCACTACTTCCTTTTGCTCCACGTAATCTCGGATTAGATGAGCTTTCCGTTGTACATGTCTAGACTTGTTGCTAGACTTAGGCTCCTTAGCTTGGAAGATGGCACCACTATTGTCGCAATAGATGGTGATCGGGTCATTCGAACTAGGCACTACGATAGCCCATGTAAGAATTGACGCATCCATATCGCTTCCTTTGTAGCTTCAGACGCGGCATAGTACTCGGACTCGGTCGTAGAATCTCTTTGTAACAGTTTGTTTCGAACTCTTCCACCGATCGCAGCGCCATTAAGAGTAAAAACGAATCGACCGAGATTTCGAGTCATCTCGATCCGTTTGGAAGCTAGCATCTCGTAACGGTTCGGTTGCGCATAGCTTTTGAGGGCCTCCATAAGTCAATGCCCAATCTTTAGTCCTTCGGAGGTACTTAAGAATGTTCTTGACAGCTAACCAGTGTGATTCACCTGGATGCTGTTGGAATCGACTTGTCATACTCAATGCATATGCCACGTCCGGACGTGTGCATATCATGGCATACATGATAGATCCTATTGCCGAGGCATAAGGTATCCGTGCCATGCGCTCTTTTTCTTCCGGTGTCTCTGGTGCCCGAGACTTGCTCAAATGCACCCCCTGGAGCCATAGGAAGAAACCCCTTCTTGGAGTTAGTCATCTTTGAATCTCTCTAGGACTTTGTCTATGTAAGACTCTCGATCGAGAGATAGCATCCGTCGTGATCTATCTCGATAGATACGGATGCCAAGAATTCTTTGTGCCTCTCCCAGATCTTTCATCCGGAAATGGTTTTTCAACCATACTTTCACCGAAGTTAAGAGAGGTATGTCATTCCCAATCAGGAGTATGTCGTCAACATACAATATTAGGAAGACAATCTTGCTCCCACTCGACTTGATATATAGACATGGTTCCTCGACCGATCGAGTAAATCCATTTTCTTTTATCACTTGGTCGAAGCGATGATTCCAACTCCTTGATGCTTGCTTAAGTCCATAAATGGAACGCTTAAGCTTGCACACTTTCTTAGGATGTCTTTGGATCGATGAAACCTTCGGGTTGTACCATGTACAACTCTTCCTCCAAAAAGCCGTTTAAGAAGGCGGTTTTCACGTCCATTTGCCAAATTTCATAGTCATGAAAAGCGGCAATCGCTAAGATAATCCGAATGGAACGCAAAGATGACTACGGGTGCAAAAATTTCATCGTAGTGCAAACCTGGCACTTGGGTGAAACCTTTAGCAACTAGTCGTGCTTTGTAGATATCTTGTTGACCTTCCACAGAATGCTTTATCTTGTAAAGCCATTTGCATTGAAGGGGACGAACCTTAGCAGGTAAGTCAACAAGATCCCACACGTTGTTCTCATACATAGAGTCCATCTCGGATTTCATGGCCTCAAGCCATAGCTTCGAGTCAGAACTGGTCATGGCACCTTTATAGGTTGCGGGTTCACTACTCGTTAAGAGTAGAACGTCATCTATGTCATGTTCCTCGACCATACCAATGTATCTGTCCGGAGGAATAGAGACTCTTCCCGACCTCCTAGGTTCCTCAGGAATATTCACCGCAGCCGGGATTGAAGGAATTGGTTCCTCCAATAGTTGCTCGGTACTTGTTTGGAATCTCCGACAACTCGAAGGTTCTATCACTCTTTGCATTCTCGAGAAATTCCTTCTCTAAGAATGTCTCACTAGCCGCAACAAAAACACGTTGTTCGGTTGGCGAATAAAAGTAATGACCAAGCGTTCCTTTAGGATAACCTATAAAGTACGTCTTGACCGCTCGCGGGCCGAGCTTATCCTCGTGTCTCCACTTGACATAAGCCTCGCAGCCCCAAACCCGTATAAAGGACAAGTTAGGGACCGTTCCCTTCCATAGTTCATATGGAGTCTTGTCACTTGACTTTAGACGGACTTGATTTAAGTATTAGAGCGGTGACGAAGAGCATAACCCCACAATGAGTCGGGCAACACGGTGTGACTCATCATGGATCGAACCATATCAAGTAGTGTTCGATTTCTCCGTTCGGACACACCATTCAGCTGAGGTGTTCCAGGTGGAGTTAACTGTAGGGCAATCCCACAGTCCTTTAGGTGTTGATCAAACTCGTGAGAAAGATACTCGCCACCACGATCTGAACGTAGTGTTTTAATCTTTCTACCTAATAGGTTTTGTACCCTATTTTGGTATTCCTTGAATTTCTCAAAGGATTCACTTTTGTGCTTCATTAAGTAGACATAGCCATATCTACTTAAATCGTCCGTGAAAGTGATGAAATACCTATAGCCTTCTCGTGCGGTGATTGACATAGGTCCACATACATCCGTGTGTATGAGTCCTAATAGGTCAGCAGCGCGCATTCCAACACCTTTGAAGGAAATCCGAGTCATCTTACCGATGAGACATGATTCACACGTGCCAAATGATTGAAAATCAAAAGCCGAGATAGCTCCATTTTTTATGAGCTGTTTTACGCGTTTCTCATTAATGTGTCCCATACGGCAGTGCCATAGATACGTTTGATCTTTGTCACCAACCTTTAACTTTTTATTCATTACGTGTAATATTTCGGTCGTCTGATCTAAAACATAAATTCCGTTCAAGGAGACTGCCTTGCCATAAATCATATCGTGTAAAGAGAAAATGCAAGCATTATTTTCTATTACAAATGAAAAACCAAGTTTGTCAAGTGCAGAAACTGAAATAATGTTTTTCGAAAGACTAGGAACATAATAGCAGTCATATAATGACAACTCAAATCCGCTAGGAAGCTGGATCACATGTGTCCCCTTTGAGATGGCAGCCACTCTTGCTCCATTCCCAACACGCAGGTCCACCTCACCCTTTACGAGAGGTTCGATGTTTCGGAGCCCCTGCACATGATTACACAGATGAGAACCACAACCAGTATCAAGTACCCAAGTTCCGTAACTTGCGTGGTTAATCTCAATCATATGAATAAAAGTAGAAGAAGAAGACATACCAACAGGTTTAACGCGACCTGCTTTTATGTCCTCATAATAAACAGGACATGTCCGCCTCCAATGCCCAGTCTTGTGGCAGTGATGGCATTCCATGTTTTCGGTTTTGCTCTTTGTCGCGCCTGATGAGGTGCTCGACTCACCAGGCCCACTCTTACCTGGACCCGACTTCTTGAACTTCGGTTTACCTACTGCTAGGTTTGCCTGAGCTTTGCCCTTACCCTTTCCCTTGTTTGTCACAACGAGAACATCCTGTTTATTGCTCCCACTGAACTTCATGTCCTTCTCGGTCTGTACGAGAAGGGAGTGCAGTTCATGGGGACTTTTCTTCAAATCATTCATATAGTAATTCGCTCTAAATTGCGAAAAACCATCGTGGAGTGAGTGAAGCATGCGGTCGATCATAATGTTCTCGCTGATCTTACAATCAAAGGTCTCCAGCTTCTCGACATTCTCAATCATGCTGAGAATGTGTGGGCTAACTGGTTGGCCCTTCTGGAGTCTCGCATCAAAGAAGCGAGTGGTATGCTCATAGGTCACGATTCTCGGTGCTTTCGAGAATTCCTTGGTGAGCGTGGTGAAAATCTTGTTCGCACCATGGGCTATGAAGCGTTTCTGCAAGTTTGGTTCCATTGCAAAAATGAGTACGTTTTTAATCGCACCCGCTTCCATACATAAATCATTAAACTTGGTGATTTCACTCTCTAGCCGTGGGACCTGGGTTTGTCGGGATGGGCTCTAATAGATATTTGAGCTTCCGTCGGCGGCAGCATTCCGTAATGCCGCCTCCCCCCGCGAAGTTTGATCCATCATTCTTGATCGAGTAGACCGATTCATCTGATTCATGAAGATCCGAAGCCAGGACTCACGGTCCAATGTGGCACTTGGCATTGGGTTATCAGTAGAACCAGCCATTTGTTATTAGCAGTTTAAAAGTTCGTGATCTACACTGAAAAAGAAAGAAAAACAAAAACGAAATAAGCAACTCATCGAGGTGATTTAAGTCTATTTTAAAATTCTTTTTAACATGTAGACTCTCGCATTTGCATAATTGATCTCCCTCAAGAATGATACAAGTGATCCCAAGACTCAATTTCTGTAAATTGATAAGCCAACTGTTTAGCTAATTCTTCCGTAAGAACTCTTGGTCGATAGATTTCCGTAAATCCTATCTATAGTCCACCATAGTCACAGGATCGTACGAGTGACCATAGTGTTGAGATAAAATAGGTCAATCGGTTCCAACTTACCCGACGTAGAAGGGGTCATATTATGCCTACCGACGAAGAAGGGACTCATTGGAGTTTGACCTATAAAGACCGTTCTCAATTTTTGTTTATACGAGGAAGATCCCATCAACTAAATTATAATTCATATTAAGTGAACGAATAACTAGCGTCTGCGTGATTGAATTAATTTGGGTGATGGCTTAAAAAACGTGTGACATGAGAATGTCAAAGAAAACTAACTCGTGACCTCTATATGTGTCAGTTTTCATGCAATAATTAGGTGGTTTGGTTTTTAGGCGGAATATGATGCATATTATCGTTACGAAAAATAAATAAATGAATGCAATACGTAAATAAAAATTCCTAGTGTGGCCTATCCTAGTAAAAAGAACAAAATACAACTTTGGAATCCACCGTTGGACCCGAAAAGCTTGTCTTGATGTTCCATCTTTGTCCATGTAGCGGGAGTGAGCATCCGGTCTCCATCTTTAGTCTTCTCAAAATTACAATTAAAATTTACAAATGTAAACCTATTTACATTCTAAATAAAACCTTGTAATAATAAAAATAAAATGGAGATACGAGATCTCAAAATACAACCAAGACCGTGTTCCATCATTACGGTAACACGTTCTACTAAGGCCACACTAAGTTACAACCGTTTGCAAAAATAAATAAATACGTAATTAAAAGCATTCAAATAAAACAAGAACGATAAATAAAATGCATCAACTAAAAATTAAATTTATTCGTGACATAATTCCGTAATTATGTTAAATTTATCCAAACCACCAAAGATAATTAAAATTATATGACAAAACCGCTTTAGTCAAGTTAATTTTAATCCGAGATAATCCGTTACTATAAATCATTTTAAAGTAACATAATTTTACGTGGGTGAACCGTTTCACTATCAAGCGAGAGCATAAATCCGTTTTATGCAATAAAAGGGCCGAAAAAAAACAGAAAAAAATTTTTTTTTTTTTTTTCTTCACTGCTGGTCGTGAACAGTGAACAGTACCACGAAAATTTTTTTTTTTTTTTTTTTTTTTTATTAAAATGTTGCTAAAACCGTGAGCAACAATTGGAAGAAGAAAAAAAACGGCTCAATCAATTCGAGATCAACAAGTGATCAAACAACAAAACGATTTGAAAAAACTCAATTGCAATTTAATCTAATCCGGATTAAAACAAAATTACAATTGACATGATCTTCACATATTGTTGTAATTATCGTTTAAAACAACAATTCACAAAGAACAAATCGAAAACAAAACAAAACAAAAGATCGTCTGCTCTAGCAATAACCATGAGGCACGCTAATCAAGGCAAAAAAATGAAAACAGGCCGTAAAAAAAACAGAAAAGCCACACGGTTTTCAAAAAAATGCCGTGACAAAAAAAAATTTGGTGCCGCACGAAATGTTATGCAATCATTTTGATAGATCTTTAACATATTGCGATGAATATCGATTACAAAACAATATGCAAAGATCAAAATGAAAACAAGACGAACAACAACCAATACCGTGTAAACATGACACGGTTCCCAAGGCACAAAACAAAAAAAAACGCCGCAATAAAAAAAATTGCCGAGAGCAAAAAAATTGTGCCGAGATGATTTTTAACCAAAAATTTATCGATTCAAAAATCGTTTGATGAAAATCACATATAAAAATTTACGTGGCCTCGCTCTGATACCACTTGAGGGGTAATATCCGTATAAAACCCTTTCTTTATAGGATTATAACGCAAATTTAATACGCGATTTATAGTCATAAAACGAAAATAACAAGGAAACGATAAAGATCAAGGAATAACCTTCGGTCCTAGTGCAAAATGGCAATGAGAGATCAAAGTAGATCTCCTCCTAATTGTTGCACCCAAGATTGTCCGTTAAATGCCCTTGTGCTAGAATGAATCCTCTAATTGCCTTGCAATATAGAGAGGATTGTTTTGTGAGTTTTGGTTGGATGTGAGATCCGAATTTTGAGAGGCACTTTTCTCAAAACCCTAATTCTTTTGCAAATGATTATGATTAGGTTAAGCAAGAGGAGGGAGCTCTCTTTTGTTCTCCTAATCTCGGCCAAACCGAGTGGATCAAGGGGAAGTGGGCTTCCACTTCCTCTTAACTTAAACTCGTGGTCCGATTCGTTTAATCGCTAAAACGTATACGACGGGTTTAATTATAAATCGTCATCGGTTATCGGTTATTAAAGCATCAACTAATAAGACGGGTTAGTTGAATTATTAATACATGTCCGACAAAGACAATATCGTATAATTAATTTATTCAATATACATTAATCAAATATAAATCGTTTATATTCAATTTTACGAATTAACTGCTTAATTCGTCTTAGCCATTTTTATTTAATCCGTATTAAATAAAATATCTCAACATCACATTTTTGACTAATTACTAGTCAAATAACTCGGACTAACTGGTTAGTCAAATTTGGCATCTACATGACTGTATATTCATACCGTCACATCTCTCAAACGTATCTTATAGGTGTGACTTTTAGGGACCAGTTGATCACCGCCATCTGTATGACAATAACGTCAAACTTATCTAGCAAGCCAACCGTTATTGATAAACGTGGACCAACTGATTATGATACAAAAGTATACCCTTTGATCCTTTTAGAGATTTATAAGTCCTTGCACTAACTGTTAAGGACACCAGCCCCAACAGCCCCTCATGTCCTCATCAACGTGCCCTTGAAGGACATATACATGCAACAGGCAAAACCCGAATGCCCTTTGCCGTGCAACATAAGAAACAGTAGGATTAGCCTTATTGATGAAGCGATCGATAAAATCCAACATTCGCACTCCTTTAGAAGTCACAAAACGGTCGACATCAACTCTGGCCAATCCAAGCAAGTCTCTAAACTTATTCTTATACCCTTGAGAAGTGGAGGGAATAGCAGGCAAATGTTCCGGAGCCCAACCACCAATCGCAGCAATCTCCTTAGGAAATGGGCAAATGTCGCCTCCAGGAAAGGCAAATATGTGATGATTCGGGTCCCAATAGTCGAGACAAGCATCCAGGAACGGTTTGACTACCTTGATCAACTTCAAGCTCAAAAGTGCTCCAAAATTATAAGCACCCATATCATACTTCTCCACACTAGAGAACTCATTTGTCCATTCTTTTAGACGAATTTCAAGAGTATTCATAATGTAGGCTTATTTTGGGAGTTTTGTGTAATAAGACGAAGAAAGACGAAAGAATCATGTGAATAAAACCTCCTTCGACGTCTCTATTTATACTAGAAGCTGTTTCCTAAAATCCGTCAGAACAGACGCACTGGGGAACAGACACAGCAGGTGTTGCGCCTCTTCGAAGGGACGCAGCTCTTGCTGCGCCTCTTCCTCAGCTGTTTTTCTGTAATTTTCCGCGTTGGATCTTTCCTAAATTCCTCAACAAATAATTTCCTATTCATACGGGTTATTATTTTGGTAAACCCGTCAAGTTACAATATTTCGTGTTTTCTAATTTCGCGGGCACGCATCTCGAGACGATATCGACATTTTCGTCATTTTAGCACACTTGTACATTTCTTTTTAATTTTCTTTTTTGGGAAATCATTTCACCAATTTAATTTCATTTATTCTTTTCTACATTTTGGTATTTAATTTCATTATATCATTTTTCGAACTTTACCTCTTTTCCTTTTGGGGAAATCATTTCACTCTTCACTTCAAACTTACATGTTTTTATTTTTTATTTTTTTAGGGGGTAACCCTCCCTACCGTCCGGTCATTTCCGACCAAATTTTTGCATTTTTGCCATTTCCGAGTCATTGTTTTGCGCTAATTTAGGCCATATGTACAATAAATGTTCTATGTGATTTCTGTGTAAATTTCGGCAGCATGACGGCGTAAACCGTCATCTACCAAACTTGTTCAAAGCTAACCTGCAGGAACAAACAAAGCAACCCAGCAGCAAAGGCACGCAGGCCATCATATATACAATCAAAAAGAAATATGTACACCAAAATAGGGGCTCGAGCCCCAAAACAAAATCCAAATGTCCAAAATGTATAAATGTACAAAAATACAACCAAAAAAACAAGAAGCAACATGGAAGCTACTGCTCGTCGCCGTCCAGCTCAGCAACTCTCACCTCGAGAGCAGCAACCTCGGCATTGCGAACCTCGAGCTCCCTCAACAGGCGAGCCGTCTCCTCTCGGGACTGGGCAAGCTCTCGCTCCAGCTCGCGCTCCCTCTGTAAACGACAAAACTGGCTCATATCATTTCAACCATAAAGGAAAATTAGAAAATTCGAAAATGGAGTAAACGGAAGGTTCATACCTAACGTCCTCGGCCACCAGCAAGTGCCTCGATGGCAGTAACCCGCAGCCGGTTGGCTACCCTCCACAAAGCCACGAACTGGGATGGCGCGACCTGCATTTCGAAAGAAAAATGTTTAGCAATTGAGCAAACTCGAGCAAATGTGTTCTTACACGAAAACTATATAGAATAGAAGACTCACCCTCCGGATCAGATGCTGCCAATCGTCCAGGCCAGCATCCTTCACCGCCACGTCAAAGTCACGTAGTTCAGAGATCGTCGTCATCCCCGTCATGTCGGTGTACTCAAGGGTCTCGGGGTACTCTGGGGGCTTGATGCCCGCCACCTCGACCTCCTGCAAAGTCAGATGATTTTCGTTACCCGATGATCTTTTGTCGTATGCTCAAACAACCAAAAAGGAAAGAGGGCAAAGCACTTACCACAACCGGCCAGTACGCCAACCTCCCGTAGAGGAACGACGAGTAGTCCTCACCAGGAAGGAAGAGGGCGTCGCTACCGACGCCAGCCAGGTCAGCCTCCCTCTCAGCCTCAGAAGGCTCCCTAAACATCGTCCGAGGAGGATCGATGGGAACCGTAAAGACGTCCCGAGAGCACTGACGAGCCAAACGCTCACCCAAGTACCACACAGGACCCATCGACGTCCTCAGCAGCAGCCGGCTCGAGCTCCTAGGTCGAAGGACCTCATCCACGAAAGGAGGAGCGCCAGCGTACTCCTCCCAAGGCCTAGGCACCCACTAGAAAAGCAAACGAAGGGTCATTCTTATGATCAGTTCTAAAAGGAAGAGAAAGAAAACACAGTCAAAGGTAAGGTGAAATACTCACGCCGTCCAGCTGAAGACCATTCACCTCCCGCCGACAGACGTCGTGAAAGTAACATGACTCCTCGTGCGGCACATCACCCAAACCCTCATGACGGGATAGGACTTCTCCACCGGCTCTGTCCTCTTGGGCGCGAGGCCCGGAAAGTAGGAGTACACCCATGCCTGTAAATCAAGATAATCAACAAACGACCTTTCGTGATTTGACAAGAAAAAGAAATGATCTTTCATGAGAAGAAGTGAAGGTTCATACCTCCAACAGCAGTCCAGGGCCGACAGCAGCAAGAGAAGTCCCCATCTCCATCAACTCCGGACGAACCATGGCCCTCATGAAGCGGATGAGGACCGCAAAACCAGCAGTGACCTAGTCCCAACGGCCGAGGGAGCTCAGGTTAGAAAGAAAGGGAAGAACCTTCGTCGAAAGCCTCTCTCCCTTGTCTCCGAGGTAAATCGAAGACAAGAACCACCAGAGCCACAAGCGGACTCTCTACTCTGCAGTGCAGGGAGGAGGAGTCGTATCCCTCCCCTCGATCACCACCAACGTCGGGGTCTTCCCCGCGAAGTAGTCCCGCACGTAAGAACTAGGCACCAAGCCAGGTACCGCAGCCGCCTTCGGCGCCAAATTCCAGCCGATCAACCTCCTGGCCTCCGCCGAGTCAACCCTCATGGCCGTCTCTGGCCACTCCACCACCTCAGTCCCACACGGCAGACCAGAAATCATGCCGTAGTCCTCCAAAGTGACCCCCACCTCACCAAAAGGCATGTGAAACGTGGAGGTCGTGTCCCAAAACCGGTCCAAGAAAGCTCGGACGAGACTGAGGTTAGCCCGAAGCTTCCTCCTCGCAATATCCCTCCAAGCCTGCACCAAGGTGCCGAACGCTCCCCGTTCGATCATGGCCCGCTCCTCAGCCGACAGCCTCCCGTAGCACCCCATCGCCGTCGTGTAGCCCGAGAATGACCTGATGTTCCCGGCCTCCTATGATGATTTGAAACAAAAGCTATCTTTAGCTCGAATAAAGAGGAAAAGGAATGACAAACAGAGATGAAAGAAGATGAATGAAGAGTGATGAATCCTATTTACCAAGCTCTTCACCGTCCTGTAGGACAGGTGACCCTCCGCAGCCCAGAGCAGGTGCCTACTGTCCCAGGTCTCAGCCCACGCAGGTGCTCCCCTCAGATAGCGGCCACCTCGCCCAACGTTGGCCCATCTCGGGGCCTCCTCCTCCTCAGCAGCCTCCTCCTCTAGGACCTCGTCCTCAGCAGCCATCACCGTAGCGGTGAAAGCCTCCTCCAATGCCTCCTCAAGCACCTGAGAAGGGTCAACAACAGTGTCTATGTCCATGGGAGCCCTCCCAGACGTAGAAGCCTCGTCACCTGCAAGATTAAAGTAAATTTAGGCCGCGTCAAGTGACAACAAGCCTTGATTAGGGGATTTTCGAGTTTTCGGAGCTCCGAAATCGCTCTTTTCTCGCCATCTTTGGCAATTTTCCCACAAACCCGTCTGCTCCTGTGGCAATTTGGGTCAAGTCAAGCCTAAGTTGAAGCCTAGTCATGGGTTCGAGTCGGAATTTCGGCAGCATTTCGTTATAACGGCAGTTATGCCCTAAGAAAAGTGTCCTGAAAGAGCCGTCACAAACCAAAATTCCGAGATAATAGGAAGTTTACCCATCATACAAGGATTCTAAATATCAAGTTTCGTCACAAATGGGCAATCCTAAGGCTATTTTCGAAGCAATTTACGGTCCAGCTGTGAAACCATCACAATTTCACTCAAATGCTCAAAACTCAACGAAAATTCGAAACAAATACATGGTTATGATCCTTATATTACCAATTGGCCATTTACAAAGTCAATTTGGCAAGGCAAAATCATTTGGGGGAAAAGCCCCAAATTTTCGACAAATTAGGGTCGAAAACCCTAATTTTGTCGATCCCATTTGAGCAAATACGGAAGATAAATGCAAGATTGATACACATATCTCGATTAGTCATGGCAAATGCAATATTTTGGATCAAATTTTGACGGAAATGGTTGGAATTTGAGAGAGTAATTGAGATTTTATGTTTCGAAATAATGATATGAAACACCTGTTTCATCGGGCTTTTACGCAGAAAAGACACGCCCAGGAAAAGACGCAGCAGGTGTTGCGCCTCTTCCAAGGGATGCAGCTCTTGCTACGCCTCTTCCTCAGCTTCCCTTCATACGAGTTTTCAAAAATTTGTTATGAGTTTGTTATTTTTGTGGGCCCATCTTTAGTGCGTCTCTTCCTTGGTGCTACATCACATATTTGGTCCGTTTGACGTATATTCTTCACCTGGATCCACCTCTTCTAAGCCAACAGCAAATTATCGCCCTATTTTTTACCCAAGACCTGGCTTGTCACAACGAGCATTCCTTCGTTTGACAGGGGTTTCGACACGCCTTTATTCTGTTCCCCCAGCGAGAGTACACGGATATACTTTCCCTCTCGAGACATGGAGATCAGTTCCCGATTATGTTCCCTCAGCGAGAGTACACGGATAGACTTTCCCTCTCGAGACATGGAGATCAGTTCCCGATTAAGTTCCCCCAGCGAGAGTTCACGACCGACAGTCACTCCCTCTCGAAACATGGAGATCAACATCGACCTCAAATACATCCGAAGTTTGTTTGAAGCTGAACACAAGTAGATTTCTCCCAGCAGTTCCAGACTGTGTTCTGCTATCTTCTCCCAATATCGCGTTTTGTTTTCCCTGGAGTTTCAAAGAATTTCAGGTTCTTCTTATGGCTGGCGAGCCTCTTTACGTAGTCTAATGGACTTTAAACGACCCTCCCCGATAGTCGATAGACTCTAAAATGTTCCTGACGATAGGTCCTTGGCTCAGACCCCTTGAGCCGCCTCGCGTCGCCATAGTCGTCAGGTTGTAATCATCGATTGACCTGATGGCTATACTTTGACTTTCGCCTTGTCCAAGCCTCAGTCAAAGTGGGGGCTCTGTAGATACCTCATTTCTGCACCTCCCGCAAACCACCCGGTGATGATTGGGCCGCATGTTTGGTACGCGGAACGATTTGTGACAGTTCGTAAGTTTATCATCAAGTGATCACTCAAACATTTATGTCTACCTCTTAAATGTCATCTACGTGCCGATACGGTCGTTTTGGCAGTAATTAGAGTACATTTGGAGTCCGGGCCTAAAACCGTCTTCATTTTCTGATAACCATTAAAATACCGAGTCCGAATGTTCTGGAATGTTCCGGATATTTCTATTCCATATTTTATAAATCTTTTAGTCTTTGGCAAACAATTTCCCGTAATATTCACACAAAATATTAAGGAAAACCAAATTATTCCGTTATTCCATAAACTAAACACGGAAATCTTTCTTCCGCAGAAGGAAACCAACTGGAAAAGGACGCAGCAGGTGCTGCGCCTCTTCCAAGAGACGCAGTGTCTGCTGCGCCTCTTCCCAAGTCCTTTTCTTGTGTATTTTTCGTATCTTTTCATATCTTTTCGAGATTCACTTCCAAAGTTTCTCCGAAAACCCTACTTCCTCCACGTGATTAGTATAAATAGAGACCTTCGGTCTCACATATTTCTCACGCGAGTGTCCGTCCTTCTCTTCTCCCTTTGCATTCTAGACCACGTTCTTACTTTTTCGCGTCTACGTGCTTGAACTTTCGACCACGTAATCTCGGATCTTTCTGAGTACCAGCCTCGTTTTGCATGCCCGACCAATTTGACCAACTCCACCATAATCAACTTTAATCAATATGTTTTAATTCCTCTTACGAGGGCACTTTCGTCTACATTCGAGTCGAGCATCACTAAACAATAACTTAAATCATCTCGTTTCGTCAAACATGTAAGTCTGAGGGTGTAAATCTCTCTTTTATTTATTGTTATTTATTTATTGTAATCATATTGTAAGATTTATGTCGAAAATACAATTAAAACCGATTTCTAAAACCCTTTGTTTAAAACCTTTTTTACGGATTATCAGAAGACAACCGTCGAGAAAGGACGTAGCAACTGCTGCGCCTCTTCGAAGGGACGCAGTACCTGCTGCGCCTCTTCGTGAGGCTGCCGCAGTTCCCCCTACCTTTCTTCTTTCTTCGTCTTTCGTTAATTCGTTTGTTTTTCTTTTGTTTTCAATCATTCGTTGTTTCATTGACATAATCTAAACATAATAATTTGCCATATAAATTGTTCATCATCATTAACATATAATTCATCTCATTAATTCCCGACTTAAATCCCAAGTAACTAATATTTGGGGGTTTTCGTCATTAAAGTCAAAACCGGGTTGTAGAAATTCGATTCATTCATATTGGATTTCTGGAATTCAATCTTTGATATATTCTCAGCTGTTTATTATCATATTCATCATTAGTCTGTCATTAATTCATCGTGTTTAACCTAATTAATTTAGGTAGTTAATTAATTTGTTAATTAACCTTATTAATCTTGTATAATTCGTCCTAATTAGTTTTCATCCATGTTTATTGCTTTCATGACCCGTTAATCACATGTAAATAATCTGATAATCACTTTCATCCGAGTAAATAATATAATCAATCATTAAAATCACCAACGAACATTAACGACTTGTAATTCCGGCTTCACAGCCAGAACTGAGCCAAGGAACAGACGCAGTGACTGCTGCGCCTCTTCGGGCTGCGCCTGTTCCTGGTTGATTTCTGTCTCTGAACTCCCGTTTTACCGTGACCTAGCTTATTAATTACGTATTTAATCTACTATTATTCGTATTATCGCCCTAATTCCCGTTAGTTTATTCATTCATTCTTTCTTTTCCAAATTATCCGTTTTAGATGTATTCTCGACATAAATCATTAAACCCGATGTAATTATTGTAATTTTCATTATTGTAATTTCCTTTATTGTATTTATGATTGTACTTTTTATTGCTTGTATGCTTTCATATGTAATTGAACTTAAATCCCGATTCGACCCAATTGTATGCTAAAACTACATGTTTCACCGACTTAGTCTAATTCTTCACATATTAGGATTAATTCTATGGATGTTGCATTGCATGCTTATAATCGACAATATACCCTAATCATTAGTAGAGGCCGCTATCGAGGCGGGCGGGATTAGGTGTTCGATCAAAAGAGCTTCCTAATACGTACCCTCACCCCTTACTCCAGGTCTCTGTGAACATCCGTGTTCATTGGCATCCACGAGAGTCATTCTAGACATAGAATGCTAAGGGTAACGAGTTCTTGGTGTTCATGTCACTACTTTGTGTCTTGACATGGCACGAGGTATTCGAACGGTTTCCAAATTTCCACAATAAATTGGTGGCGACTCCACAAATGCAAACGCTTGTTTCCCAAGCGCCCCCGTGGCCCATGTCCACAACCTGACGACATGACATCGATGCCCCTATGTGTCGAGAGAAGGAGCAAGCTAGCTCACATCTACGCCATCAACAACGACGAGGAAAACCATGTCGAACCTTGGTACCAAGCCATTCTCAACTACAAAACCAAAAACGAATTCCCTCCCAACTTTGATACAAGAGGATAAAGAGCCATCCGTTTACTTGCATCACAATTCGTGATGAACCAAGAATAACTATACAAAAGAACACCCCAAGGGATTCTTCTCCTTTGCATTGACCATCACAAAGCCAAAAAGGTCATGGGAGAGGTCCACGACGGAGAATGTGGCCCTCACATGAGCGCAATGATGCTAGCCCGGAAAATCATGCGGTTAGGCTACTACTGGACCACCATGGAAGCCGATTGTAGAAATTACGTCAAACATTAACACAATTGCAAAATCTTCGCCAACATACAACTCATACAACTATCCCTTTTATACACCATGACATCACCTTGGCCTTTCTCGACCTGGGGTATCGACATCATCGGGAAAGTCAGCCCGATAGGCACTAAAGGGCATTGCTTCGTCCTCGTCGCCATCGACTACTTCACCAAATGGGTGGAAGCATAGTCCTATGCACTATTGACCGCCAAACAAGTGGCCATGTTCATGCAGGATAACATCATCTGCAGATATGGGGTACCCCATGAAATCATCAGCGATCAAGGCTCTCACTTTCGATCGGAAGCATAGGCCTTGCTGGAGAAATATAAGATCAAACGACATCGATCATCCCCCTATCGTCCCCAAACCAACAGAGCGGTAGAGGCAGCAAACAAAACTCTCGTCACCATTATAAAAAAAGATGCAAGATACTTACCGCGATTGGCCGAGCAAACTCCATTCGCACTCTGGGATACCAAACCTCCATTCGAACACCCACAGGCGCAACACCCTTCTACCTAGCATACGGTATGGAGGCAGTTCAGCCAGTAGAGTTGGAGGTCCCATCTCTACGCATCATACTGTAGAGTTAAGTTCCTGAGGAGGAATGACCCGTCAAAGGTTCGAACAACTCACGCTTCTAGATAAACGACGGCTCAACGCCCTGCACAACGTCCAGCTATACCAATGACGTATACAACTGGCATGCAACAAAAAGGTTAAACCCAGGAACATCAAAGAAGGCGACTTGGTCCTCAATTCGGTTCGAGCACCACTACCAGTCGATCCGAGGGGGAAATTCAAACCCAATTGGGCCGGGTCATATTTGGTCAAGAAAATACTTTCGGGGGGCGCAGTCAGACTGAGTGACCTAGACGGGGAGGATTTTACAAACCCGACCAACCTAAACCAACTCAAGAAATACCACCCTTGAACCCTAGCGACCAACAACCTCACCCTAGTTCTACAACTAGCGACCACCTTATCCCTTTCAAGTCAAGTTCCTCAACGCGTCCTGATTTGAAATTGCATGTTTTATCGAGTCTAAGTTGCAGCACCTTGCCCGTTTCGAATGTCCTTTGATCTGTCAAGGGCAACATCCATTTGCACTCAAACCAAAATACCTGAACTACGAGCATGGTTTGATTTCACCTTTTCAGGTGGATACGTAGGCAGTCCTTTCTTACACAAGAGGGACACAACCACAAAACCCAAACAAATACACAAAATATTTCGAACTACTATCATGGTTTGATTTCACCTTTTCAGGTGGATACGTAGGCAGTCCTTTCTTACACAAGAAGGATACAATCATCCCCAAAATCAAAAAAAAAAAATATCCCCACATACAAAAAAAAAAATCACCCATATCAACTTCAAAAACCGAAGAAAACGAAAAAACATTCCCTTTTCCACAAAAAATATAAAAAAGAAACCTTTCTCCCTTCCCACAAGAATCCCACTTTCCCAAGTGCAATGTTTAGGATAATTCAAGCCGAATTGCCTTTACAAAATGGATAGAATAAACAAGCGTTCACAACTCTTTTAACACAAGCAATCCTCTTATTTAATTAATAATGAGAAGGATTACAAATTCGACAACAAATAAAGCTCGGCAAGTCTACAACTTGTCAAAGCTAGAGTGCTGTATTTTGTTACAGGCTTGGTTGTACGCTTACTTCGTCCCCTTGCGCCCGGGGACAACTGGTGGCGTTCCGTCGGCTTACCCCGATGTGAGGGCTTGGGCGGTGGCTCAGAAGAAGTCGACCAAGTCGATTTACGAGGACTGTAAGCGTCGGGTGAACGCCCTCCGAGTTGATGACGTAAGTTGTTGCTTCCTACTTCTTTTGTTTTGTAGAAACGGATAGAGATAGGATGACTAGGTAGCCTATAGCAATCAATCATGCCTGAATGGAATTGGTTACCAACACTAAAAAGATAAAATCAAAGCCCTCCAGTCAGGCCCAGGATAATAAGCCCTCCAGACAAGTAAAAATCCTTTCAAAGTACAAAAAATCTGAGCTCAGTACTTATATGAGGACGAAGATGAAAGATCCTGACAACTCGTACAAAGCCCTCCAGACAGGCATAATCAAAGCCCTTCAGTCAGGCTAAGGATAATAAGCCCTCCAGTCATGCAAAATCCTTTTGAAAGTACAAAAAATCTGAGCTCAGTACTTATTCGGGGACGAAGGTGAAAGATCCTGACAACCCGTACAAAGCCCTCTAGAAAGGCATCATAAAAACCCTTCGGTCAGGTTGAGGATCATAAGCCCTCCAGACAGGCAAAGATCCTTTCAAAAGTACAACTATCGAAAACAAACAAAAACAGGTGTAACCTTTGCAGCAATTTTCTAATTTTTTGCAGGTTATGAAATATACATGATACAATTCGTACAGGATATAAAAAACAAATGTGTCCCCAGGATGGGAACAACATTCATAAACCAATAGAATACGATAAATGTCCCCAAGACAGGATTCATATTTAGTAACCCTTACCCCCTTGGGGCAAAGGCACAAAAGGGTCAAACACTATCACAAATCAGAAATTGTTTCTCGCCTGACGGAGCACCAGAATTCTTCTTTTCTCATGAAGAACATCAGCCTCCATCAGCTTAGGATCCCAGGTGTTCACTTTACTTGACAAGCTGTCTACCAAGAATGCCATATGAAATGTACCACTGACATAATAAAGTATCAAGGAAACACAAGATTAATTGAGGAAAACCAACTACGACGAGTGCTGTAGGAATGTTTCAGAACTAATGTCTTCACTCAAAAGGTGTCATGCAAAGTTGTAGCATTATTTATCTTCATTAGCACTGGGGCATCCTACATAACATATTGCTCAAAGGTTGTCTTATGCTCATCATCATGTCCTGAAGGAGAAAACTTCACCTCAACTTCATCGGCAGGCTTCTAATGAAAGTCAGGGTATATATCATCAAGCTATATCTTTCCTGACTTGGCAAAAGCTTCAAGAATTATTCCAATATACTTACAACAAGCAATATATCAGTGTTTGCTTGATTATTGCCACCAGGTTTACTCTTTCCTATACTTAATATTTCACTATCTTGTTTTTCTTTATAATCTCCACCTATCAGGAGCTATCATTCACGTGCAGAACACAGAGCGCATGACTAATCTAAATTTTGTTTACGACTATCTAAATGCTAGTACAAAAAATATTGCAAGGATATTGAATCATACACACTTGGTAAATACACTTGATCAACATACAAACATTGTCGATATGCACTTTACTCTAATTTTTTCTATCATATAGTGGGGCAAAAAGAAGCCCTACCAACTGTATGCAGGTCATAAATAATCCTTAGATGCGCAAGAAAGCCGTTAATTTTTCATATCTGGCCTAACCCTGGGCAGTGAAGAAATAATAAGCCAGGAATATGTACAACTGCATTATCGAGCTTTGTCTATGATTGGAATGAAGTTATCTACTCATTATTGGCTTGAATCACAAATAATAAAGAGATATGGGGCAATTGTTGAGCCTGATATTTTACACTACAGTCAGGCTAGAACTCAAACTCAGCAGTATCGTTCAGGCTAGTTCTACGTAATAGTCCAAGCAAGGAGGCAGGCTAGAAGACTATATCAGACGGACAGGACATCATACTGAAAATACTTACCAGGGTACAACTCGGGTCAGGCCTTATTATAAGTCAGCACAGTACAGCAGTACAACAGGTATTGTCAGGGTACAGCGGACACAGTCAGGCTTGTGTACAGAGTAGTTTAGCCTGACAGGCATTGGTACAGACTAGGAGAGGTATGCAGGGATAAAGTGGACGGCCAGCATACAATATGGAGAAGATATTTACCTAGCATGGGATGCTAAGCAATTAAGCACATGTTAAAATAAACTAAGTCATAGTTGGTTCCTATTTTTGTGGAAGACTAAGTCCACTTCTTTAGAAGCATGAGGTGAAGATCAAAACCCTAGAAGAATGAGTATAAGGTAGCATCAACTAATAAGGAAAAGTCAACTATATTTAAGCAGTCTCGCCTACAAACTAGCAACAACCACCACATCTTGGGTTGTTTCTCTCCAACGGTGACTATAAATAAGAAGGGAAGGAGCTCATTCAAGGGACATCTCATACCACTCTCATCTACTCGACCTCAAGGACATTCTATAATTATTTGGCAATTACACAATTGTTCTTATATTACGCAAAATACATAGTGAAATCCTCTCCTAGCTTGGTGACCGTGGTTTTTTCCCATTCAAGGGTTTTTCCACGTATAAATCTTTGTGTCATGTCTTCTTTTATTATTCTTTACTTTTAATATATCTCTTTTTACTTTATAACTAACCATGCAAAGGTATAACCACGATACCATCATAATAGGATGATACTAGTTAACCTCACCCTAATCAACCCTGGCCGGAATACCCTGGAATAGCCTGGCCGGAATACCCTAGAATAGTCTGGTCGGAATACCCTGGAATAAAGTGACCAGATTCCAGGCTGCGTAAAAATCGGTCAAAATAGTTGTCATATTGCAAAATAAAGAAGGCGATTTGGCTTAACCCGTGTTTATTAGTTTCAATTAAATAATTATTCAACCAACACACATGCAAACCTTCTCTTCGCTCACTTAAAACCCTCAAACACTGAGTTTCCCTAGAACCACTAGTATTCTCCGTCGTCGTCGCCATTTGCATTGCCTCTGTCGTCCCCTCCGTCATCGCCATACCGGTCCCAGCTTCTACTCTTTGAAGAAGTAATAATAAACCCTACTCCTTCATCTCATTAACTTAATGTCTTTATTTTATTTTTTAGTTGTGATATTATCCCCTAATTATCTTAGGTTTATTGTGTGTTAAACAACACCTATTATTTTAAGTATATTGTGTGTTAAACGACACCTATATTTTTAGGTATATTGTGTGATCATTTATTTGATACGGTGCTCCTACTATGTCGACTTAATGCTTAAAGTTAGTAGTTTATTAATTTCTGGTTTAGATATGGGTGGAAAGCGGGAAAGAAAAGATGGGAAAAAGTCATACGAAGAAGATTCAGGTGATGAGAATAATTTGGAATCGGATACTGGGCGAAGGAGCCATAGGGTTTTTCTAGAAGCAATAGAGAGAGGGATACCTAATAAACTTCAATGGGATAAATTAACGGGGCTGCCACATGGTATCTTTGCTGCAAAATTCGCGAGTTAGATTGGTTGTTGTGTAAGAGAGTATGTGCCTCTCGGTTTGCCGCTTATCGATCAGTTGAGTAAAGACCTGAAGGAAAAGCTATGGGGGAGAATAAAGGTATGTATATACAATAATTAATGAAGGAAGATGAAATTATCTTAGTATTCGATATGTGCTATTAGCCGAAACTAACCAAATATACTCACCATATATGCAGGCAGCTTACACTGTCCCCTAAGAACTTGATTGTTACCTATAAAAAAAGATAGGGGAATCCTTCAGAGCATGGAAGTTAAAGGTTGCTCGGAACCACTTGTTCGACAAGAAGACCGGGGAGATAAACAAGAAACCATCAACGAAGAAGTATCGGTATGTCAGCCAACAAGATTGGTATAACTTTATCGCTTATAGGCAGTCTGACAAGTTTAAGGTAATTTATCTGTGACTCATTGAGATCACTTTATTAGTAATCACTTAATAAGTTAAGAAATATGCTTACGTTACTCGATACAATTCATTTTATGAAGACTATAAGTAAGCACAACCTAAAGAACATTTCAAAGAAAGAGAGCATCTTTCATGGCTCCAGAGGTGGTTATAGATTGATTAAGAAGAAGCTTGTAAGTACTTAATTCTTATATTATTAGGTGTTTTATACCGATTTTGAGAGGATATCAATGTGATGAATGAAAAGAAGCCAAAGCTTAGAACTATCAATCGTCACGACGCTTGGGTGGCCGGTCACACTCCTAAGAATGGAAAGTTAGAATCTCCATATGATAAGGCCATCAAAGAGAAAATTGTAAGTTTGAATAAATATGTCACTCCTACAACTGGTGGTCGGTTATATAATTGTGAGTTTAAATAAAATTTAGTTGCATAATGGTTTTTTGTGTATGTAGAGGATCTGTGAGAAGGAAGTAGAGGAAGGAAAATAGAAGCCTCGAGGACGTGATGACATTCTTGCTAGGGCAATCGGCAAAGCAGAGCATCCAGGTCGTGTGAGAGGGGTATCGGCGCATGTTGGTATCATTAAGTATTTTGGGAAAACTACTCGAAGGACAATGAGTGGTGATGATAGGGTATATAAATACTGTATTTTATTCAACATAATTTATATATATGCTGAAATTATACTACTTATTTTAATCATATTCATTTCGACTATACATCTACAAATAATGGCCAGGTTGATACTCAGAATGGTGGAAACGGGGGATAAGCCATCTGAAAAAGAGTTGGTTATGGTTCGGCAAGTCATAAAGGAAGCAGGGGCGGAGAAGGAAAAAGCGGGCATGCAAACTGAGGATGACATGGCAAAGGAGAATGAGGTGGGAGCCGAAGACATGTCAAAGGATGAAGTTCGGGTAGTTGAAGAGGAAGCCATGAAGGGCATGAGAGAGGAGGTGGAGGTAGTGTTGGAATATGTGTCCTCAACAATAGTGCGATCACATGATTTAATATCACAATTAAATCTCATATTAAGAATACGTAAGGGATGATTCATTATATAGTCAACTGATCATCATTAATCGGTAACGATTGGCTAACTAGAGTTTGACATTACTGTCATTTGACGGTGGTGGTCAGTTGATCCCTTAAGGTCACACCTAAAGGACAATTCCCTTAATAGATAAATTGATTAATTGTATGACGATACAAGTTGATCAATTCCTTAAAATTGAACAATTCATTTGTGAGAGAGAATATTGATATCTTATTGTAATGGGATTAAATAAGATTTATTTTAGTAATAAAAATACTTTATTACTAAAATTGTTTATTGTTTGAGAAACAATAGAGATAAGAATGAATGGTTAATTATAATTACAAGATGTTGTGAATTATAATTAAGTGGCCCATTTTATTTATGTGATCAAATATCACTAGTCAATTTGTTGTATATAATTTAATTAATTTATAGAATGATATTTATTTGATAAATATGCATTAAATTAATTAATAACATGTGACATACTACATGTGACATATTGTGTGACAAATGACAAATTGACAAAATAAAATGGTAGTGCATTTTATGTGTTGGACCGAAATGGAGGGAGTATTAATGGGTTGTGATTATTTTATTTTATGTGATAAAATGATAAATAATGGAACCTATACTACTAGCCTTACACAACCTACTCTTTGATAAGAGAAAAAGAAAAAGAGAAGATGCTCTTTTGGCCTTATGTTGGCCGGCCATGCTACTCATATGTGAGTAGTTTTGGTTTTTTTATTCTTACCATTATTCACACTACCATTCATTCACATCTACATGCAAAAGCTTTGCTCCTTATTCTCTCTACTTTTCTCTAAACAAGTTTTTTTAGAAATACAAGAAATTGTTCATCAATTCTAATATCAAAATAAGGTTACTAGTGTAGTAATAATAACAATATTGGAATTAATTTTAAGGGTGCTAGTGTATGAATCTAGTTAATTAGTATACTAGTTTAAGGGATTAGTCTTGGGTGCAATCAAAGGAGAATCTCTACATTGGGATTTTTGGAGGATCATCCAATATTTTAAGCTCAAGAACAAATAAGGAAGGTGACCTTATTTGTGCCCATAATTTCGAACCCATATACAATGTAAGGGACATTGTTTTCATATAAATCTCTTATTTTGTTATGCATGCACTAGATCTAAAGAACAAATAATTAAGAAGTTAATTAGTTCTTTATTAGAAGAGTCTAATAATAGGTATATGAAACTAACAAGTGGTATCAGAGCATAGGATGTTGCATGCATAATCGGTTATTGTTTTTCCGAGTTAAAATGTTAACATATGAAACTAACAAGTGGTATCAGAGCATAGGATGTTAGCATAGTAAGCCACGAAATAATGATGCATGTTATGTATTCTGGTCCTAAAATGTTTTTAGGTCATTTTTATGATTTATGGAAATTTATTGCTCATTTTAATGATTTTTAGTGATTTTATTACATTTTTATGAGTGAAATGAACTTTTATTCACTAAAATAAGTTGAACTTACTCTATGACCTTGACAATTTTATATGATCTCACATGCATATTTTAAAAGTTGTGTGTAAAATCTCGTATTAATTTGATTAATATTGCATGATTTATAATTTTTATGAGATAAAAATGGATTAAAAGAGGTAAAATGGTTAAAAATAGTTAAACTTCGAACAAGGCCATGAAACTTTAATATGTTGTCACATGCATGATTTACAGAGTGTATGTAAATTTTGAGATGAAATGATCTCATTTAGCATGATTTATGAATTTTTAGTGTAAAAATGGCATAAATAGTGACTATTTTAGCATAAATAGCTAAAATAAATTGCATGACATGAGAAAATGATTTTAGTTTGCATAAATATCCCACTTATCAGATCTAAGGTTATAAAATTGATTGGATTAATTTTTTGATACTTTAGATGTTTTATGAGATAAAACCGATAAATTGCAACTATATTTTCTCAAAATTAATTCGAAAAATTTTAACCATGAATTTTGACATTATGAGTGTCATGGAATTATTCCAGAATGTCCAAAAATTTAAAATTCAAATTTTGAAATTATTGTAACTTAATTTGGATTTATTTCATAAATATTATGATTTTAAGGTAAAAAAAAATGAGCATAAAAATTAAATCAAGTTGAATTATTGTCAAAAATTTAGTGATGACTAATTTTTGAGTCTTAAGAGTGTTAGGATAATTAACTTGAGCTTAGATGTGATTTAAGTGTTAATTTGTGATTTTAAGAAGTTATTATCACGCATTTCCATAAAACCGGGTTATATATTCGATATAAATTAAATAGGGCGATTTGGCACATAATTTGGCATGATAGATACATATTATAATGCTGCATATTTCAATTGTTGAATGTCTTTTATTTATATAATTTTTGAATTATGTAATTTTATCTTAGTATGGCCTTAGTTTTAATCGATATTACCCGTAATGAAAGGGAATATTGATTCGGTTGTAATTTAATGTGATCTCGTATCACTTTTATTTTTATTAGTTTTTCCATTTTACAAATGTATAATAGGAATAGCTTTGTATTTTTATTATTATTTGTAATCATGGAATTTCTTCAAGACGGTGCCATTCGGAAAGGTGTTCCGACGAAGACGGTGTTCTTGGGAGGCGTGCCACTTGAAGATTCAAGGGACCAATGGAGTTGGTTTCCGAATATGTAATAGATTATTTGATTTTCTATTTTAGGAAGGTCATAATAGGTATTTATTATTATTGCTTTGCATTTATTTTAATATGTTACAGGTATTGCCAAATCGCCATAACAACACATGCATTTCATATCGAGTCATCGACCGTGTCAATTATAATTATCGTAGTTCACCGCTTTAGTTCACTTAAAACGTGATATATAATAAATTGACAAGACCTCTCACTTATAATAATTGAGAATTAGCCTTACCAAATAGTAGAAACCATCAGTCCCAATTTCATGAGGAAGTAGGCTCGGCTCACCGGGGTACTAAACTTGTTACGTTGGGTAAGTGGGTAATAAAATGTTATTACATCGAAATTTGGATTGAGCTCAACGGAAGTATTCATGACCGTAGTCGCATGTGTTCCGGGCTAAAGATAAATATTAAAGTAATTTTTATCGACTGAGAGTTCTAGAAGTAGAATCGATTAAAGAGTTAATCCATCGAGTTATATTAATAAGGGATGAATCGGGTCACCATGCCCGAGTTAAAATGAATTTGGATCTCGGAATCATTTATAATAGTTGGGTAGAGGTCACTATATAAATGCAATACTTGTTTACAAGTATTATTAAAACGATAGATGTTAATTATTTCCTTCATCTCCGTTTTTGTAGTTATTTATTTGCAATGGATTCATCTAATAATCCTACGCCGATCACCATTAATTCATGGCTCCAATCATTCGATGAAAAAATGCTCCTTGTATGACAATGACCCGATTAGAAAACTACGCATTGGCATTGGTAAGGATAGAAATCTTTACTATTTTACCTCTTCCACACCTCCCACTCCCATAGATCATATGGGGAATCTCACAAATTCCAAGGTATCCTTGTTTGAAGAAACAAGGAGTAATGTCACATTGAGTGGGAGTTCTAGCAAGAATGTCCTTGCAACTGAAAGGAGTATTGGTATTATTAAAGGAAAGGCAAAGATGGGTAAGAAACCCAAACCTGATATTGAGTTGGAAATAGATAGTGAGACTACCACAACCAAGACCAAGAAGGGTGCCCAATCTTATGACGAATGTCATTATTGTAATGTCATAGGCCATTTGAAGCGTAATTGCCCCAAGTGTTTGGAAGATATCAATGTTGGACTTATCACTCCAAGTGGGACTTGGAAATGTGGAAAAGCTAAGCAAGGGTGATGTACATCGCCGACAAGGAAATGGAGCTAGGGTAGCCGCCACTTCAAGAGGGACTTATGTACTTGTTTTAGCAAAAAGCTTTGAGTTGTAATTTACATAATTGTTATTATGTACCCATTTTGTCTAAAAACATTATTACCATTTCTATGTTAGACATAGAAGGATTGTTCTTTTGCAATCAAAAACAATTGTTGTATTTTGTTGAAATGACTTGACCATGAGCCAAGCCATTTTTATTAATGGAATTTATGTTTTAAGATAACTCCAACTCAACTAAAGATATCTATAACATACAATCCAAAAAGACTCATAACAATTGATTCAAATGATTTGTGCATTTGGCCTTTTTTGATTAGGTTACATAAATGAGAAACGCATTAAAAGGCTAGTGTCGACTAGATTTATTGGACCATTTGATTTGCAATCATATGGAATATGCGAATCTCATCTCCTTCGCAAAATGATTTGTACTCCCTTTAGTGGTAAAGGGACACAAGCAAGTGATTTGTTGGGACTAATACATGTCGATGTATGTGTTCTAATGATCATCACCGCAAGGGGAATTTATGACTAATTCCTCACTTTTACCGATGATTTAAGTAGATATGGGCATATTTACTTAATCAAATATAAAGTGAAGCATTTGAGAAATTTGAGAAATTTCTAAATGATGTAGAGAACCAATTGAACAAAGTACTGAAGCATTACGAACCGATCGTAGTGGTAAAGATCTAAGTAATGAATTTGATTTATTAAATGTGGATTATGACATAGTGTCACTACCCATAAGATCAAACTAATATGAGTCGGTTTGAGTTGTCGAACTCAATTTTGGGAATTTGGAATCCAAAACGGACACGTAATTCTAAGCGGATGGTCAACGAGTAAATAACTGAAATAGAGAGTCTATTTAACAAATGACATGGATCAGATTCGCATATAACATGAATCAAGCTGCCATGATGGAGCTGGTCTTTTATGAGCTAACACGTCAATCTAGACAAACTTCCAATTACTTCACCATATATGTTTGTTACTCACAAAACTATCTCTTAAGAAGATAGAGGTATTTCTAAGAGATAGAGTGGGAGTAGATTGGATCGTAACAAACATATCTTATAGTTAAAGTATTACTTTGTGAAAGTAATGGAACTATAATCTATAAAGATAGAGTGGGAGTATAGTTCAGTGGGAGTTTAGCGCACATGTCTTATTGGTTAAAATATTGCTTTGTGAAAGTGATAGTATTATGACCTTGTTACATACGAGCCGTAGCATTACAATCCGAAAATTGTTACTCAAGAGTAGATTTACTTTAAAGCGAGGGTCTCTTTAAAGGTAAATAGAGCTTTAGAGTACTCAAATGCATAAGACTGACATGTAGATGTTGATCAAGATAAATTATGTTAGGAATTGCCGCATTTCATTTTGATGAAGAATGGCAAATGATATTAAAAATCTGCTTTTCTAAAATGGAAATTTAGAGAAGGATGTGTTTGGAACACAAAACCTTAGATAAGATCTAAGAATCCTAACATCTTATGCGTAGCTTTCTTAAGTGATCCCAGAATGGTCTTAAGCAAGCATTAAAGGATTATACCTTTTCGTTCATGTAATAATAGAGAATGGTATCGTTCATATGATTGAAGAATCATGTTTATACATGAAGTTAAGTGGGAGCTAGAATTATTTTTCCATGTCTTATATGTTGATAACATATTACTTATTGAGAATAATGTACCAATGCTCTCTTCTGTGAAAGAATGATTGGGAGACTAGGAAAAGGTGCGATATATTTTAGATTACCAAATCTATATGAGAGAATATTGGCATAGAGTTGAGAGGCTTATGATGATAAGATCTTTCAAATCTGTTTAAAACCAACAAGGTTGAATAGGTTATTCATGGTGATGAAAGTTGAATTACTATGATGGAGTCACGGACGTTCACTGAACCTATTAAGTTGTTGATCACATGAAATCATTTGTTGATGATTCCGCCATTAGAATGATCATGTATGCCAACAGACGCACATGCCATGATGTAAAATATGTTATGAGCATAATAAGTCAATAACAAGATAATTCCCATGATATGGCTTGTGAAAGCCTTAAAGAACATCCTTGAGATTCTTGAGAAGAATTAAGGATTCGTTCATATGTTTGGATGATAAACTAAGTTGTGTGTTGAAGGGTTGCACAAACTTTAGTTTCCAAACCAAAAGGGATTTGTTGAAATCCTAGGATGTCTTATTGACTTAGGAGTAAGAGACTAGAAAAGTATTTTAATTTCGCGCATTGCAAATTCTACAAAAGGAATCTAAGTTAATTGTGATAAAATGGTCAACGTAGGGATTGGGGGTGGATCCCTCTACAAATGACTTTATCATAAGTTATGCGATAACAGTGGGAGCATCTTTCAAGTTAAAGGGTCCAAGTCTAGTAAGAAGACTAGACAAATACTTAGAGATAAATTCAAGTTATTGGAAATAACATTGAATAGAAGGAAATAGCAATTGATAAAGGTTGAATATTTGGATATAGGGTATATCCACTTGCCAAGCTTTTATTGCATTTTAACTAGTGTAAAAGGTAAACTATAGATTATGAGATATGAAGTAGTAATAGGGTATTGACTATTCATATATGATAATCGCATTTATCGTTTGAGTTTTATTAAACTCACCCATTAATTTGTCATATCCAAATGGGTTGTAGAGACAGATTGAAACCCATTAAAGTGAACTGGATTGACATGGTATTCGCCTCTAGTTACTTATATGAGGTGACATCTCGAAGTGATTAGAGTGTGATGCGATTGATGGCAAGTTCAAGTGCCATAGAGTCATACGGGATGACTAGTCGATCACATAGGCAGACTGTATGGGACACTCTGTAGGGCAATGACCGCTTATAGAGTTCTGGTAATTCATAAAGCCCGGTCGTGGCAAGAGCTGCTACAGTATTCTTATGAGTCAATTCTTTTAACTAGAGACTATTCTCCCAAGTTGGCACAAATTTCTGATTAGCTTTGATTTATGCTCTATGACTGTCGTAAATGAGGTCAAATGGGTATATTTTGGGTTATGATGAACTGTGGCTAAACGAAGGGAATAGTGCGATAGGAATTGTCTACCCTTTGTCAGGGTTGTTTCAAATCTCAAGGCCACTCAAGGAGTAGTGAACTGGAAATGCGTGGCCACGCTCGGAAAATATCTATGGTAGATAATTCTGGTCAGACAGTTACTCTCCAGATCGAGGAAATCACTCAAGATATGATCAAATGCAAGTACGACCTGCGAGACACCTTGCATTGAGTGGGAGATTGTAATAGGACAAGAGAATTGGTGACGCACACTTGTCTCGGACAAGTGGGAGATTGTTGGAATATGTGTCCTCAACAATAGTGCGATCACATGATTTAATATCACAATTAAATCTCATATTAAGAATACGTAAGGGATGATTCATTATATAGTCAACTGATCATCATTAATCGGTAATGATTGGCTAACTAGAGTTTGACATTACTGTCATTTGACGGTGGTGGTCAGTTGATCCCTTAAGGTCACACCTAAAGGACAATTCCCTTAATAGATAAATTGATTAATTGTATGACGATACAAGTTGATCAATTCCTTAAAATTGAACAATTCATTTGTGAGAGAGAATATTGATATCTTATTGTAATGGGATTAAATAAGATTTATTTTAGTAATAAAAATACTTTATTACTAAAATTGTTAATTGTTTGAGAAACAATAGAGATAAGAATGAATGGTTAATTATAATTACAAGATGTTGTGAATTATAATTAAGTGACCCATTTTATTTATGTGATCAAGTATCACTAGTCAATTTGTTGTATATAATTTAATTAATTTATAGAATGATATTTATTTGATAAATATGCATTAAATTAATTAATAACATGTGACATACTATATGTGACATATTGTGTGATAAATGACAAATTGACAAAATAAAATGGTAGTGCATTTTATGTGTTGGACCGAAATGGTGGGAGTATTAATGGGTTGTGATTATTTTATTTTATGTGATAAAATGATAAATAATGGAACCTACACTACTATCCTTACACAACCTACACTTTGATAAGAGAAAAAGAAAAAGAGAAGATGCTCTTTTGGCCTTATGTTGGCCGGCCATGCTACTCATATGTGAGTAGTTTTGGTTCTTTTATTCTTACCATTATTCACACTAACATTCATTCACATCTACATGCAAAAGCTTTGCTCCTTATTCTCTCTAGTTTTCTCTAAACAAGTTTTTAGAAATACAAGAAATTGTTCATCAATTCTAATATCAAAATAAGGTTACTAGTGTAGTAATAATAACAATATTAGAATTAATTTTAAGGGTACTAGTGTATTAATCTAGTTAATTAGTATACTAGTTTAAGGGAATAGTCTTGGGTGCAATCAAAGGAGAATCTCTACATTGGGATTTTTGGAGGATCATCCAACATTTTAAGCTCAAGAACAAATAAGGAAGTTGACCTTATTTGTGCCCATAATTTCGAACCCATATACAATGTAAGGGACATTGTTTTTCTTATAAAGTTCTTATTTTGTTATGCACTAGATCTAAAGAGCAAATTATTAAGAAGTTAATTAGTTCATTATTAGAAGAGTCTAATAATAGGTATATGAAACTAACAGGTAGTTGATGATGACACGTTCTTATCATCTCCAAATCCGGCTTTTGACGAGGTATTAGCTACTACGACTAGTTTATAATTGTTGTATATATACTAATTAATTAAATTTATTAACTAAAGTAGTGCATGTATATATACTAATTAATTAAAAATGTGAAGCGCGTTTGCAAGAAGCCTTGTGTTCTTTACTACAATGCCCCTGCAGTAGCATCCGACAAAACTGTTGTTGCTAGGGGAGCAGCGTTTTATTACGACCAGATTCAAGAAGTTGAGGTTGAAGGCATTTCCCTCCATCAGAAATGGAGGGAAGTGGAAGTGACCGACTTATATCTGGAGGAGTATAGTACTCTAATAGTACCACTTAGTGATAATTGGCGTTTGCAAGATGTCGTGGGTTCTATTGTGCAATGGCCTTAAGCATTCATTAGTGTTGACATCTCCGGGGTAGTTATGCTAAAGCGAACGAATTTTGTATAAAGAACGCCTTTAAATTTATTAGGGTAACCTTATCTAACATATATTAAGTATTTCAATTTTTACATTTGCAGGAGTTACACGAAGCCATTTTGGCTGAAATTAGGACTACTACGTCAACACCCAAAGTCACTGATTCGACTGCCTCTCCACCCAAAATTCAAGAGATAGTAATAATTTGAAAAATATATTGTGAGTTTTTCCTTTTTTTTTGGTTATTTAAATTATATATGACGTCTCGTGTAATGTATATATTTTTTTTTTCTAAATTGTAAACTGAGGTTAAATAAGACGACGTACATTATAAGCCATCTACTTTTGCTGCACACAACCCTGTTGTTCCTCTTAAAGCTAAATATCAGAGCGATGATTATAAGCAAAAATTGAATACTTCAACGCTCGTAGCTTTGCACCAGATGGCTGAAAGGAAGGCAGCTACCGAGTCTGTACTCATTATTGAGATCGAAGAGGATGTTGTGAGCGAAGGTACAGTTGTTATTATGGATAGGGAATCACTGTGTCAGTTTCTCGACCTTGACGAGTTAGATGCTATGCACATTGTAATTTGGATGAAGTAAGTTCATTAATAAAACTTGGCATTTAGTTTTACGAATAGTGATGTTTATTTAAATCATCAATAAAAATAACATTCTTCATTCCATTTGACATAATAGGTACCTGTGTACACACATGGCTGACGGGAACTATATTTCTCATGACTACGGATTCCTGTCACCTCAATTGTTCTATCAAAAGGTGCTTGGATACACATACGGAGAATACATCGATAAAATTGCTCAACGGTTGAGGACGCCCAAAAGCCTATGGTTTGCCCCATACAATGAGAAACGGTATGTATAGTACTTTATTATAATGAATCACGATTCTATTCATTTATTAACAAGCTTACATGCATGTATATGAACTAACAGTTCAATTTTAAATATTTCATAGCAAGCATTGGCTGCTAACGGCAAGCATTGGCTGCTAACGGCAATCAATGTGAGAAAAAGCATAGTGTACTGGATTGCCTCTTGGGGACATAGTCCCACTGAGAAATTTGTAAAGATGATAACTGAGTAAGTTTACAACTTTACATTATAATGTCAGTTGTTATTGTTTGACCTTTGACGACTAGGCTCCTTTTAATGTACCATCAATATTACTGAGCCAAATGCTAATTATAATTTCCTGTATATATTTATGAATTAGTGTGTTTCGAGCAATTGGAGCATCAAGTCCAACTTTTGTCACGATAAAAGTATTCTTAATAATTACTCCTATCATTTAATTTATGTTTATGCGAGAAGTTGATCTAATTTATCTTATTTGTATGTAATTTATATAATAGTCTCCTCTACAACCAGACAGCAAATAATGCGCCTTTTTCTGTTGTCGGTCCATGTGGGAGATTATCACCCGAAAGTATATCAACATAGAGTCACCGAATAGTGGGTTTTAATAACTATTTCAAACGTAACTTGGTGTTTAATTATGTGTAATATTCTACTTATTCTGTCTATTTTGATTAAGTATATATTGATTTGTAGTTCCCACCTTCAATCAACAACAAAGACCCAACCTATTCGAAGGAAGACATCGCCAACATGAGAAATAAGTGGGCCACTTATTTTCTTTCATTAACGGATGGTCAATAGTCTGCTCATTATGTATGTGTGTATATAGAGCCATGTGTAATTAGTTTTGGTCATCATGTTTACAATATTTTGATGTTGGGTTAAATAGATCAATCTGTGTAATATTCTGATGTTGTAGGATTGAATTTTTGCAATGCGTAGCTTCTGAAATGCTATTTTGCAGTAGCATTTCAGCGGAACCTTCTACTGCAAAAATTAGCATTTCAGCAGCTGCTGCAACCTGCTAAAACAATTTTTTTAAAAAAATATTTATAAATTCGATTACGGTTAAAAATAAAACCGTGGTCAATAAATATATTGAGAACGGTCGCATTTAAATAGAAACTCGTTGACATATTCATCCATAATCCTACGACCAAAAATATAATATAACGAAATAAAACCATTGTCGAATTCATGACATTTAAAACGGTTTAATAAGCATAAACCATTGTCATATTTAATATTTTACAACGGTTTTGTTTCAGTAAACCCGTTGTCATATGTTTCCGTAGAGCATTCCAACTAATACTGCCACGGTTTCAATATTATAGACAACGGTTTTTGAACCGTTCTTAATATTGTATTACGGTTACTTGAACCCGTTATTTATATTTCATAGCGGTTCCGCCTTTTTAACAATCGTGGTCACAAAATAACAACGGTTGATGTAATAATGGTTCCGTGTTTTATATTACAACGGTATATCGCCTTATCTAACCATTGTTGCACCTATTATTTGACGTAGTGGGGGCCTTAGATATAGGTCTCGTCCTTGGTTTAAGCTTCAAACTGAAGTCAATGTCCCTCTTAGGAGGTAACCCTCGTATCTCCTCCGGAAAGATATCCTCGAACTCACCCACATTTGGTATCTGTGCTGCTGATGGCTTCTCCACGCAAGTGTCCCTCACATAGCAAAGGATCAGAGGACATCCCTTCCTCAAATATGACTTTAAAGTCATAGCTGCAATCATCTTAACCTTCGGTTTCACCACAAACCCCCATATGTCACTCTAATCCCCTTAGGACCCTTCAAAGACACATTTTTCTAGCGACAGTTGATATTAGCCTCATACTTACCCAACCAATCCATCTCCAAAATGAACTCAAACCCATCTTTGGGAAAATTAAGTAAGTCAACTGGTAAATCTACTTGCCCAACCAACATAGACACCCCTTTATACAACTTACGACATGACACCAACTCCCTCAATGGTATAAACACATTATCTTTTACCAACTCAAACTCCCCCAACCCCATTGTTAAGGCATGACTTCTAGACATAAATAAATGGGTAGCCCCCGAATCAAACAAAACAAAGGTGGGTTTATGATTAACAAGAAAAGTACTCGTAACGACTTGCGCATCATCTCATCCTGCCTGTTTATCCATCATAAACAGTTTACCGCTACTCTTCTTACCTCCCCCATTTACCGTACTAGACGGTGTGGTAGGCTTGGCTTCTAAATTCTAGTTCACATTGTTGTTCGGACGCTGATAAGATCCACCATTGTTGTGGTTAAAGCTACCATTATTGTTGTTGATGCTCAGATCACCCTGACTTTTCTATAACCCAGCTGGCCTGTAACTTGCCATACTCTAGCTTGGAGCCTGAAAATAGTTCCCCTGGTATGATCGTTGGAAGCCTCCTCCTCCATATCTCTTACACTCAAATCTCTTGTGGCCAGTTCCACCACAGTTGAAACATTGTACACTTAAGTTAGCACTAGCACTCCGACCACCTCTGCCCCCGTAGCGAGATCCTCCACCAAAGCCAGATCAACCCAAATAAGATTTTGCCTGGTTGTAATTACCACGCTTGAAACCTGATTGATTTCCACTTTCATTATCCACCTTACGTTTCTCAGTCACTTTTTCCTTGGCCTCTTTGGCCATATTAACCAGCCTCTCAGCGTGTCCCATGCGTTCATAGACTTCTTTCAAGTCAGAAAGCACCCCAGCAGGTAGTTTCTCCATGATCTTCAATGTCAACCCTCTCTCGAAACGGAGAGCCAAACTTAGTTAACTCAATTTCATATCCTCTGCATAGCGTGATGACTCGTTAAACTTGAATAATACTCCGATACCGTCATGTCGTCAGTCATGACAAAGGATTCAAACTCGGCCCTCAACTTTCTTCGGATATGCTCGGGAACAAACTCATGTCTCATAACGCTCTTTAACTCTTCCCAGGGAATTGCGGGCTCACCTCTACTGTTGTAGAAATCACGGGAAGTAGCCCTCTCCCGGTACCACCATACTCCATCTTGGTCCCTGAGATAGAATGCAACCTACTCCACTTTCAAGTCGTCCGGACATTTAACAACCTACAAGACGCTCTCCATCTCTCGATGCCAGTTATCGAGCAAGTTTGGCGCAACTGTGCCCTCATAGGTGGTAGGGTTAAACCGGGAAATAACGGTGCTTAGTTTGGATGCATCAATAACTACTTCCTTCTCTTTCCCTACGTTCTTTAGGGCCTCAGTTAGCACATCATTTTTCTTAATAAGACGAGCTGTCTCATCAATGCTCATCACATCAGCTTTACCATAAGCGGCAGATCTCTTTGGCGGCATTTTGTGCTTCAATAACCAAAAACACGTAAGTGATACCCGTCGTTGTAGGTACCAAAAATAAGATTTATAATTTCCTATTAAAACTAACCTAGGCTAGTGGTAACAGGGTCGAACCACAAGGAGGCGAATGTAATTTCTAATTGTCTAATTTAGTCTAAGGTAACGAAAGTGGGGGTCGATTTTATTTGGTCTATACTAATAGCAATAAAAGATATTAAACTAAATAAACAGATAAAACAGATAGAGAAGGGGTACTAGGATGGTCGGTTCACTATAGTTTCAGCGGCAGCATATTAAACAGGTCTAAATCAAACACATGAGGCGGGAAATAAAGAGGTCCTCTCGGTCCACTCTTGACAAATAGCATCTTTCGATCTCGCTATAGGTCCCTAATATCACTAATACTGACTCTCGTCCTGAAAAGTGACTAACGGTCTAAACTTTACCTATCTTTCGATCTCAGCATAGTTTAGTCATTTTAATTGGTGATCTAACAACTGTCCCTATCTTTCGATCTAATGGGTCAGTCAAATATTAAGCACTCAACTAGTCGCATGCATTCGATTCGTCAAACACAACATTTAAATCAATTAAAACGAGGGTAAACCTCACGTGGTCAGTCGATCGACCAAGTATGTCAGTCGATCGACTGACTCGCGATTCAGGCCGTATTCATTCTATACCGCCTACACTATAATTCCCCTACATCCTAGCACGAACAATTTAGCTACTCATACTAAGAATGATAACAACAATAAGATTGATGAAATAAACAGAAGAATTCATAATTAACTACGGAACAAAAGGCTAGCATAAAACGATAATTATGGTTTCGGGAACTAACTAACAATTCTATACTATCAATGCAATAAAGATGAACTGAAATTAGAACAGAAGGAATACCGAAATTACAGAGGAATGATTAGAAGTACGAATGAAAATCCGATGCAAACCAATATTCCAAACCTTAATTATTGTCTAAAGAACTGAATGTAAAACTAGGTAAATTTCTGAATGAGTATCCCTGTAAACTAGGTTACGTTATATAGGAAATATACGTAACACTTATTATTAAAACCTAAACACCATGGGCTTCAAGTTCCTTGATCTTTTAATTCTCGTATGAAGCAGCGATGTGGTCGATCGACTAAGAGTGGCGGTCGATCGACTGAGTAGCAGTGTACAGTAGCCTCTGGAACCCGCAAGTTGGTCGATCGACTGAAGGCAGTGGTCGATCGACCGAGGTAGCTGACACTTGACTTCTATAATCTCGTGGATTTGTCTTTTGGGCCTTGGAATACGCACCAAGCTCGTTCCTTAAGCGAATGCTTCACGTCAAATGCAATGCAAGACACTCGGGGACGGATTTAGCTCAATTTCCGTTGAATTCTTCACATTTCTGCAATAATGTACAAAAACACGAAAGTAGACGGAAATAGGGGAAATGGTAGCTTAAACCACACAAATGAGCTCTGAAATGCGTGGAAAATAGGATGTAAAACATCATATAAAAGACACGCATCAAACTTCCCCAAACCAAACCCTTGCTTGTCCCCAAGCAAGAACTAGACTCGATCTAATTACCTAATGGAACGAGTTCAATCTCAGAGCGAATTACAATATGTAAAGCCTAAACCAATTTAATGCAATAACTATCAATCAATTAGTAATGCGAATCATGCAAACGAGTTATAAGGTCGTTAAAACTGTTGAATCGTCAACTATAGAGACTTATCAAATCGGACTCTCACGGGTCGCTCAAATCACTCATAAGCACAGGTAAATATATAAGAGGATAGAAAGAATTCATTTTTGTAGAGACTCTCACCTAACTACGACCTATGAGAACATGCTTGCAGTATAATATGAAAGTAATCTCTATGACCGTACATATGCATTCCAACCAACAAATGACCATAACACATGCCGAGGTATATATGGATAATGTGAGGTATGGGTAAGAAGAGGCAAAACATTTATGGAAAAGTGGAGGTACAGGTGATCAAGCTAGTACCCAAACGGAACCATTTGGCAACATCCAACTTCTTGCTCGAAATCTAATCGACACGGTGCTAAAGCACGCACAAAACTCACAATCCCTGATATAAAGCAATCAACCAACTCCCCATAAGATATGAATAATACATGGGAGCAAAAATCGCCATAAGATAAAGGCTTGAATTATGCGAATTGATTCTTTCTTTTTCTTTCGAACTCCAGTCGATCGACCATAATTGGCAGTCGATCGACTGCTTTGAACAGTACAGAACCTCTTTTTCTCTTTTTTCGAATCATTTTTCTTTTCTTTTTGTTTCTTTTCAACTTCTTTCCTCCTTCATTTCATCTTCCCAACTAAATCTCAAATAAGAGCAAATGGCTACCAAAAACGAAGTGACAATCCCAACAACTAAACTACTAGCTTGACAAGGGCAGGCTAAATGTAGGATGTAGTAGTGGGACAAAAAGGCTATTTTTGGCAGTGTGGAGCTTATGGGCGAAACGAATAAAGGAAAACCTCTACCACATGTGTCAACAAACCACAAACCGAATGCATACAGGTATTAAGCAGATTAAGTTCATATTTATGCACATTGATGTAACATGTCTCATAAGGAGTACTACTCACATTCCTAAATATACCGGTCATAGATGTCACCAGTTATAGGCTCTAATAACTCAGAATATATAAGTAGTTTGCCAAAAATCAAAGTCAAGTCTCAAGTCCAGCAAGAAATTTAACGAAAACTCTTAGACTATGCATATATGATTCTACTAATAATATGTCAATTAGCAAGGCTTAGGCATAAACAAATGCAAATGCAATATCATCCTTGAAATACTACCGTTCCGACTCGACCTATATGCTAAAATAAACATGCAATTTTTTTGAATTTTTGAAATTTTTCAATTTTTTTTGAATTTTTGGTATACATATATAAAATGAAATAAACAATGCAAAACAGAATGTAAACGTGAAATGCAAGCAAATGATATGCGACGCAAAACCCTTCCCCAAACCAAATCGCACAATGTCCCCATTGTGCAAAATCATATAATGAAATAACAGGAAAACGGGAATTTGCGTAAATTAAATAAATAAAACATGAAGTAAAGACTTAGAAACTCACAAAACTTTAAGCGCAACAAAGGAAACCTCCCCAAACCAGCGTGAGCTAGGAGGTTTCAGTAGCCAGCAGTGCTACTAATAAGTACCTCAAAAGACAAGCAAAGTACCACGCATAAAATCAAGAAAGCAATGATGAAGCGGTATTATGTGCAAAATTGAGAAAAATGGAAGAAATAAATAGTGACGGAAGATAAAGTGGAGTAGAAAATTCCCTTAGTTCCGCAAATCGACCAAACATAGCAGGAGAGAGGTCGTAAAACAGTGCAAAGATGCAGGTCGGTCGATCGACCACATCACTCGATCGATCGACCGAGGTGAAAGGAACAGTAGCTCTGGAAGCTGAGACAGTCGATCGACTATATAGCCCGATCGATCGATCGAAAATCTTTGTTGTACTTCAGATTTCTTCGAATTTGCTCAATTACTTGAGCTAATGAGGTCTAAAAACCTGCAAATGCACAATAATACGCGCCCAAAATTGTGCAAAACCCAAAATAAAGTCTAAAGCGTATAAAATCCTAAGCAAGCAAAATAAAATGCGAAGTTTCGCGCACACAAAAGCAATAAAAAGTGTCTAACAAAAGCAAATAAAATGTTTGTAAAACATGTGATCAACTAGTAGTTGATCAAGAACGGCCACGGAATGGCCCACTTGGTCGGCTTCTGGCTACTAGAGGTAGCCTCAACGGTGCTTATCTTATCAGCTGCACCCTTCTTAGCTTCCACGTTCGTATGGCTCAACGGATCAACACTTTCATCATCTCCCCAGTCAATGACCTCTTCTTGCTCATCGAAGTCCAAGTCGGACTCCCTTGCCTTGACCGGCTCGTCATCAACTTCCTCATCAGTGCCATAGCTAAGGCAACCAAGACCGCCTCGTGAAATGATTGGCTTCTTCGCAGCTGGAGTAACTTGCAGCTCTTCCTTCCCCAAACCAGCTCCTGCAATATCAGAAATAGACAAATCTTCCTCCAATTTGCTCCCAATCTGGGGCGGAGGTGTTACAACAGGAATGGGACCAGAGATAGGCATATCAGGAAGTATAAAATAAGATTTCTTTTCAGAAACCGTATTGCAAGTCACGGGCCACATGGGGTCTTTCTTCTTAGCAGGTTGGGCAAAAATAATGGAATGCTTCCCTACTTTAAAAGTCAAGGTACCAGAACCAACATCTATGACTGCACCAGCAGTGTGCAGAAATGGCCTACCCAAAATAATGGGAATATGGGCATCCTCAGGCATGTCAAGTACGACGAAGTCAACAGGGAAGAAGAACTTCCCTATTTGCACGGGGATGTCCTCTAAGACTCCTATTGGCCGGACCGCAGATCGGTCAGCCATCTGTACTGTCATGTCTGTCACTGCGAACCTAGTCAATTTGAGCTTCCTAGCAAGACTCAAGGGCATTACACTTATACTAGCTCCTAAGTCACATAATGCCTTCTCAATAGAAAAGGTACCTATATTGCAAGGAATAAAAAAACTACCCGGGTCTTCTAGTTTGTGAGGTGCAGTGTAAGACAAATAAGAGCATGATTCTTTGGTTAATGCGACAGTATGCACATTTTCAAGTGACTTTTTCTTAGACAAGAGTTGTTTCATGAATTTAGTGTAAGCAGGCACTTGATTAACTAACTCAAGGAAAGGCACTTGTACATTCAAGCTACGAATAACTTTTTCAAATTTATTGAAAGGTACCTGTTCCTTCGTCGGCACTAATCTTTCCGGATATGGGGCTGTAAGAAGTAGCTTAGCCCTCTCCTCTAAATCGCGCATGCCGGTATCCGTGGACTTAGGCTGGAAGTCCACTACTTTCTCCTTGTTGAAGCTTGAACCCTCCTCAGACCGTCTCAAATGTGAACCATTGATCGACATCGGGTCGTACTTCGGAGCCGGGACTGACCCATCAGCACTCGGGTCTTTCCCTAATATTTTCGGATCGTCGATCGCGAAACAAATGATCCCTCAAGTTGTCGGGCATCGGAGGACGAAAAATCTCACTATCGCCAGCGATCTCGATCGATCGATTGTGATGTCGATCGATCGGCGAGTTGAACAGACAGAAGCTTCAGTAACTCGCACTTCAGTCGATCGACCGGGTATGTCAGTCGATCGACTGATATACCTGGTAGACGCCTTTTTCTTTCCTTTGCTCGTTCCAGCTTTGTTTTGACTCGGTTTCGCCTCATCTTTTGGAGCATCATCCTCGACCATAGCAGGCCCCTCCAGGGTAGACCCACTCCTCAACGTGATGGCATTAAGGGTCTCCTTTTGGTCGGTTTGAGTCGGTAAGTGTCCCGGAGCTCGAGTGGTATTCTTGCTAGCCAATTGAGCAATTTGGCTTTCTAGCAGTTTCATCCCGGCCTCTCTAGCTTAAGACTCCTTTTGCAACATATTCTTCAACTCAGCAAATTCCGAATTTTGGGATTGTTGCTGCTGCGGCACATAGGGAGGTTTTTGATATGGTTGTTTGTGAGAGGGCACATAAGCTTGTTGTTGCTGCTGTTGTGGAGGTTGAGTCGGATTCAGGACATTCTGGCTACTCCACCTCAAGTTGGGGTGGACATTCGGCTCATAGTATGTGTTTGTCTGCCTATAATGTTGAAAGGCAGCGCAAGACTCAAAGGGGACAGAACAATTTTCTGAGACATGCCCCTCAGCTCCACATCTTCTACAGACGAAAGGACCGTCTGAAACAGCATTAACATGGTACATCCCTCCTTTAGAAGCTCCTCCCAACTCATATTTGTCAAACCTTGTAGTGAGAGCTTCTAGTGTAGCTATAGAGGAAGATTCAGCAGCTCTCCTTTGATTGCCTCTGGAATTCCCATATTCAGCTTTATGGGTGGCTAAGTCATCAATGATCTTCCACCCCTTAGTCTCTCCCATATTCTCAGCAAATCGGCCATTGGCTGCAGCATCCAAAATAGCCCTCTGATCGTCATACCGCCCATTATATAACTGATTGCAAAGACTCCATTTTTCGAACCCATGGTGCGGTATGGTTCGCGCCAGTTTCTTGAAACGGACCCATGCTTCATGAAAGTTCTCATCAGGCCCCTGTTTAAAGCTCGTGATCTGAGCTCTAATGGCATTTGTCTTCGAGGCAGAGAAGTATTTCTTGTAGAATGCCAAGGCCAATGAATTCCAGTCGGTGATCCCATGAGCGGCTCGATCCAGATCTCAATACCACTCCCTGGCAGCATCACGAAGGGAGAAAATGAACATGGTCTCCTTGATCTGGTCTTGGGTCACACCGGTCGGCGGGGGTATAGAGCAGCAATAATCAATAAAAATCTCCATATGCTTGGCTGCATCTTCATTTGCAGCTCCCCCGAACTGGTTTCTCTCAACCAGGTTAATATAGGAAGGCTTCGGCTCGAACTTTCTCGCCTCCCCTGGTAGTTCGAATCCTTTGTAGAGATTCGCAGCTGTCGGCTCTGAGTGACTGGCAATCGTTGCTTCTTCAGCCATGATTGGAATTTCCTGGAGAAGTGACTGTCTCAACTGAAGAAGTAGAAACAGGAGATGTAGGTGGATCTTCTTCGAACAGTTCGTTCTCGTAGTAACTTGACAGAGTACTCAGCTCTTCCTCTGTCGGTAATACCTTTTGTGATTGTCTCAACTCGCGCAAGGATTTCTCAATCTCAGGATTGAATGGTACTAGTTCACCGCCCTGTGACCTGTGCATAAGAAGAAACTACAAAAAGAATATAAGAGAAGTTTAAGGAACGAAAGTCCCTTAAACTAAAGAAAGACTAAATAAAAACAACTAAAAATTAGAACAATTGCCTCCCCGGCAACGGCGCCAAAATTTGATACCCGTCGTTGTAGGTACCAAAAATAAGATTTATAATTTCTTATTAAAACTAACCTAGGCTAGTGGTAACAGGGTCGAACCACAAGGAGGCGAATGTAATTTCTAATTGTCTAATTTAGTCTAAGGTAACGAAAGTGGGGGTCGATTTGATTTGGTTTATACTAATAGCAATAAAAGATACTAAACTAAATAAACAGATAAAACAGATAGAGAAGGGGTACTAGGATGGTCGGTTCACTATAGTTTCGGCGGCAGCATATTAAACAGGTCTAAATCAAACACATGAGGCGGGAAATAAAGAGGTCCTCTAGGTCCACTCTTGACAAATAGCATCTTTCGATCTCGCTATAGGTCCCTAATATCACTAATACTGACTCTCGTCCTGAAAAGTGACTAACGGTCTAAACTTTACCTATCTTTCGATCTCAGCATAGTTTAGTCATTTTAATTGGTGATCTAACAACTGTCCCTATCTTTCGATCTAATGGGTCAGTCAAATATTAAGCACTCAACTAGTCGCATGCATTCGATTCGTCAAACACAACATTTAAATCAATTAAAACGAGGGTAAACCTCACGTGGTCAGTCGATCGACCAAGTATGTCAGTCGATCGACTGACTCGCGATTCAGGCCGTATTCATTCTATGCCGCCTACACTATAATTCCCCTACATCCTAGCACGAACAATTTAGCTACTCATACTAAGAATGATAACAACAATAAGATTGATGAAATAAACAGAAGAATTCATAATTAAAACTACGGAACAAAAGGCTAGCATAAAACGATAACTATGGTTTCGGGAACTAACTAACAATTCTATACTATCAATGCAATAAAGATGAACTGAAATTAGAACAGAAGGAATACCGAAATTACAGAGGAATGATTAGAAGTACGAATGAAAATCCGATGCAAACCAATATTCCAAACCCTAATTATTGTCTAAAGAACTGAATGTAAAACTAGGTAAATTTCTGAATGAGTATCCCTGTAAACTAGGTTACGTTATATAGGAAATATACCTAACACTTATTATTAAAACCTAAACACCATGGGCTTTGATCGGTCCGTTTTGTGTTCACAATTTAAGGTGTGGTCGTTGGGTCACGTCCGAATCAAAACACAATTTATAGCTTCACAAACAACTCTACAATTAGTAAAGAGGCAAGTAAAGGTCGGATCCCAAGGGACGGGTATTGAGATGAGATTTCTATTGAAACTAGTGGTGTCTTAGGGGTGTCACAAATTGGGTTGATGTAGAAGATCACTAACTAAAATAGCAATGAAAATAAACAAGCAAGATGAATTAAAAGGGGTGTAAACAATTGATAAAAAGCACTAGGGTGTCATGGGATCATAGGGGAATCATGGGAATTGATCATACAAACATGTTCTCAAATTATAAGCAAGCAATTATTGTTGTGATGGATTGAGTTGGGTTATATCTTACAATCCTAGGAAAGTTTGGGTCCTGAGCGAATCGATTAGATTGTACAACACCTACAAGTCGACTTAGTCTTCCCTACTCAACAACATGCATGGTCTAATGAGACTCGAGTTGGGTTATGTCTTACAAGTCTCATTGAAAAGATAGGAGATGGTGGTAAATGCAAGGATTCATAGGCTTAGCATTTCATCAAATATAACATGTGCATGAGTTGAGATCAAAACAAGCAAGCAAATAAAACATGAAAGCATATTAATTTAAGCATGAATCATTCCCCATGTTGGTTTCCCCTAATCACCCATTAACCCTAGCTAAGAGACTACTCACTCATTATCATGTTGATCATGCTAGCAAGGTTGTCAATCATACCAACAAAAGGAAACATGATGAATAAATGAAAGTAATTAACAATAATTAAAGAGGGATTAAGAGAATTATACCTACTAATGATTCCAATAATAAAGCAAAGATAAAAGAAGTACTTGATGCTTGATTGAGAGGTTGTCAATCTCCCAATAATAACCCAAATAATCTTCAATTACCCAAAATAAAGGATGAACAAAAGAGAGATTAAGGAAATAAAACTTGTATTAGAACTTGATTAATTGTTGACTACAAAACTAAAGAGAGATTTGATTGATATTAACTACTCTAATTATTGATAAGAAGAACATGCTCTTCTAATTAGACTAGGGGGTATTTATAGTGGAAATTAGGGGGATGCATTAGGGTTAACTAAGGGCTAAACTAGTCATTACACTTTTTAGATTGAGCAGGGAGGAGCCGGTATTTTTCAAATGAAGGGCTTGTTTCTTTGTAGCTTGGAGAAGACGAAATTGCGCTGTGCTGGAATCTGAGCGGATTAGAGTCGGGACGGGCGGATTCTGGCGGTGGAACACGAGCGGATTCAGGTGAATCCGGGCGGATTTTGGTGGCTAAACTCGAGCGTCTTGGTGGAAAACCGCACGGATTGTGCATGGTGTGGACGGCCGGATTGTAGACAATCCGCACGGATTGTGCCTCAGCAAGATTTCTTCTTCTTTTCTTCCCTTTTCTTCATAAATTCCTTGGCGATTTCCTTGGGGACTCAAGGATCCTTTCTCAACATTGCCCATCTACTATAATATGTACAAAGGCCTTCTAATCTTGTCTCTCCTTAATGCTTGGTCATTGGATTCGATCAATTTAGTCTCGTTTTGCCATGAAAATGCAAGATTCTTACTCCTTTCCTACCAAGGGATCAAAATCTCAAAGAATATGCAAAACAAAGAACTAAAGATAATAAATGACCCAAATATGCACTAAAAAGCATGGGAACAAGGCTAATTCGGGGGCTAAACATGCGCTAATTATGGTCACATCAAATATCCCCAAACCGAACCTTTGCTCGTCCCGAGTAAAGAGGTGACAAAGACTAGGACCATTATTTAAACTAACCTAATAACATAGCCGATATGAGACAATTAGCGGGTCTCACTCAGCCCCTTCAACTCACAACAAGACAACCATGAGGTAGGATGCCTTCTTGCAAGGCAAGGTGGGTCTTGCCAAAATGGCGACACATCCAAACATTAAGCACACAAAATCACATAATGGATGCATCTACAAAAGTAATAGCCACTTCCTCATCAAGTGGCGGAGGCACTAAAAAGGAACAAATTTAAGAGCATGTAATCCTTCACAAATACTAGTTCAACAAATTACTAAGGCTAAGAGGATGGCACTAAATCACCTCCAAATGGTGTTAAACTAGACTACTTTCGTCCTCAATTTCCAAATGCTTTCGTCAAGAGCGATCGGATGGTGGTGGAATGATGATCCCTATGATGCTAGTAGCATATGACATGACAAGTCTCGAATTCTCTACAAAAGTAAAGGTCATGGATCGTCCCAAGCTCGACAAAGTGGCTTGACAAAAGGCTTTTTGGGAATGAAATGCTCAAATCTTTATACAACGGGTGGATATGACTAGTATTCAAAAATTGACCTCATTTCAACTTTCACATTTAAAAATTTTAGATGGGGTTTTTCCCTTCCGGGCTAGTGTCCTTTGCTTTCGCCAATCGCTTATTAGGCAACCGGTTAACCTCTAGACAATAGCTTTTCGGGGTGATAGCCACTCTGTCTCTGGGCGGCCGAATTCACAACCGTGTGGGGGCCCAATTCAATGGATCCCGCTCCAAAGCACATCGAAGTGGTACGCCTCCATCAAAACAATTTAAATTTCTCAACATTCAACAATTCATAACACTTGAGGTTTCCTTGGCATTAAATTACTTCCACATGACAAAACTTTAGAAATGAGCACTTCAAACTTATTGATAGAAAGTATTTTTGGGTTGCCTTACCACAAGGTCAATCAAGGTCACCTAGACAAGTTAACTAAGTCCACATCGCATCGCGGGGTTGGATAGGTGACTCACATGCAAACCATTGACTAGGCTTTGGGTCATGGGTCAAAAGACACTAGTATGACACTATCTAGGGTGTTTTACAACCATTCTAGTAGGCAAAGTCTTAAGTTGAACAAGTATTTGTAATGGCTTAGTTGCTCTTGTCAAAGTTCCTAATTAGGCATTTTTCAAAACTTTTTCTAAATGCAACTACATGCTATGATGAAACTAATATAAACATCCTAATGCAAATGATTCTATCAACTAATATGACATATAAACTAAATGCAAGTCCTAAGTTCACATTGTTATACCGCATCAAACAAAATAAAGCCACATAGTCATTAACATAAAGAGGAAAAAGGAGATTGGAAAGATCATACCATGCGGTCTTCAATATCCTCATGTCTCGGATGTGGCGTAGTCGATCAATGTGAACAAGGGTAGAACAAACACAATATATACAAGACTACACTACAAAAGGAAATAAACATGTTTTTTGGTTTTCAATTTTCAAATTTTTATGATTTTCGAAATTTTTCAATTTTTTTGAATAAGAGTCAAATGTTAGAATTCCCATCCCCACACTAATATGGGCATTGTCCTCAATGGCCAAAATGATGGAAATTATGCAAAGATGATGCATGATTTCTATACTAAATGCAATCTACACTAGTCTACACTACATGATGCATGGTTTTTGTTATGACGGAGAGGATAATTTAGATTACCTCCCGTTGTGTATGCATTAACTTCCCCAAACCGAGTGAGACAATATTGCTAATGTCCAAGGATGGGTATAGTTCATGCACACACTATGCAATGCATGAAACTAATTTGTCATTTTGGATTTTGAAAGTGGGAACAATAAAATGAGAACACCTCAATGGTACCGAGGTGTGAGTCCTCTATGGTGCTAGGACTACTCCAACAATGGTCAAAATTAATAATAATACAAGGTAACAAGACACAAACTTCTTTTCATGAAACTTTGAAAAATAAAGAGGAGAGATGAGAAAACTTCACTTAAACTTAGGTGGGTGCCTCTCGCCCGCTCCACCTAGTGATGAAGTAGTCTTCTAGACATCGGCATCATCTCCCTCTACATCGCTATCCCAAATCTCCTTTGAAGCATCACTCAAACTTGGGTCCATGAATTCGTCTTCCTCACTCTCAAGCTCCACCGTGTCACCTCCACAAGAATTGCCACTCCCCTCCTCTTGTCTACCGTTCGCCTCTTCATTAGCTCTCTCCGAGTTGGGGAAGAGCAAATCCATTTGAGCCCATGAGGGGAAAGCTCCTTCCTCACTAATCCGTCCTCTTCGAACCATCTCGTGATATTGAGGATAGAGTGCATAGTAAGTGTCCACGGATGTTTCGTATTGACGGTAGTGTAGATCTTGTAAGATTCCCGTGACAAAGTCGTCACGGGGGAGGATGAAGGGGTTTGGATGGTTATACGGTTGGTAGGGGAAAGGGTAGGGAGGCACTTTTATCTTCTCATCTTGAGTTTGTTGTTCTTGTTGTTGTGGTGGTGGATTTGGAGGTGGTGGTGCTTGCCTTGTTTGACTTGGGATGAGGTAGGATGGCATTGGAGACAAGTTTCCTCTTCTTGGGGAGATACGTGGTAGGTCGGCCATTGGAAGATAAATCGGATCGCTTCCTTTTGTCAACCACTTTATCCGCTTATCAACCCCCTCAAGGGTTATCCAATGGTGATGGACGAGAAGGAGATCTTCATTAATCCTCGTGTTTCCCGAAAGTGGAGTGTACTCATTATTCTCATTGAACCTCGGGTTGAAGTGCTTTGCAAGCCTAGTAATGAGTCCTCCATTTACTATGTGCTTCATTCCATCATCGTCCCCATTTCTAAACTTTGCCCATTTTTCTAGCAATACTAGAGGTGCATTGAAGTGATACACATTTCTCCCTTGAATGTTGAGGTAGGATTCCATAAACACAAGGTCTAATTGGTTCACGATGGCCGGATCTCGGCGGGCAAGTAGAGTGCCCGAAAGAAATCGATAAGTAAGCCTCAAGATCGGGTTTTGGATATGAAAAGCAAGACATTCCTTGGTATGAACGAAATCCCGGCCCGTCATGGCCCTCTACAAAGGTTCAACAATATACTTTTTAGGTTTCGATGTTCGGGTAGGCGAAACATCGAGTCCAAACACATTCGCGAATTCTACAAGGGTCATCATCCTAGAAACATTCTCCAACCTAAACTTTATGCATATCACTTTGTTCAAGGTTGTAATCTTCAAAAAGCTCAAAAATTCAAGCACAAGAGACCGATAGGTTGGTTCATACATGCGAAAAAGGGTTGAAAGACCAAAAACCTCAAAGAGAGCTTCCATTTGGTGATAAATCCCAAGTTTCCTCAAGGTAGCATGACATAAAAACTTAGTGGGAAGAATATTCTTACTTAGAAGCCGGTGGAAGACTAATCTTTGCACATCATTGACAAATTCCACATTTGAGAAGTCATCAAGCCTTGTGAGATCTACAATCTCTTCATGCTCCCTTCTTAATGTGTTGAGATGGGAGGTAGAAGAACTTCCCATCATCCTTGGTCTTCTTGCATTCCTAAAAGAGGATCTCCTTGGTGCCATTCTTGATTCTTAAGTTGGATTCTTTTGATTTGTGAAAGGGTAAGGATGTTCCTTGTTGATTGAGTGTTGCCTTTGGAAACCCTAGAAAATTGGGGCTTTTTGATTTTGTGGGTCAAGAGAGTGATTTGAGTATGTATGGGAGCCATAAGGGGGTGGGTTTTATAGTGCAAGTGGAAGGAATAGTGATGTGTCACTATATGTGTGGTGGGGTGTAATTTAATTAGGGAAAAGTCGGGTCAAAACACCGTGGTAGGACGAGCGGATTCGAGCTGAAGACGCTCGGATTGGTGCTCCTCGGGACGGGCGGATTCTGGGCAATACGCCCGGATTCTGTCACAGCGAAATTTCCAAAATTTGACGCCTCAAAGACGGGCGTCCCGAGCATGAGACACTCGGATTCTTTTTCATTGAGACGGGCGTCTCTTTTGAAGACGGACGGATTCCTCTACAGAAATTTCCTTTGAAATGCACAGGTAGAAAGACGGGCGTCTTTCTTCAAATCCGGCCGGATTCTTCAAGACGGGGGTTTTTCCTCCTTAGACGCTCGGATTCTCCTTCAGTTCAAAAATCTTCAAATTCTCAGCGTAGCTGGACGGACGGATTCTCCTCAGAACGCCCGGATTCCAGCAAGACGGCCGGATTCCAGGGAATCCGCACGTGTTCAGGCTGTGAATTCTTCCTTTGACTTTCTCTCCTCTCTTAGATGCGTCCCCACACTCGAGAATTCGTTCCTTCCTTCATTCAAAATTCATTAGTAACCCTCCCTCACTTACGCTCATGAAAAGAGTTCATGCTTTTTATTAAAACAAATGCAATAAAACAATAAGTACAAGTTAGAGGGTTAGTATATTTACAAGTGGTGGTTTAGGGAGGACTCCACCAAACTCTCCCTTAGATGGTCCTTTCAAGGGTGAGGAGGCCCGAGGTAGGTGACCTCGACCTCTCCAACAAACGCTCCTTCATAGTATGGCTTCAACCTTTGACCATTTACCTTGAACTTGCTTCCATCTTCCGCCTTGAGTTCGAAATCTCCATATTTTCCAACTTCGGTTATCACATAGGGACCCATCCATCTAGAGTTCAATTTTCCCGGAAAAAGTCGGTAGCGGGAATTGAATAGAAGGACTTTGTCTCCCTTGTGCAAGGCCTTTTGTCTAATTCTCTTATCATGAAGCAATTTTGTTCTTTCTTTGTAAATCTTCGCATTCTCATAGGATTGTAGTCGGAACTCCTCCAACTCTTGGATTTGAATCATCCTCCTTTGACCGCTCAATTTGAGATCAAGATTAAGTGCTCGGATTGCCCAATAAGCTTTGTACTCCAATTCTATTGGCAAACGACATGCTTTTCCAAAGACAAGCTTGTAAGGGGAGGCTCCTATGGGAGTCTTGTAGGCCATCCTATAAGCCTAAAGAGCATCATCAAGCTTTGTGCTCCAATCTTTCTGAGTCTTGTTCACAACTTTCTCAAGGATTTGTTTGATCTCTCTATTTGAAATCTCAACTTGACCGCTTGTTTGAGGATGATATCCCAAGCCGGTTCTATGTTGGACACCATATTTGGTCAAAAGGGATGCAAGCTTCTTCTCATGGAAATGCGTTCCTCCATCACTAATGATCGCTCTAGGAACTCCAAATCTTGGGAAAATTATCTTCTTGAAAAGCTTGGTGACCGTTTTTGCATCATCATTTGGGGTGGCAATTGCCTCCACCCACTTTGAGACATAATCTACGGCCACAAGGATGTACTTATTCCCATTGGATGTCACAAAGGGCCCTTGGTAGTCGATTCCCCAAACATCGAAGATCTCCACCTCTAGAATGCCCCTTTGTGGCATTTCGTTCCTCCAAAAGATATTCCCCGTTCTTTGACAAGCATCGCAATGAATGATGAATTCTCTTGTATCTTGAAACATTGTAGGCCAATAGAAGCCCGATTGAAGAATTTTTGCAACGGTTCTCCTTGCTCCATGGTGCCCACCGTAGGGTGATGAATGACATCCTTCCAGGATTCCTTGGATTTCCCATTGAGGGATGCATCTCCGGTAGAGCCCATCACTACACTCCTTGTAGAGGTTTGGGTCATCCCAAAAGTACCTCTTCACTTCGAATAGGAATCTCTTCCTTTGGTTGTGGTTCAAATTTGGAGGGAGTACCTTTCCAACAATATAATTGGCATAATCGACAAACCATGGGGTGATGTGCCTTTCAAGTTGTGTTTGAATGGCCATCAAAATATCGTCGGGGAATGAGTCATTGATCGGGGTTTCTCCATTTTCATCATGAAACCGGATCCTTGACAAATGATCCGCCACTACATTCTCGGCTCCTTTCTTGTCTCTTATTTCCAAGTCAAATTCTTGAAGAAGCAAAATCCATCTCAACAATCTTGGTTTTGCCTCCTTTATCAACAGATGTCGGAGAGCGCGATGATCCGAAAATACGATCACCTTGGATCCAAGCAAGTAGGAACGGAATTTATCCAAAGCATAGACAATGGCAAGAAGCTCCTTTTAGGTTGTGTCATAATTCACTTGGGAGGGGTCGAGGGTCTTGCTTATGTAATAGATGGCGTGAAGAGCTCTCCCTACCCGTTGGCCAAGAACCGCTCCAACGGCGTAGTTGCTAGCGTCACACATAATCTCGAAAGGTAACTCCCAATTCGGGGGTTGGATGATTGGTGCCAAGATTAATGCTTCCTTGATTCTATTAAAAGCTTCAACACACTCATCAGTGAATTGGAATTGGGCATCTTTAAGCAAAAGTTGAGTGAGGGGTTTCGCTATTTTTGAAAAATCCTTTATGAAACGACGATAAAAACCCGCGTGACCGAGAAAACTTCTCACCCCTCTAACATTCACGGGAGGTGGGAGTTTCTCTATCACCTCAACTTTAGCTTTATCGACCTCGATGCCTTTTTCCGAAATCAAATGACCTAAAACAATTCCTTCATTGACCATGAAATGACACTTTTCCCAATTTAAAACAAGACTAACATCTTCACACTTTTGTAACACAAGAGAAAGATTATGCAAACATGAGTCAAAGTCCTTTCCATAAACACTAAAATCATCCATAAAAACTTCCATTATGGTCTCTAAGTAATCGGAGAAGACACTCATCATGCATCTTTGGAAAGTGGCGGGGGCATTACATAAACCAAAAGGCATCCTCCTATATGCAAAAGTGCCATAAGGACATGTGAAGGTGGTCTTATGTTGGTCATCCGGGTGTATAGGGATTTGGAAGAATCCCGAATACCCGTCAAGGTAACAAAAGAATTTGTTGGAGGCTAACCTCTCAAGCATTTGGTCAATGAATGGTAGGGGGAAATGATCCTTTCTTGTTGCGGAGTTTAATTTCCGATAGTCAATACACATACGCCAACCGGTGATCATTCTTGTGGGTATTAGTTCATTCTTTTCATTTGTCACTACCGTAGTACCTCCTTTCTTAGGTACCACTTGGACGGGGCTAACCCACAAAGAATCCGATATGGGATATATGATTCCCGCATCAAGTAATTTCATGACTTCTCCTTTGACAACTTCTTGCATGTGGGGGTTCAATCTTCTTTGGGGTTGAATGGTAGGTCTATGGTCTTCCTCTAGATGAATTCTATGCATGCAAATGTTGGGACTTATCCCCTTAAGGTCATCTAGACTATAACCTATAGCCTTCTCATGTTGTTTCAACACATCAAGCAATTTTCCCAATTGGTCATCATCAAGTCTATCATTAACAATCATGGGTTTGGTCTTTGATTCATCAAGGTAAGCATATTTCAAATTTGGGGGAAGGGGTTTCAAAGTAGGAGTTTGTACCTCACTTTCCTCCTTTGGAGTTTCGTTGAGAATTTGCTCCATCTCCATTAGACATTCCATTCTCATAGCATATTCAACTTGTTCATCATTCTCATCAACCTCATCACATTCGAACTCCCTGATGGGTTCCTCTTGTTCTTGAGCTTGTAAAATGTCTTCTAGGATGGATTTCTCATCCTCTATGGGTTGACACGCTTCCACTAGAATGTTATGCACTAATTCGGATTGTGCATGAGTAAGTTCTTTGTTAGCTAGAGCGGCCTCAAAAAGATCCACCTCCAATTTCCAATACATATTTTTAGCCTCACTTGCTTCCAAGGCTTCCAATGCTTGCATGGGATCTTTGAAGAAAGGTATACTTAAGTGGTCCTCTACAAAACAATCTATAAAGTCCATCTTGCAAAATATCGAACAACTTGAAAATGATTAGGAAAAACCTTGAGGAGTTTTACTTCCCCAAGGCGAAGAAAGACACAACTAATAACAATGTAAGGAAATCTAAATCAAGCAAACACCGTCCCCGGCAACGGCGCCATTTTTGATCGGTCCGTTTCGTGTTCACAATTTAAGGTGTGGTCGTTGGGTCACGTCCGAATCAAAACACAATTTATAGCTTCACAAACAACTCTACAATTAGTAAAGAGGCAAGTAAAGGTCGGATCCAAAGGGACGGGTATTGAGATGAGATTTCTATTGAAACTAGTGGTGTCTTAGGGGTGTCACAAATTGGGTTGATGTAGAAGATCACTAACTAAAATAGCAATGAAAATAAACAAGCAAGATGAATTAAAAGGGGTGTAAACAATTGATAAAAAGCACTAGGGTGTCATGGGATCATAGGGGAATCATGGGAATTGATCATACAAACATGTTCTCAAATTATAAGCAAGCAATTATTGTTGTGATGGATTGAGTTGGGTTATATCTTACAATCCTAGGAAAGTTTGGGTCCCGGAGCCGAATCGATTAGATTGTACAACACCTACAAGTCGACTTAGTCTTCCCTACTCAACAACATGCATGGTCTAATGAGACTCGAGTTGGGTTATGTCTTACAAGTCTCATTGAAAAGATAGGAGATGGTGGTAAATGAAAGGATTCATAGGCTTAGCATTTCATCAAATATAACATGTGCATGAGTTGAGATCAAAACAAGCAAGCAAATAAAACATGAAAGCATATTAATTTAAGCATGAATCATTCCCCATGTTGGTTTCCCCTAATCACACATTAACCCTAGCTAAGAGACTACTCACTCATTATCATGTCGATCATGCTAGCAAGGTTGTCAATCATACCAACAAAAGGAAACATGATGAATAAATGAAAGTAATTAACAATAATTAAAGAGAGATTAAGAGAATTATACCTACTAATGATTCCAATAATAAAGCAAAGATAAAAGAAGTACTTGATGCTTGATTGAGAGGTTGTCAATCTCCCAATAATAACCCAAATAATCTTCAATTACCCAAAATAAAGGATGAACAAAAGAGAGATTAAGGAAATAAAACTTGTATTAGAACTTGATTAATTGTTGATTACAAAACTAAAGAGAGATTTGATTGATATTAACTACTCTAATTATTGATAAGAAGAACATGCTCTTCTAATTAGACTAATGGGGTATTTATAGTGGAAATTAGGGGGATGCATTAGGGTTAACTAAGGGCTAAACTAGTAATTACACTTTTTAGATTGAGCAGGGAGGAGCCGGTATTTTTCGAAGGAAGGGCTTCTTTCTTTGTAGCTTGGAGAAGATGAAATTGCGTTGTGCTGGAATCCGAGCGGATTAGAGTCGGGACGGGCGGATTCTGGCGGTGGAACACGAGCGGACTCAGGGGAAGCCGGGCGGATTGTGGTGGCTAAACCCGAGCGTCTTGGTGGAAAACCGCACGGATTGTGCATGGTGTGGACGGCCGGATTGTAGACAATCCGCACGGATTGTGCCTCAGCAAGATTTCTTCTTCTTTTCTTCCCTTTTCTTCATAAATTCCTTGAGGATTTCCTTGGGGACTCAAGGATCCTTTCTCAACATTGCCCATCTACTATAATATGTACAAAGGCCTTCTAATCTTGTCTCTCCTTGATGCTTGGTCATTGGATTCGATCAATTTAGTCTCGTTTTGCCATGAAAATGCAAGATTCTTACTCCTTTCCTACCAAGGGATCAAAATCTCAAAGAATATGCAAAACAAGGAACTAAAGATAATAAATGACCCAAATATGCACTAAAAAGCATGGGAACAAGGCTAATTCGGGGGCTAAACATGCGCTAATTATGGTCACATCAAATATCCTCAAACCGAACCTTTGCTCGTCCCGAGTAAAGAGGTGACAAAGACTAGGACCATTATTTAAACTAACCTAATAACATAGCCGATATGAGACAATAGCGGGTCTCACTCAGCCCCTTCAACTCACAACAAGACAACCATGAGGTAGGATGCCTTCTTGCAAGGCAAGGTGGGTCTTGGCAAAATGGCGACACATCCAAACATTAAGCACACAAAATCACATAATGGATGCATCTACAAAAGTAATAGCCACTTCCTCATCAAGTGGCGGAGGCACTAAAAAGGAACAAATTTAAGAGCATGTAATCCTTCACAAATACTAGTTCAACAAATTACTAAAGCTAAGAGGATGGCACTAAATCACCTCCAAATGGTGTTAAACTAGACTACTTTCGTCCTCAATTTCCAAATGCTTTCGTCAAGAGCGATCGGATGGTGGTGGAATGATAATCCCTATGATGCTAGTAGCATATGACATGACAAGTCTCGAATTCTCTACAAAAGTAAAGGTCATGGATCGTCCCAAGCTCGACAAAGTGGCTTGACAAAAGGCTTTTTGGGAATGAAATGCTCAAATCTTTATACAACGGGTGGATATGACTAGTATTCAAAAATTGACCTCATTTCAACTTTCACATTTAAAAATTTTAGATGGGGTTTTTCCCTTCCGGGCTAGTGTCCTTTGTTTTCGCCAATCGCTTATTAGGCAACCGTTTAACTTCTAGACAATAGCTTTTTGGGGTGATAGTCACTCTGTCTCTGGGCGGCCGAATTCACAATCGTGTGGGGGCCCAATTCAATGGATCCCGCTCCAAAGCACATCGAAGTGGTACGCCTCCATCAAAACAATTTAAATTTCTCAACATTCAACAATTCATAACACTTGAGGTTTCCTTGGCATTAAATTACTTCCACATGACAAAACTTTAGAAATGAGCACTTCAAACTTATTGATAGAAAGTATTTTTGGGTTTCCTTACCACAAGGTCAATCAAGGTCACCTAGACAAGTTAACCAAGTCTACATCGCATCGCGGGGTTGGATAGGTGACTCACATGTAAACCCTTGACTAGGCTTTGGGTCATGGGTCAAAGACACTAGTATGACACTATCTAGGGTGTTTTACAACCATTCTAGTAGGCAAAGTCTTAAGTTGAACAAGTATTTGTAATGGCTTAGTTGCTCTTGTCAAAGTTCCTAATTAGGCATTTTTCAAAACTTTTTCTAAATGCAACTACATGCTATGATGCAACTAATATAAACATCCTAATGCAAATGATTCTATCAACTAATATGACATATAAACTAAATGCAAGTCCTAAGTTCACATTGTTATACCGCATCAAACAAAATAAAGCCACATAGTCATTAACATAAAGAGGAAAAAGGAGATTGGAAAGATCATACCATGTGGTCTTCAATATCCTCATGTCTCGGATGTGGCGTAGTTGATCAATGTGAACAAGGGTAGAACAAACACAATATATACAAGACTACACTACAAAAGGAAATAAACATGTTTTTGGGTTTTCAATTTTCAAATTTTTATGATTTTCGAAATTTTTCAATTTTTTTGGATTTTTTGAATAAGAGTCAAATGTTAGAATTCCCATCTCCACACTAATATGGGCATTGTCCTCAATGGCCAAAATGATGGAAATTATGCAAAGATGATGCATGATTTCTATACTAAATGCAATCTACACTAGTCTACACTACATGATGCATGGTTTTTGTTATGACGGAGAGGATAATTTAGATTACCTCCCGTTGTGTATGCATTAACTTCCCCAAACCGAGTGAGACAATATTGCTAATGTCCAAGTATGGGTATAGTTCATGCACACACTATGCAATGCATGAAACTAATTTGTCATTTTGGATTTTGAAAGTGGGAACAATAAAATGAGAACATCTCAATGGTACCGAGGTGTGAGTCCTCTATGGTGCTAGGACTACTCCAACAATGGTCAAAATTAATAATAATACAAGGTAACAAGACACAAACTTCTTTTCATGAAACTTTGAAAAATAAAGAGGAGAGATGAGAAAACTTCACTTAAACTTAGGTGGGTGCCTCTCGCCCGCTCCACCTAGTGATGAAGTAGTCTTCTAGACATCGGCATCATCTCCCTCTACATCGCTATCCCAAATCTCCTTTGAAGCATCACTCAAACTTGGGTCCATGAATTCGTCTTCCTCACTCTCAAGCTCCACAGTGTCACCTCCACAAGAATTGCCACTCCCCTCCTCTTGTCTACCGTTCGCCCCTTCATTAGCTCTCTCCGAGTTGGGGAAGAGCAAATCCATTTGAGCCCATGAGGGGAAAGCTCCTTCCTCACTAATCCGTCCTCTTCGAACCATCTCGTGATATTGAGGATAGAGTGCATAGTAAGTGTCCACGGAGGTTTCGTATTGACGGTAGTGTAGATCTTGTAATATTCCCGTGACAAAGTCGTCACGGGGGAGGATGAAGGGGTTTGGATGGTTATACGGTTGGTAGGGGAAAGGGTAGGGAGGCACTTTTATCTTCTCATCTTGAGTTTGTTGTTCTTGTTGTTGTGGTGGTGGATTTGGAGGTGGTGGTGCTTGCCTTGTTTGACTTGGGATGAGGTAGGATGGCATTGGAGACAAGTTTCCTCTTCTTGGGGAGATACGTGGTAGGTCGGCCATTGGAAGATAAATCGGATCGCTTCCTTTTGTCAACCACTTTATCTGCTTATCAACCCCCTCAAGGGTTATCCAATGGTGATGGACGAGAAGGAAATCTTCATTAATCCTCGTGTTTCCCGAAAGTGGAGTGTACTCATTATTCTCATTGAACCTCGGGTTGAAGTGCTTTGCAAGCCTAGTAATGAGTCCTCCATTTACTATGTGCTTCATTCCATCATCATCCCCATTTCTAAACTTTGCCCATTTTTCTAGCAATACTAGAGGTGCATTGAAGTGATACACATTTCTCCCTTGAATGTTGAGGTAGGATTCCATAAACACAAGGTCTAATTGGTTCACGATGGCCGGATCTCGGCGGGCAAGTAGAGTGCCCGACAGAAATCGATAAGTAAGCCTCAAGATCGGGTTTTGGATATGAAAAGCAAGACATTCCTTGGTATGAACGAAATCCCGGCCCGTCATGGCCCTCCACAAAGGTTCAACACTATACTTTTTGGGTTTCGATGTTCGGGTAGGCGAAACATCGAGTCCAAACACATTCGCGAATTCTACAAGGGTCATCATCCTAGAAACATTCTCCAACCTAAACTCTATGCATATCACTTTGTTCAAGGTTGTAATCTTCAAAAAGCTCAAAAATTCAAGCACAAGAGACCGATAGGTTGGTTCATACATGCGAAAAAGGGTTGAAAGACCAAAAACCTCAAAGAGAGCTTCCATTTGGTGATAAATCCCAAGTTTCCTCAAGGTAGCATGACATAAAAACTTAGTGGGAAGAATATTCTTACTTAGAAGCCGGTGGAAGACTAATATTTGCACATCATTGACAAATTCCACATTTGAGAAGTCATCAAGCCTTGTGAGATCTACAATCTCTTCATGCTCCCTTCTTAATGTGTTGAGATGGGAGGTAGAAGAACTTCCCATCATCCTTGGTCTTCTTGCATTCCTAAAAGAGGATCTCCTTGGTGCCATTCTTGATTCTTAAGTTGGATTCTTTTGATTTGTGAAAGGGTAAGGATGTTCCTTGTTGATTGAGTGTTGCCTTTGGAAACCCTAGAAAATTGGGGCTTTTTGATTTTGTGGGTCAAGAGAGTGATTTGGGTATGTATGGGAGCCATAAGGGGGTGGGTTTTATAGTGCAAGTGGAAGGAGTAGTGATGTGTCACTAATAGTGTGGTGGGGTGTAATTTAATTAGGGAAAAGTCGGGTCAAAACACCGTGGTAGGACGAGCGGATTCGAGCTGAAGACGCTCGGATTGGTGCTCCTCGGGACGGGCGGATTCTGGGCAATACGCCCGGATTCTGTCACAGCGAAATTTCCAAAATTTAACGCCTCAAAGACGGGCGTCCCGAGCATGAGACGCTCGGATTCTTTTTCATTGAGACGGGCGTCTTCTTTTGAAGACGGACGGATTCCTCTACAGAAATTTCCTTTGAAATGCACAGGTAGAAAGACGGGCGTCTTTCTTCAAATCCGGCCGGATTCTTCAAGACGGGCGTTTTTCCTCCTTGGACGCTCGGATTCTCCTTCAGTTCAAAAATCTTCAAATTCTCAGCGTAGCTGGACGGACGGATTCTCCTCAGAACGCCCGGATTCCAGCAAGACGGCCGGATTCCAGGGAATCCGCACGTGTTCAGGCTGTGAATTCTTCCTTTGACTTTCTCTCCTCTCTTAGATGCGTCCCCACACTCGAGAATTCGTTCCTTCCTTCATTCAAAATTCATTAGTAATCCTCCCTCACTTACGCTCATGAAAAGAGTTCATGCTTTTTATTAAAACAAATGCAATAAAACAATAAGTACAAGTTAGAGGGTTAGTATATTTACAAGTGGTGGTTTAGGGAAGACTCCACCAAACTCTCCCTTAGATGGTCCTTTCAAGGGTGAGGAGGCCCGAGGTAGGTGACCTCGACCTCTCCAACAAACGCTCCTTCATAGTATGGCTTCAACCTTTGACCATTTACCTTGAACTTGCTTCCATCTTCCGCCTTGAGTTCGAAATCTCCATATTTTCCAACTTCGGTTATCACATAGGGACCCATCCATCTAGAGTTCAATTTTCCCGGAAAAAGTCGGTAGCGGGAATTGAATAGAAGGACTTTGTCTCCCTTGTGCAAGGCCTTTTGTCTAATTCTCTTATCATGAAGCAATTTTGTTCTTTCTTTGTAAATCTTCGCATTCTCATAGGATTGTAGTCGGAACTCCTCCAACTCTTGGATTTGAATCATCCTCCTTTGACCGCTCAATTTGAGATCAAGATTAAGTGCTCGGATTGCCCAATAAGCTTTGTACTCCAATTCGATTGGCAAATGACATGCTTTTCCATAGACAAGCTAGTAAGGGGAGGCTCCTATGGGAGTCTTGTAGGCCATCCTATAAGCCTAAAGAGCATCATCAAGCTTTGTGCTCCAATCTTTTTGAGTCTTGTTCACAACTTTCTCAAGGATTTGCTTGATCTCTCTATTTGAAATCTCAACTTGACCGCTTGTTTGAGGATGATATCCCAATCCGGTTCTATGTTGGACACCATATTTGGTCAAAAGGGATGCAAGCTTCTTCTCATGGAAATGCGTTCCTCCATCACTAATGATCGCTCTAGGAACTCCAAATCTTGGGAAAATTATCTTCTTGAAAAGCTTGGTGACCGTTTTTGCATCATCATTTGGGGTGGCAATTGCCTCCACCCACTTTGAGACATAATCTACGGCCACAAGGATGTACTTATTCCCATTGGATGTCACAAAGGGCCCTTGGTAGTCGATTCCCCAAACATCGAAGATATCCACCTCTAGAATGCCCCTTTGTGGCATTTCGTTCCTCCAAGAGATATTCCCCGTTCTTTGACAAGCATCGCAATGAATGATGAATTCTCTTGTATCTTGAAACATTGTAGGCCAATAGAAGCCCGATTGAAGAATTTTTGCAACGGTTCTCCTTGCTCCATGGTGCCCACCGTAGGGTGATGAATGACATCCTTCCAGGATTCCTTGGATTTCCCATTGAGGGATGCATCTCCGGTAGAGCCTTTCAAGTTGTGTTTGAATGGCCATCAAAATATCGTCGGGGAATGAGTCATTGATCGGGGTTTCTCCATTTTCATCATGAAACCGGATCCTTGACAAATGATCCGCCACTAAATTCTCGGCTCCTTTCTTGTCTCTTATTTCCAAGTCAAATTCTTGAAGAAGCAAAATCCATCTCAACAATCTTGGTTTTGCCTCCTTTATCAACAGATGTCGGAGAGCGCGATGATCCGAAAATACGATCACCTTGGATCCAAGCAAGTAGGAACGGAATTTATCCAAAGCATAGACAATGGCAAGAAGCTCCTTTTAGGTTGTGTCATAATTCACTTGGGAGGGGTCGAGGGTCTTGCTTATGTAATAGATGGCGTGAAGAGCTCTCCCTACCCGTTGGCCAAGAACCGCTCCAACGGCGTAGTTGTTAGCGTCACACATAATCTCGAAAGGTAACTCCCAATTCGGGGGTTGGATGATTGGTGCCGAGATTAATGCTTCCTTGATTCTATTAAAAGCTTCAATACACTCATCAGTGAATTGGAATTGGGCATCTTTAAGCAAAAGTTGAGTGAGGGGTTTCGCTATTTTTGAAAAATCCTTTATGAAACGACGATAAAAACCTGCGTGACCGAGAAAACTTCTCACCCCTCTAACGTTCACGGGAGGTGGGAGTTTCTCTATCACCTCAACTTTAGCTTTATCGACCTCGATGCCTTTTTCCGAAATCAAATGACTTAAAACAATTCCTTCATTGACCATGAAGTGACACTTTTCCCAATTTAAAACAAGACTAACATCTTCACACTTTTGTAACACAAGAGAAAGATTATGCAAACATGAGTCAAAGTCCTTTCCATAAACACTAAAATCATCCATAAAAACTTCCATTATGGTCTCTAAGTAATCGGAGAAGACACTCATCATGCATCTTTGGAAAGTGGCGGGGGCATTACATAAACCAACAGGCATCCTCCTATATGCAAAAGTGCCATAAGGACATGTGAAGGTGGTCTTATGTTGGTCATCCGGGTGTATAGGGATTTGGAAGAATCCCGAATACCCGTCAAGGTAACAAAAGAATTTGTTGGAGGCTAACCTCTCAAGCATTTGGTCAATGAATGGTAGGGGCAAATGATCCTTTCTTGTTGCGGAGTTTAATTTCCGATAGTCAATACACATACGCCAACCGGTGATCATTCTTGTGGGTATTAGTTCATTCTTTTCATTTGTCACTACCGTAGTACCTCCTTTCTTAGGTACCACTTGGACGGGGCTAACCCACAAAGAATCCGATATGGGATATATGATTCCCGCATCAAGTAATTTCATGACTTCTCCTTTGACAACTTCTTGCATGTGGGGGTTCAATCTTCTTTGGGGTTGAATGGTAGGTCTATGGTCTTCCTCTAGATGAATTCTATGCATGCAAAAGTTGGGACTTATCCCCTTAAGGTCATCTAGACTATAACCTATAGCCTTCTCATGTTGTTTCAACACATCAAGCAATTTTCCCAATTGGTCATCATCAAGTCTATCATTAACAATCACGGGTTTGGTCTTTGATTCATCAAGGTAAACATATTTCAAATTTGGGGGAAGGGGTTTCAAAGTAGGAGTTTGTACCTCACGTTCCTCCTTTGGAGTTTCGTTGAGAATTTGCTCCATCTCCATTAGACATTCCATTCTCATAGCATATTCAACTTGTTCATCATTCTCATCAACCTCATCACATTCGAACTCCATGATGGGTTCCTCTTGTTCTTGAGCTTGTAAAATATCTTCTAGGATGGATTGCTCATCCTCTATGGGTTGACACGCTTCCACTAGAATGTTATGCACTAATTCGGATTGTGCATGAGTAAGTTCTTTGTTAGCTAGAGCGGCCTCAAAAAGATCCACCTCCAATTCCCAATACATATTTTTAGCCTCACTTGCTTCCAAGGCTTCCAATGCTTGCATGGGATCTTTGAAGAAAGGTATACTTAAGTGGTCCTCTACAAAACAATCTATAAAGTCCATCTTGCAAAATATCGAACAACTTGAAAATGATTAGGACAAACCTTGAGGAGTTTTACTTCCCCAAGGCGAAGAAAGACACAACTAATAACAATGTAAGGAAATCTAAATCAAGCAAACAGCGTCCCCGGCAACGGAGCCATTTTTGATCGGTCCGTTTCGTGTTCACAATTTAAGGTGTGGTCGTTGGGTCACGTCCGAATCAAAACACAATTTATAGCTTCACAAACAACTCTACAATTAGTAAAGAGGCAAGTAAAGGTCAGATCCCAAGGGACGGGTATTGAGATGAGATTTCTATTGAAACTAGTGGTGTCTTAGGGGTGTCACAAATTGGGTTGATGTAGAAGATCACTAACTAAAATAGCAATGAAAATAAACAAGCAAGATGAATTAAAAGGGGTGTAAACAATTGATAAAAAGCACTAGGGTGTCATGGGATCATAGGGGAATCATGGGAATTGATCATACAAACATGTTCTCAAATTATAAGCAAGCAATTATTGTTGTGATGGATTGAGTTGGGTTATATCTTACAATCCTAGGAAAGTTTGGGTCCCGGAGCCTGTGGACAAGGCCCTCGGGAACTGCGTCCGCGGGATCCACACCAGGCATAATCGACTCGAAGTTCTTTCGAATCGAATTAAGACATATTAGAGTCGCCACCAAGTTTTTTGGGAACTTGGAACCGTTCAAGTCAACTTTACACCTTTCATCGAAAAGCATAAAGCCAATCGACTACGAGTGATTAAAGATAAAGACTTGTACCCTATATCACTCGATTTGAATGACTCTCGTAATCCAATGGTATTTAGACGGATCCGCAAACCATAGATCTTGAGTAAGGGGTGAGGGTACGTGTTGGGAAGCCCATAAGGACACCCAACCCCGCCCGTCAATAACGGCCTCTACTAAGTCAAGTGTCGGAGTTCAAATAAGGTCATAGCTACTACGATATATGATATGCAAACATCGTTTTAAACCCTAACATGTGACAACAATTTCTATGTCGTTTTAGATGCAACTAAACTAACTTTGTCAAAGTTGTAATTTAGCATGTGGGTTGATTAATCTAACAACATACAAACAAATCAAACAAGGCTTAAGGGGGAATGGGGGAGCCGTTGGGATCTACCTATTACAACCCAGGCATTTCATGCCGACACAACAATAAATTAAAGATACAACTCGATCTAAATACAATTGCTACATACAACACCGTACACGACACATGGCCAATTCGGCCTAGGAAAGTGTGCACAAAGGGGTGGCTCATGGCCTACACGACTCACGGCCTTGGGTCACTCCTCGTAATGTGTGCTTTCACTTAATCTTATCGAATTAGACATTGGGTCACACACCAAAGCATGCATTAGCATAAATCGGGCCATGTTGCTTTAAACAACATGCGATTTACTACGCTCTTACTTGCATTGGGGCACAACCATCTAACCAAACAAGACTAAGGTTTTTAGAAAAGGTTTTGACTTGATAAAAGAAAAACTAACTTGAAACGATAAATTACAACTCGACGAATAAACGACAAATTACAAGCGGCAAAACAATAAAGAACAAATAACATAAAACAAACGAAACAAGGAAAGGCACGGCCACCCTCACGGCCTAAAGCCACGTCCACCCTAGTTCTTAGGTTAGATTCATTAGGTTAGAAAGACGACGGCGAAACGGGATGGGAAACGAGTTAGAAAACGAGTTAGAAACAACGTTGATTGATTGTCGCGCAAAGGTGTATTCTACACGGCCTAAAGGGGTCCAATTAGGTCAAGTTTGCTAATTAATTTAACTCATCGAGTGTTAATAAGAAGGTGCTAATCACGCACTCTTATACTAGCGAGAAATTAGGTGAAAGAGAGAGATGCGTTCATTAAGTTACAGAATCGTCAGTTGATTTTTAAAGCTATGTCGATGTACCCTAAAGTGTCTAATTAGGTTATCAAATTGATCTAATGTCATCTAAATAAGTCATATGTTAACAATCAGAGGTCATACTAGCATGCAACGGGTCCTAAGGTGGGTCGAATTGGCCGAGACAAACAAAGGGTCAAAAGCGAGGAGCAAAGTTAGAAATTCGTTTTATTTATGCCCTACCTTGAACACGAGGATATGTAAATGAGACGGGGGTGTACGACCGACTGATGTAGCGGTTTCTTTTCCCATCTCAAGTCAACGCGGGTGTTCATGGTGGTACTTTAACTCATACTCGGACTAAACTAGTTTCATAGTTAATTTAAACGATAAATAAAACGATAAACGAAATAAAAACAAACTATAAAAGAACAAACATAAAAACGAAATAAAAAAAGGAGAAAGAGGAGGATTTGATGCACCCTCAACCTACATGTATCGTTGACACCGTCTTGGGTCGTAATCGATGGTAGATTTTATCTCGAGAGGCCGTCGTCGACGAAGAAACAAAGCAAACACACGTTTTTATCGAATCTGGACAGCAACTTTCAAACAGCGATTTCTCCCTCGTTTCACGATGAAAATTCGATTTAAAAGATGTTTTGAAAACTAGAAAGAGAGGAAAACAGAGATATTAAAGCAACCCCTGCTCGTTTTGAGTTATTGGGCACGAAAAACGAGCACAAACAGAACTGGACAGACAGGAAAAAACCGCGAAAACAGAGTGTATAACACTCTGTTTTTCGAGGGATTTCGTGTACTCTCAAGGGCAATTTGGCTCGTAAATCTTTATATAATGTGTAGATGGATGTTATATGGTTAATTAGGAACAATAAAATCGAGTTTTGATGGAGGTTTGTGGGAGGAACGAATTCTTTTTCTAGGAGGACACACAAACAGTTTCAGTTCGTATGTCGGTCTTGTGGAGGGTTTTTGAGAGGCAATTAGTGTTTGTTTCTGAGGTTTAAAGCTTGTGAGTGATGGTAGGATGTATGGAGAACTTACAGCAATGAATGTATGGTGAAGGGGTGGTATTTATAAGGAGTTAAAGTAGGGTAAAAGAGAGGGAGAGGCAGTCGGGCCTGCTCACGCATAGCTGCTGTCCAGCAGCTTTTGGGAGGGTTTGAGAGGGGTTTTCTTGGTGATTAAGCTAGGATAATATGGGTAGGATACTAGGGTATGGGTTAGGGTTAATGGGTATGGGTTTTGGTGGTATTTGGAGCGGGTTTTGGGCTCGGGATTCATCACGCAAAACAGGGGGGCTGTTTGTATGCGCGGGCTGGTTGGGGGGTGTTTGGGGATGGTTTGGGCCGTGGTTATGGGGGTTCGAACTGGGTTGGATGGGTAGAGGCTTAGGTTGGTTAGTGTACTCGATATTCGTGCCAACTCGTAAAGAAAACGGGCCCAAAAACCGAGCTAAAATCGAGCTCAAAAAACATGCTTTTAAAACGAGTTTTCTTCGCTTTAAAAAATCGATTTTTCAAATCAATTAACACATTAAAATAAATGATTTTTCAAATCAAATATATTCATAAAATGATTTTTCAAATCAATTATTTATTTTATTTTCAATAAAATAAACTTGGGAAAATAAATTCAAAATAAAATAAAATAAATTGAATTCACCTCCAAAAAACCATAATTTAAATATCATTTAAAATAAAAAAATGAACTCACTAAAAAACATTAATTTAAATATCATTTAAATTAATAAAATGAATTCACTTAAAAAAACATTAATTTAAATATCATTTAAATTAATAAAATACTTCATCGACGACGCCCATTCTACCTCGTAAAACGAGCTCCAAATAATGACAATGACAACTAAAGAATACATGTGTCCTATCATCATCGGGTGTTTGTCGGGTTCTCTATAAATTCCAATATCGACGGATACGGGTATCTACAGAGCCGAATCGATTAGATTGTACAACACCTACAAGTCGACTTAGTCTTCTCTACTCAACAACATGCATGGTCTAATGAGACTCGAGTTGGGTTATGTCTTACAAGTCTCATTGAAAAGATAGGAGATGGTGGTAAATGCAAGGATTCATAGGCTTAGCATTTCATCAAATATAACATGTGCATGAGTTGAGATCAAAACAAGCAAGCAAATAAAACATGAAAGCATATTAATTTAAGCATGAATCATTCCCCATGTTGGTTTCCCCTAATCACCCATTAACCCTAGCTAAGAGACTACTCACTCATTATCATGTTGATCATGCTAGCAAGGTTGTCAATCATACCAACAAAAGGAAACATGATGAATAAATAAAAGTAATTAACAATAATTAAAGAGGGATTAAGAGAATTATACTTACTAATGATTCCAATAATAAAGCAAAGATAAAAGAAGTACTTGATGCTTGATTGAGAGGTTGTCAATCTCCCAATAATAACCCAAATAATCTTCAATTACCCAAAATAAAGGATGAACAAAAGAGAGATTAAGGAAATAAAACTTGTATTAGAACTTGATTAATTGTTGATTACAAAACTAAAGAGAGATTTGCTTGATATTAACTACTCTAATTATTGATAAGAAGAACATGCTCTTCTAATTAGACTAATGGGGTATTTATAGTGGAAATTAGGGGGATGCATTAGGGTTAAATAAGGGCTAAACTAGTAATTACACTTTTTAGATTGAGCAGGGAGGAGCCGGTATTTTTCGAAGGAAGGGATTCTTTCTTTGTAGCTTGGAGAAGACGAAATTGCGCTGTGCTGGAATCCGAGCGGATTAGAGTCGGGACAGGCGGATTCTGGCGGTGGAACACGAGCGGATTCAGGTGAATCCAGGCGGATTGTGGTGGCTAAACCCGAGCGTCTTGGTGGAAAACCGCACGGATTGTGCATGGTGTGGACGGCCGGATTGTAGACAATCCGCACGGATTGTGCCTCAGCAAGATTTCTTCTTCTTTTCTTCCCTTTTCTTCATAAATTCCTTGGGGATTTCCTTGGGGACTCAAGGATCCTTTCTCAACATTGCCCATCTACTATAATATGTACAAAGGCCTTCTAATCTTGTCTCTCCTTGATGCTTGGTCATTGGATTCGATCAATTTAGTCTCGTTTTGCCATGAAAATGCAAGATTCTTACTCCTTTCCTACCAAGGGATCAAAATCTCAAAGAATATGCAAAACAAAGAACTAAAGATAATAAATGACCCAAATATGCACTAAAAAGCATGGGAACAAGGCTAATTCGGGGGCTAAACATGCGCTAATTATGGTCACCAGGCTTCAAGTTCCTTGATCTTTTAATTCTCGTCTGAAGCAGCGATGTGGCCGATCGACTAAGAGTGGCGGTCGATCGACTGACTAGCAGTGTACAGTAGCCTCTGGAACCCGCAAGTTGGTCGATCGACTGAAGGCAGTGGTCGATCGACCGAGGTAGATGACACTTGACTTCTATAATCTCGTGGATTTGTCTTTTGGGCCTTGGAATGCGCACCAAGCTCATTCCTTAAGCGAATGCTTCACGTCAAATGCAATGCAAGACACTCGGGGACGGATTTAGCTCAATTTCCGTTGAATTCTTCACATTTCTGCAATAATGTACAAAAACACGAAAGTAGACGGAAATAGGGGAAATGGTAGCTTAAACTACACAAATGAGCTCTGAAATGCGTGGAAAATAGGATGTAAAACATCATATAAATAACACGCATCAGTAAGCACATAGCCCACGACTCAAAATTAAACATCATCCGCCCAAAGAGGTACTCGGTCGAGTATCCTGAGACACTCGCTTGAGTAAAAGCCACTCGGTCGAGTACTCTAGTTACTCGGCCGAGTGCTCACACTCCAGTAGTTGATCCAGAAATCACATAAATGGCACTCGGTCGAGTACCTGATGCACTCGATCGAGTACGCAGCACTCGGTCGAGTACCCTTTATACTCGGCCAAGTTGCCACAATCTGTAGATACTGCAAAATCACATATACCCTCACTCAGTCGAGTGTCAGGGATACTCGGTCGAGTACCCTCATTTCGGTCCAATTCCCTACCAAACTCGCTCGAATCATGCCAAAAACGATTCCCAACATATTCCCGATACATATAAGCAATCAATCAACCTATTCTAATGTTTCTATAATCAAAAGTGCCAAGAAACTATATCTTCAATGCATGTAACATGCCACACTATATCCACATTATATCCTTCACTCCATTTCCATATAATCCATATTATGATACTTCACTCTTTTATAGCATATACACATCCACTCTATACGTACCTACAAACACACATATATTCACAACGATCCCCTTGACACACTCCGTAGTGATCGACTCGAAATTGTAAGGGTCATAGTGCGGTCTTAGGACGTCTCTCAAACCTTTGCGGTAGCTCCAAATAACTCCTACCCAGGTTCATTTTATTTAACACCTTACGTTCATTGATTCACTGGTTTTAGGTTCTAAAATCGTCGATCTGATACCACTTTGTAACACCCCCATCTACCAAAGTGCCTTACCAAGGCCTACCTTAGCACACGGGAGCGCTACCATCTCGGTTTTCCGAGGTAAAGTATATAAAATGGACCATAAAAGAACGTTTATTAAAGTAAAATAAAGTTTACTCGATTACAAAACCAAAATACAAAAATCCGAAACCGAAATACATAGCTCAAACTACTAAAGTGTAAAGTCTACTAAGTAAACAGTGGAAGCTAAAACAAATTGCTAGACTCAACGGCGTCCCATCCATCGCGCAAATAAACTCAATCAACCAAACCTGCTAAATTCCCTACTCACAAGTCCTCAATGGATCACTGCAGTTTTAAAAAGAACGAAGGGGTCAGACAACCGTACAATCAATCATAAGACAACCATAAAATATAAACCAATCCAATAATTCCTACAACAATCAACCATTTCCAACTCCAAGAACTAGTGTCCGAACCGCAGCCCGGACACGACTACACATCGCAATGAGTAGCCTTGCCAGGTTACCCATCGCAACAGGTAACCCACTCCACCAGTGGTAAACCGTAGCCACGCCACCTAAAACCCTACTCATCGCAACGAGCGAACCCAGATCATTAATGGGCACATCTCCCTTTGATAAGTCTATTTTATATACTTTACCTCGGAAAACTGAGATGGTTGCTAAGAGTGCTAAAAAGAAAGGGAAATTTTATTTGAAATATTTCAAATGGTTGTGGAATGCAAAGGTAGCTATGAAATGGAGCTCGGTTGGTGGCAAGCTCAATGATGCAACTTGATCAAATAGCTTTTTCGTCGTGCGGGACGTTAAACCAGCGCTTCTTGGGAGGCAACCCAAGCTTTTTATTTGCTTTTATTTATTTATTTTTGTTTTTAATTTTTCGCAATTTACTGTTTTTCGTAGATTAGAAATAAAATACTAGACTTGACGATGTTTGTTTTTGTGATTTATAGGTGAAAAGTGAAGGAAGGGGAATTCAAGGAGAAATGGCACGCTTCCCCATGCAAAAACCCCGTTCGGGGACGTAAGTTTCAAAACAGGACGAAAATAAAAGAAATGCGGAAGTAAGGACAAAAAGGGGCATGGACTGGTCAACCCCGATCGGGGTTGCCAGCCCCGATCGGGGACGTGGTTTCGTGATTTGCTGGCTGCTCTTTTAGACGTGTTAAAAAAAAAAAAAAAAAAAAGAACATTTGTTCTATCATTCCTAGCAAACGACGGTACTACTACTCTCATATCTCTCTCATTTCTTCACTTTTTCTTCACTGAAATCACAAGGAAACATCAATTCCTTCATCATTTTGCAAGAATCATTCATCATTTAATATCATCAAGTAAGTTATCTTCCCTTTTCTCTTTAATTTCATCCAATTTAATCAATTTCATCAAGTTTATCAAACCATAACTCAAATTGGGAGAAATTGATTTTGTGCTTATTTGTACTAGAAATTTATTGTATTATGCTCTATTCATGTTTATAGGATGAATTAGTTCACTAATTTGTTCTATTGTATCTATTTGGATGTATTTTGGTTTGCCTTAACATGAATTTTTGTCTTAAATTTCAGAAAATGGCACCTAGAAGACCTCCTACCCAAGGGGCTTCTAAAAGGAGAAGAGGTGATGCGGAATCCTCCCGGGCTGTGGAGGATGTGCAAATGGAAGAGGTCCCAGACTGGCAGGATCCGGATTTTCCAGGAGTAATTTTCAATTATCAAAAGCAATATGACAATTGGGTCATCCTAAGAAGTAAAGGTATGAAACTGACTAAGTTCATTAACCAAGCTTCTTTGAACAATATTGGAATAGAAAAGGATGTTAAGACATTATTTAAGAACCTTGGTATGAAACATTGTTAGACAATGGATTATAAGACCTTTCCCGAACTCACCCTTGAGTTCTTGAGCTCTTTTGAGTTTCATAGGTCGAAGAAACCCGGTTTTGTGCTTTTTGTGACTTTCCGATTGTTTAATGATGATCATAGATTGGACCTAGCGGACTTTTCTAATATTTTCAAATTGCCCCATAAAGACTTACATATTGAATCACCCGAGTCTTATAACCCGATTTTGACATGGAATGTCATTTCTCACTTCCCTTTTCAAAGTTGGGACCATGTCCCCCACCAATACATTCACTACCCTGACATTCGTGTTTGGCAAAGGTTTATGGGGTGGACTTTTTTTGGGAGAAATGAGCCTCATTCGGTGACACTACTACAAATCCAGGCAACTACAACGTCCCTTTAACAACGCTTATCCACGAAAATCACCATAAGACGTTGTAGAACGGATGGCGCGAATTTTACTAAAACTAATTACAACGTTCCATAACCGTTGTTATAGGTTTTAACAACGGGTCAAACATGCACAACCGTTGTTAATAATTTGGCACAAAATTGGCGCAAAGTTAGTGAAAAGTAATTACAACGGTTATTTATAAACCCGTTGTTAATACTTTTTAACAACGGTTTACTATGGACCCGTTGTTAATATTTTCTGTAATGACAACGGGTTTTTGTTTAACAACCGTTGTCAATACTTTCCATACTATAAACCACACAAACACAGATCAGCTACAGCCACACCACACAAACCCTAACACAAACACAATAAACATACACAAACACAAATACAAACACACTTTCTCATCGTCTCTTTCTCTCTTCCTCATCATCGCTTTATCATCTCGCCGTCACTGTTGGTTTTATCGTCTCTTACTTTATCTAATTATCATGTAAATATGCATGATTTAATTTAGGTTTTGTCATCTCGGTCATTATTTTATTTCTCTAATTATTTCATTTGTGTAGATACCCATATCCGTCGATATTGGAATTTATAGAGAACCCGACAAACACCCGATGATGATAGGACACATGTATTTTTTAGTTGTCACTGTCATTTATCTGGGTTCGTTTTACGATGTAGAATGAGCGTTGTCGACGGAGTATTTTAATTTAAATGATATTTAAATTAAAGTTTTTAAGGTGAATTCAATTTATTTTATTTTATTTTGAATTTATTTTCTTAAGTTTATTTTATTGAAAATAAAATAAATATTTGATTGGAAAAATCATTTTATGAATATATTTGATTTGAAAAATCATTTATTTTAATTTATTAATTGATTTGAAAAATCGATTTTAAAAAGCGAAGAAAACTCGTTTTAAAAGCATGTTTTTGAGCTCGATTTTAGCTCGGTTTTTGGGCCCGTTTTCTTTGCGAGTTGGCACGAATATCGAGTACACTAACCAACCTAAGCCTCTACCCATCCACCCCTGTTCTAACCCCCATAACCACGGCCCAAACCATGCCCCAAATCACCCCCAACCAGCCCGCAAAACACGAAACAGCCCCCCTGTTTTGGCAGCTCAATCCCGAGCCCAAAACCCGCTCCAAATACCACCAAAACCCGTACCCATTAACCCTAACCCATACCCTAGTATCCTACCCATATTATCCTAGCTTAATCACCAAGAAAACCCCTCTCAAACCCTCACAAAAGCTGCTGGACAGCAGCTATGCGTGAGCAGGCCTGACTGCCTCTCCCTCTCTTTTACCCTACTTTAACTCCTTATAAATACCACCCCTTCACCATACATTCATTCCTCTAAGTTCTCCATACATCCTACCATCACCCACAAGCTTTAAACCTCAGAAACAAACCCTAATTGCCTCCCAAAAACCCTAAACAAAACCGACACACAAACTGAACTGTTTGTGTGTCCTCCTCGAAAAGCAGCTCGTTCCTCCATCAAACCTCCATCAAAATTCGATTTTCTTGTTCCTAATTAACCACATAACATCCATCTACACATTAGACAAAGATTTACGAGCCAAATTGCCCTTGAGAGTACACGAAATCCCTCGAAAAACAGAGTGTTATACACTCTGTTTTCGCGGTTTATTCTTGTCTGTCCAGTTCTGTTTGTGCTCGTTTTTCGTGCCCAATAACCCAAAACGAGCAGGGGTTGCTTTAAGATCCCTGTTCTCCTCTCTTTCTAGTTTTCAAAACATCTTTTAAATCGAATTTTCGTCGTGAAACGAGGGAGATATCATCGTTTGAAAGTTGCTGTCCAGATTTGCCAAAAACGCGTGTTTGCTTTGTTTCTTCGTCGACGACGGCCTCTCGAGATAAAATCTACCATCGATTACGACCCAAGACGGTGTCAACGATACATGTAGGTTGAGGGTGCATCAAATCCTCCTCTTTTCCCTTTTATTTCGTTTGTTTTATGCTTGTTTTTTATTGTCTTGTTTTTGTTCGTTTATCGCTTTTGTTTATCGTTTGTTTTAATTAACTATGAAACTAGTTAGTCCGAGTATGAGTTAAAGTACCACCATGAACACCCGCGTTGACTTGAGATGGGAAAATAAACTGCTACTTCAGTCGGTCGTACACCCCCGTCTCATTTACATATCCTCGTGTTCAAGGTAGGGCATAAATAAACGAATTTCTAACTTCGCTCTTCGCTTTTGACCCCTTTGTTATTTCGGCCAATTCGACACACCCTAGGATCCGTGGTATGTTACTTTAACCTCTGATTGTTAACATGTAATTCGTTTAGATGACATTAGATCAATTTAATAACCTAATTAGACACATTAGGGTACATCGACATAGCTTTAAAAATCGATTAACAATTCTATAACCTAATTGAATACATCTTTCTTATCACTTGATTTCTCGCTAGCATAGGAGTGCGTGATTAGCACCTTCCTATTAACACTCGACGAGTAAGCATTAACCTTATGATATCTGACCTAATTGGACCCTTTAGGCCGTGTAGAATAACACACTCGCGCGTTTCTTCTCAATCGATCAACCTGTTTTATAACTTGTTTTCTAATTCGTTTTCTAATCCGTTTCGCAATCATTCGATCTAACCAATGAACCTAACTTAGGAACTAGGTTGGCCTTGTCTTGGCCGTGAGGGTGGCCGTTGGTTTGGGCCGTGATTGGGTCGTGTCTCTCGTCTTTCTTACTTCGTTTTTCTTTTCTTGTTTATCATTTGTTTTTTGCTGTTTTGAAGCTTGTAATTTATAATTTGTTTATCGAGTTGTAATTTTCGAGCTTGTTTTACTTTTATTGAGTCAAAACCTCTTCAAAAAACCTTAGTCTTGTTTGGTTAGACGGTTGTTCCCCAATGCTTGTAGGAGCGTAGTAAACCGCGTGTTGTTTAAAGCAATATGGCCCGGTTTATGCTAATGCATGCTTTGGCGCGTAGCCCAATGTCTAATTCGATAAGATTAAGTGAAAGCACACATCACGAGGAGTGACCCAAGGCCGTGTGTCATGTAGGCCGTGAGTCACCCCTCTTGTGCACGGTTTTCTAGGCCAAACGGCCGTGTATTGCGTCGTGTGTATAGCTTTCTATTTAGATCGAGTTGTATCTTTAATTTGTTGTTGTGTCGGCATGAAATGCCTGGTTTGTAATAGGTAGATCCCAACGGCTCCCCCATTCCCCATCAAGCCTTGTTTGTTTCGTTTGAATGTTGTTAGATTAATCAACCCGCATGCTAAATTACAACTTTGACAAAGTTAGTTTAGTTGCATCTAAATCGACATAGAAACTTCACATGATAGGATTAAAACAACGTTTGCATATCATACATCGTAGTAGCTATGACCTTGTTTGAACTCCGACACTTGACTTAGTAGAGGCCGTTATCGACGGGCGGGGTTGGGTGTCCTTATGGGCTTCCCAACACGTACCCTCACCCCTTACTCAAGATCTATGGTTTGTGGATCCGTCTAAATACCATTGGATTACGAGAGTCATTCAAATCGAGTGATATAGGTTACAAGTCTTTATCTTTAATCACTCGTAGTCGATTGGCTTTATGCTTTTCGATGAAAGGTGTAAAGTTGACTTGAACGGTTCCAAGTTCCCAAAAAACTTGGTGGCGACTCTAATATGTCTTAATTCGATTCGAAAGAACCTCGAGTCGATTATGCCTAGTGTGGATCCCGCGGACGCAGATTCCGAGAGCCTTGTCCACGATTTTGGCGACTCACTGGGAAAAGAGGACTAGTTACACTTTGTTTCTAGGGTCTTTTCCTCCGAGGTGAAACTTGAAAAGAAAGTGTTGGAAAGTAAAACATTACTCATAATGCTACGATTCATGCATAAACCTTTAAGGACTTGCCCGGGCCGTCCCAGCGTTTCTTCGTGATGCGTGGGGGGCGACGTCCCACTATGCTAGGAAGCTGCACATTGCTCGCTTCCACTTCACCTCGCGTGGTTCTTGATGGTGGGGACGATCTTCTGGGTACTCTACCTTAAGACACCTTGCTCTATAAGACCGCAAAAGGATGGAGGGCATAGACCTTCTTGTAGAAGACTTGCCGAGACTTAGAGATGTCTAGGAGCATACATCCTTATAACATGAGAATGACAATGTGCAAATTGTTTTCCCGAGTCTTTTCGAAATTTCCCATGTCCTTTTCAAAACCGAACTTTTGAACAACTTACTTTCAAAATAGCATGGTTTTAAAAACGCGGAATGCTGCCCAAATAGGACTAGAATTTTCGGCCCGAAATGAGCTTTTATAGCCGGCATGCTGCCCATTTCAAATCTCATTTTCGAATCAATCTTTCGTTTTTTTCAAAATCAATCCAAAATGTCTCTCGAACCTCAACCAAGCATGAAATGCGTCAAGTCGTGTCCGGGTCATGGCCGTGTTAGGCCGGGTGTGTTTCGTTCCAAGAGTCTAGAACACGACCCTGTTGGGTCACCCAAGCTCACCTCTTGGGCCTTGAGTCATGTTGGTCGACCATTTGGTCTAGGATAGTCCACAGAAACGCCCAAGCTAGGCCATTTAGGGCGTTTCACCCGAACCTATGGGCTATGTTAGTCCAATCACGGGTTTAGTCACACAGAGTCCAGTTTAGAATCGAGCTATGACAGCTTGAGTCATGTCGTTTTGTCGAGTCTAAAATGAATCGAGGTCTAAATCTAACCGTGAGTCGAACCTTTGGTTAGTCAGTCTCAAGTCGAGTCTTTGTTTGAGTCAAGTTGGGGTCGTGTCCTTAAGTGTGCAGGGGCTCTTACTTTAAATATTGACTCGGTTCGGGGTTTTCTTGTAGAAAGGCCGCCAAAAACCCGACGTCAAGCAATGGAAGATGCTGTTAACAAGCTCACTGAGGCCGTGAACCTCATGATGACTAGAATGGATGCGATCGAATCTAAGCTGGGTGAAGATTCCTCTTCATCTACCCCACCTCGATCGATCCGGAGAAACGGTTCAAGTTCATCGAAGACCGTCTCGAAACTCTCCTGGGGAAGAACATCCACTATGAGAATGCTAGGGCCTATGCCCCGATTCGCTTCAGATAAGTTGCCCACGAACATGGTACTCACCGACATCCCAAAGTTCAAGGGCACCGAAGATCCAGTCCACCATGTTAAGGCCTATAAAGGGTACTTAGCACTGAAGGGAGTACCGACGACATGCTCTCGAAATTTTTGCCCAATCTCGGATGAACACCGAAGGCGTGGTTCTATAATCTTGACCTTAAGAACTTCCCCACTTTCGAAGATATTACGGTGGAGTTCTGTAAGCACTATGCTGACAATGTTGAGATTCAAACCAACATAAGAACATTGGAGGTGATGACACAGAAAGAAAAAGAAGGCTTTACTGAATTCCTTGCAAGATGGCGCGCTGAAAGCGTGAAATTAGCCAAGAAGCCTGATGAAGTTGAAATGGTGGATAAGTTCGTAAAGAATCTACGACCTATTTACCGCAATGCTCTGAAATACCAGAATTTTGGCTCTTTCAAAGAATTGATAAGAATCGGGATAAAGGTAGAAGATGATGTCATAAGGGCAGAGGCTGAAAGGTCGAAAGGGTACCAAGGGGCCTCATCGTCTAAGGGCAAGGCCCCAGCAACGGCCCCTATTGATGAAGCCATCAATCTCTTAGAAGGGCAATCGAAGAAGTCGCAGCGCCAAACACCTAGGGCATTCACCGATATCGGATGCACTTATACATACGCTCTCCAAAGGCTCATAGCCCAAGGAAAGTCAAGCCTATTGGTCCAACTCCGGACCCTCCCGCTGATCAACAAGGTAAATGGTATAAACCAAATGCCTACTGTGCCTTTCATCAAGGGAAAGGCCATGATACTGAAAGGTGTTATCGACTGAAACACGAAATCCAAGACATGATTGAGAATGGAACACTCCCGATCCCAACTGTTAAACCCAATAACATCACCAATCCATTTGGCGATCATGCCAACTTTGTTTCTGTCGAAGACAATGTCAATTATTCCCATCTTATCCACCCATGTCACTTGAAAGGGGTGTTTATCGGGAAAATATTTGTGGATTGCCTTGAATTCTTGCCAAACCCGAAGAATGAAATTCAAATCGGGAGTCTCGCTCTAGAATGTACTCCTCTCATTAACGAAGTTGATAAAGGACAATTCGATTCACCAACCTTCATCACTGGCGTAGATCCTCAGAGGACTACCTCAGGATGGAGGCAAACCATCACAGGGATCAAGGACAAGAGCCGAGCATCTAAGTTGACAGCTGAACAAAGGAAAGCTCAAGACCAGATTTGAAATTATGAGTCGGGATCTGTTTTCTTATCTTAGTCGAGTCGAGTCTAGGACTTTATTTTCCTGAAGTTGAGTAGTTTGTTCCACGATGACCTAGGGTGTGTCCTAGGAATCGTTCCTTCGAGTCTGTTAAGCATGTGTCATTCCAATAAAAGTTACAGTTCATTTCCAAATATGTCTTGTTTCCAATCCTCAATCATTCCGAAATATGATAAAATGCACAACACACTCAAAGGCATCCCTGGGGTAGAAATATGTCCCGTTTCAAAACGTAAGGTACAATAGGATTCCGTGTTTGATTCCTTTACCTATTCCATGTCTGGCGGTAGAAAACCTTCATCAGAACCGGTGCTTTTGACAAGCTTTTAGATGATTCTATGAGGAACCCGAACTAGCTCCTTGTTTCCCCTATCGATGACGGAAGGCAAGCCTTTTCCCCCAACAAAATCATCCCATCTCGAAGAGAGAAGATATCAACCCGTTCTAACAAGGAATTGTTAGTTCTTACCCGAATTATTTGGCGAAGCCCAGTTTTCAAGGTGTATCCATTTATGACTAAGAGAATGAATAGAAGATCATTTTCAAAGAGAGAAAAAAAAATGAAAAAGAATGAAAAAATGAGAAAAAGAGAAAAATTGGAAAAATGAAAAAAAATGAAAAATGAAAAATGAAAAAAGATGAAAGAAAAAGAAAAAAGAAAAAAGATGTTGAAGTCATTGCGGAATGCTTTTTGGTTGAATGTCGAAGTTACGGAAGCCAGAATTCAAGTCAAGTACCCATAGTTGAGGTTCAATGGGCGAAGCCCAAAAGCGTAAGTAGTGACCTCTTTACCCTCTAAGTCCTTTCTGAGACAGTCACAAGGGGATAGTCGGGAATTTTGAGAATCATTCCGCTTGTGTTGTTACACCCAGCCTTTAGGGTCCAGATATGGAGATTTGAACCCACATCATTTTTCAACCCATTTGCACTCGTGGTTCATCAAACCCGAGACACCCATTCCAACCACATCAGCAGCCATAGCCCTTGGCCTTAGCACCACAAAACGAACCTTCAGAATGATGGTTTACCTTTCAAACCTATTTTTACCAAGCTCCACATCCCAAAAGATCCAAGCCTTTTGTACCAACCCTAGACACGGGATACAACGGTACCTTACAGGCTAGAATGGGATACGACATGATACCTTAGGTGAAACCTTTGAGTGTGTACACACAATCAAAATGCCAAGTTTATGCACCTTGATCGAACTACGTCGGATTTGATTTCGGTCCACGCGAATACGTAGGCAGTCTTTCAGAATAAGGGATTCAATCCACCCATCATCCAAGTTGTCATCTTGTCGGTTTCTTACGGGTCTTAACCAAGTCCAAATGAAGCCACCTTTGTTTGAGACGGTCTTAGTACTCGATGTAAGCTAGGATAAGGATATAGGTTCAGATGAATAGTATCAAGTCTCAGAATGAGCTTTATCTAATGGTTTAGGCAAAGATGCTGAGTCACATAGATGTAGGTTTGTGTTGGGAACAGAAAATATGAAAAACCCGCTGAAAAGAAAGAAGGCGTGGAAGAAAAAAAATAGTAAAAGCCCGCTGAAAAGAAAGAAGGCGGTGGCAAGAAATGATGAAACTCGCTGAAAAAAAAGGAGGCGAGGAGAAGAGTGACAGAATGTTCCCAACAAAAGTCATGTGTGATGTCTAAGTGTTCTCATAAAATCAGTTTGTGTTTAGTGTCTGGGCGAAGCCAACGTTGTTGCTCCGTGAGTTTAATCCACCCTGTCAATGCCAAGTGATCTTGATTCCCATGTGCCCTCGGGAGCACGACCATGCCGTACGATATCTCCGTCCCAAGTTCGACGACCTTGTGATTCCCATTTGCCATCTTTTGACGCCGGAATGGCCAATTTACATTTCTACCCCTAACAAGTCAATATTTGAATTTAAAACCCGTGCACACTTACGGTTTTATTTTCCTTTTTTGTTTTACGGTAGCGGGCTACGCCCACGTGGTTTACGAGTCATACAGAGTGTCTGAGTCGTATTTCATGCTCACCCGTCAAGGTTCGATTTCAAAAATTTCAAAATTTCAAAATTTCAAAAACTTTTTGCGAATTATGGATAGATGATCCAAGTAGTGGAATCTTTGTGGGTCGATGATCCAATCCTTCGAAATTCAAAATTCAAGATTCAATTTTTGAAGGGCCGATGGCCCAACATACCAAGTGATGTCAAATTTAAACTTCGGGTCGATGGCCCAATTATTCAAAATTTTCAAATTCAATTTTCGGGTCGATGACCCAATCTTTCAAATAATCCAATTTCAAGATCGATGATCCAAATGTGCTTATGTGATGATTATTGCTAGTACATTTTCTATGTTTCAAATATAGCAGGATATGCTTCAACTGGGGGCTCTAAAGTCTTCGACTTTAGAGCCATTCAAATCGGGGCTCGAAGCCGTTGGCTTCAGAGACCATTATCAAGATGAAAAGGATGACATCCACCAATAATTCAATTCAATACAAGAGTATGAAATGGAAGAATTCTATAGCTGAAAGCAAATGATGAGAGTGGCGGCAACCTCCTCGGAAAGTCCCGTCCCATTTTGACACCTGCCAGCAGATGATAAATTTTGGGCAAATGTCAACAGATGATGAATTTTGGACAAATGCCAGCAGATAATAAACTTTGGGCATGTGTCAGCAGTGGCCGAACTACGACGCGGGTTTGATTCCATCAGAAACGGATACGTTGGCGCCTAAGGATAAGGCTCAATCCACCATATATGCAATTTTAGCGAGAGTCAATCCCCAACGAAGTTTCAGGTATGATCTCTTCTTATGGCTGGCGAGCTTATATACGCAAGTCTAATGGACTATAAACGACCCGAAGAATCCTCAGGTCGAGAGGGACCTGGGGTATACTTTGACTTTCGCCTTGTCCAAGCCTCAGTCAAAGTGGGGGCTCTGTAGATACCCATATCCGTCGATATTGGAATTTATAGAGAACCCGACAAACACCCGATGATGATAGGACACATGTATTTTTTAGTTGTCACTGTCATTTATCTGGGTTCGTTTTACGATGTAGAATGAGCGTTGTCGACGGAGTATTTTAATTTAAATGATATTTAAATTAAAGTTTTTAAGGTGAATTCAATTTATTTTATTTTATTTTGAATTTATTTTCTTAAGTTTATTTTATTGAAAATAAAATAAATATTTGATTGGAAAAATCATTTTATGAATATATTTGATTTGAAAAATCATTTATTTTAATTTATTAATTGATTTGAAAAATCGATTTTAAAAAGCGAAGAAAACTCGTTTTAAAAGCATGTTTTTGAGCTCGATTTTAGCTCGGTTTTTGGGCCCGTTTTCTTTGCGAGTTGGCACGAATATCGAGTTCACTAACCAACCTAAGCCTCTACCCATCCACCCCTGTTCGAACCCCCATAACCACGGCCCAAACCATGCCCCAAATCACCCCCAACCAGCCCGCAAAACACGAAACAGCCCCCCTGTTTTGGCAGCTCAATCCCGAGCCCAAAACCCGCTCCAAATACCACCAAAACCCGTACCCATTAACCCTAACCCATACCCTAGTATCCTACCCATATTATCCTAGCTTAATCACCAAGAAAACCCCTCTCAAACCCTCACAAAAGCTGCTGGACAGCAGCTATGCGTGAGCAGGCCCGACTGCCTCTCCCTCTCTTTTACCCTACTTTAACTCCTTATAAATACCACCCCTTCACCATACATTCATTCCTCTAAGTTCTCCATACATCCTACCATCACCCACAAGCTTTAAACCTCAGAAACAAACCCTAATTGCCTCCCAAAAACCCTAAACAAAACCGACACACAAACTGAACTGTTTGTGTGTCCTCCTCGAAAAGCAGTTCGTTCCTCCATCAAACCTCCATCAAAATTCGATTTTCTTGTTCCTAATTAACCACATAACATCCATCTACACATTAGACAAAGATTTACGAGCCAAATTGCCCTTGAGAGTACACGAAATCCCTCGAAAAAACAGAGTGTTATACACTCTGTTTTGTGATTTATTCTTGTCTGTCCAGTTCTGTTTGTGCTCGTTTTTCGTGCCCAATAACCCAAAACGAGCAGGGGTTGCTTTAAGATCCCTGTTCTCCTCTATTTCTAGTTTTCAAAACATCTTTTAAATCGAATTTTCGTCGTGAAACGAGGGAGATATCATCGTTTGAAAGTTGCTGTCCAGATTTGTCAAAAAACGCGTGTTGCTTTGTTTCTTCGTCGACGACGGCCTCTCGAGATAAAATCTACCATCGATTACGACCCAAGACGGTGTCAACGATACATGTAGGTTGAGGGTGCATCAAATCCTCCTCTTTTCCCTTTTATTTCGTTTGTTTTATGCTTGTTTTTTATTGTCTTGTTTTTGTTCGTTTATCGCTTTTGTTTATCGTTTGTTTTAATTAACTATGAAACTAGTTAGTCCGAGTATGAGTTAAAGTACCACCATGAACACCCGCGTTGACTTGAGATGGGAAAATAAACCGCTACTTCAGTCGGTCGTACACCCCCGTCTCATTTACATATCCTCGTGTTCAAGGTAGGGCATAAATAAACGAATTTCTAACTTCGCTCTTCGCTTTTGACCCCTTTGTTATTTCGGCCAATTCGACACACCCTAGGATCCTTGGTATGTTAGTTTAACCTCTGATTGTTAACATGTAATTCGTTTAGATGACATTAAATCAATTTAATAACCTAATTAGACACATTAGGGTACATCGACATAGCTTTAAAAATCGATTAACAATTCTATAACCTAATTGAATACATCTTTCTTATCACTTGATTTCTCGCTAGCATAGGAGTGCGTGATTAGCACCTTCCTATTAACACTCGACGAGTAAGCATTAACCTTATGATATCTGACCTAATTGGACCCTTTAGGCCGTGTAGAATAACACACTCGCGCGTTTCTTCTCAATCGATCAACCTGTTTTATAACTTGTTTTCTAATTCGTTTTCTAATCCGTTTCGCAATCATTCGATCTAACCAATGAACCTAACTTAGGAACTAGGTTGGCCTTGTCTTGGCCGTGAGGGTGGCCGTTGGTTTGGGCCGTGATTGGGTCGTGTCTCTCGTCTTTCTTACTTCGTTTTTCTTTTCTTGTTTATCATTTGTTCTTTGTTGTTTTGAAGCTTGTAATTTATAATTTGTTTATCGAGTTGTAATTTTCGAGCTTGTTTTACTTTTATTGAGTCAAAACCTCTTCAAAAAAACCTTAGTCTTGTTTGGTTAGACGGTTGTTCCCCAATGCTTGTAGGAGCGTAGTAAACCGCGTGTTGTTTAAAGCAATATGGCCCGGTTTATGCTAATGCATGCTTTGGCGCATAGCCCAATGTCTAATTCGATAAGATTAAGTGAAAGCACACATCACGAGGAGTGACCCAAGGCCGTGTGTCATGTAGGCCGTGAGTCACCCCTCTTGTGCACGGTTTTCTAGGCCAAACGGCCGTGTATTGCGTCGTGTGTATAGCTTTGTATTTAGATCAAGTTGTATCTTTAATTTGTTGTTGTGTCGGCATGAAATGCCTGGTTTGTAATAGGTAGATCCCAACAGCTCCCCCATTCCCCATCAAGCCTTGTTTGTTTCGTTTGAATGTTGTTAGATTAATCAACCCGCATGCTAAATTACAACTTTGACAAAGTTAGTTTAGTTGCATCTAAATCGACATAGAAACTTCACATGATAGGGTTAAAACAACGTTTGCATATCATACATCGTAGTAGCTATGACCTTGTTTGAACTCCGACACTTGACTTAGTAGAGGCCGTTATCGACGGGCGGGGTTGGGTGTCCTTATGGGCTTCCCAACACGTACCCTCACCCCTTACTCAAGATCTATGGTTTGTGGATCCGTCTAAATACCATTGGATTACGAGAGTCATTCAAATCGAGTGATATAGGGTACAAGTCTTTATCTTTAATCACTCGTAGTCGATTGGCTTTATGCTTTTCGATGAAAGGTGTAAAGTTGACTTGAACGGTTCCAATTTCCCAAAAAACTTGGTGGCGACTCTAATATATCTTAATTCGATTCGAAAGAACCTCGAGTCGATTATGCCTAGTGTGGATCCCGCGGACGCAGTTCCCGAGGGCCCTGTCCACAATTTGCATGTGTTTTTATCGATCATTATGTTCTTTCTCTGAGTATTATTCGCTTCATTAGTTTTGTCACTATTGTTTTTCTGCGTTTATTAGCTTGTAAAACAAATTAAATTAAATAAAACAAAGAAGAAGCAAGATGATAGAGAGAAATGCATGATAAACTTAATTAATTAATTAATATATATATATATATATATATATATATATATATATATACATAAATTAAAAAACGAATTACATTGATAAAAATGCAATTCTTAGATATGCATAGAGAATCTCATTCTCTTCTATGATATCCATCCTCTCCTCCTTAGCTATTTGGAGGTTTCGTTCAGCAGTTTCTATATCGTCATATAGCTGCAACAACTGCTGCTCTGTCAAGCCATTTTTTTTTGGCGTCCTTGATTGCTGTCCGAGCGTCATCAAGGTAGCTCATGTACATGTCCTCGATGTCCAGCAACCGGCGGATAAAACTCCTGTTGTGCTCGGTCATAGTAACAGTCTTACGGATGGTATCATTCATTGTTGATGAAGTTTGGAGTTTGTTTGAAAGATTTAGGGTTTGGAGTTTGTTTTAGCAGTTAGGGTTTGGAGATATATAGTGAGATAATGGAATGGTGGTTAATTGAGATAATGCATGTATTTATACTAAGTAATTTGTCTTTTGAGTTGTTTTTTAATTAATATCTGTTTAGGAAGTTGTGTCATCATATCTCTGCTTCAAATCTTATAACCCTTCTCATTCCATATATTGTCCATTCATATGCAGCGATTGGCAGTAATAATGCATGCATCGGAATTATAACGGGCCGCCGTAATAATGCATGCATCTAGTAATATTTAAATTAATTTTTTTTTAAAATAAAAAACAACGGTTATTTAAAAAAAAACCGTTGTCTTTAGTTATAACAACGGTTTTTTATACTATAACCGTTGTTATAACTTTCCCACCAAAATTTAGTCACCCTTTCCACAACGGTTTTTCCTACTTTAAACTGTTGTTAATAGTTTTCACAACGGGTTTCTTAGAAAAACCAACCGTTGTTAAAACCTACTACAACGGACGCTTTAACAATGTCCGCTTTTTTATATAACAATGGTTTTTAACCATTGTTATAGCCTTTATCTGTAGTAGTGTGAGGAAAGTTAAGGTTGAGATTTTGGGTGCCTTCCTCAATGTTAATGGTGATGATAATTGGGGGATCAATATCCCCTACCACTTTGTGGTACACTTGACCAAACAATGTAACCCGAAGAACAGTTGTATTGTCTTAGGAGGTTTGGTTACGAAAATTGCTCAACACTTGTGTCGCTTCAAACAAGAAAACACCGACTTGAGACCATTGTTTATCTCTAGGGAAAAAGGGGTTGGACTAGATTTTGAATACTTCCTATCTTGCAATTGGTTTAGGGATTCTCACCCTAACATGGTTTGGAAAATTGGTAGACAAGACTCAATTAGTCTACCGGAAGAGAAAAAATAAATTAAGGCCTTAGTCCATACCAAGCCTTATCATGGGAGTGCCCCTTTTACTAGACCTATTTACCACTTGGCTCAACGGGGTGAGACACATACCACCATTGAGCGGCCTGAAGGAGGTCAACCCTGTCAAGCACGCCATTCCACCTCTAGTATTCTTTCCCCCCCCCCCCAGTCAAGAAATGATGGATATGATGCGAGACTTAAGCTTAAGTCGCACCCTTCTTTTTATACTTATCCCCCGGGTTGATTTCCTCCTCCTTCTCCCCCTCCTAACAATGATGCAGGTACTTTTACTACATATGCTCCCGGTCCGGATTTTTGTGGTTCGGATTATGGAGTTGAGGCATTACATGGAGGATATGGAGGGTATGGTGGCTATGGTGGGTATGGTGGTTATAGTAACTATGGTGATGGTCTTGGTAGTGGCCAAAACATTGGTGAGTATGTCACTCCTCTCCAAGAGGATGATTCTAGTGGGAGTGGTCAACATGGTGAAGCATCCGGAAGTGGAAGTGGTAAGAAGAAGAAAGGAAGGAAGGGGTTCAACTTTTGGCCCTTTTCTTAGATGAATGATGAAGGAAGAGTCCCCCATATACATACTAGCTTGGGGGGAGGCTAGCTAGTCTAGTAAGTTTACTTTGCTTTGCACTTTAGTTTATTTCTCGCAACCCATTAAATATGACCCTTTGTCCTTCTTGTTTATGTGCTTTGAGCCATTTGTATGGTTTAGTTGGGTAATTTAATTGTTGGCACAATGAGGACAATATTGTGCTTAGCTTGGGGGGGGGGGGGGAGATTGCATTTGCATGTAGTGTAGTTTGCATGTAGAAAATTTGAAAATTTTGAGAGAAATTTGTGTGTTTTTGCTTGCTTTTGGCCTACTTTCCCTCTTGCTTATCCTAATTATAGCTTATGGCTAATGATTTATTCTCTTATGATGGGATAATTGCTACAAGGGGATGTCTTGACATAGTAGGTGGGAGATGGAAAATGAACCGAATAAGCTTGATCTTGACTATTGGCAAGCTACAAAATTGGTAAGGTAGAGCCTCTTTAGACCTTCGCATCCATATTCGGTCTCTCTTAGATGAGTGTAGGTGTCTCCTTATGATGTATGTTTCATCAAAATGCACAAGTATGGTTCTCATTTCATCTCTTTATAAGCATGCATTCATTTGTTATAGCATTTTGGAGCCATTCACATGATTATAATTGCCTTTTTGACCCCTTCACAAACATTTATCCCTAACTACATTATATTTTGCCTACCATGTTGAGCTAGTAGCTTTGTTTAGTTTTGTTTGGGTGCTCATTTGGGATTTGGTTCAAAGTTTGGAATATCATGTGAGCTTGGTCTTAATGCTCAAGAAATAAATGAAAAAGAAAAAGAAAATGAAAGGGAAAAAATGAAGAATTGAAATGAAAAAAATGAGAAAGAAAAGAATGAAAAAAAGAAGTGGAAAAACATGGAAAAAAAATGGAAAAAAAAAAAGAAGTATGATTTGAAAAGAAAAGAGAAGAGGAAGTTGATGTGAGAAACTCTCATGCATTATTCACATATTTTGGAGAGTTTTCTTATGATTTGTATTGTAATTTGGGATTAGAATTGGAATTGAGCATCCTTACATTTGGTTGTTGCTAGCTTCACATTAGCTCCACAATCCATAATTCATTTCTTCCCCTTTCTTACCCATTAGATATTGCCTTTTTCTTACCCATTTGGCTTTTTTTTTCATGCTTACATATGATTGTTTTTGGCTTGTAGTTTTAAAATGTTTACCATATTAGATTGCGGGCACATTCTCATGAGTCGAGGATAAGTGAGTGTTTTCACACAAATGTCCTTTCACATACAAATGAGAATGAGTGCATCGTGAGAGTCCATTAGTCAAAAGATCATGATAGAGCTTAATGGTTCATTCAAAGTCTTTCGTGCTACGCCGTCATGTAAATCTCAACCATGTTCTTGCTTTATTCCTTTGCCCATGTTGTTTCGGGTTTTTAAATTATTATGCATAGCTTGTTTTAGGATATTGCATTGGATGGGATATGGTTTCTTGCTTGGGGACAAGCAAGAGTTTAGCTTGGGGGAGTTTGATAAGTCCATTTTATATACACTCTAACCCCATATATTAGCTCTATTTTACATGCTAATTTGCACTAATCTTAGTGTTATTGAGCAAATATTGCATTCTAGTTGTATTTGCATGGTTTGTCATATTTTGTAGGTATTTGAGCTTTTAGGAGCATAATTCTACATATTTTGCAAACACTAGAAGCAAGGCTAAATAGAAGATTATGATGGACCAACCAAGAGATGTTGCATGGATTTGCATGGTAAAAGTTATGGATTAAAATGAAGAAATGCAAAACAAAGCCAAGCCCAAAATGCAAAGTCCACAAATGCTACTTAGGATGCTCAACTTAGGATCCTCATAAGATGCTTTTTGGAGTGTTTAACTGGAGCTTTAAGGAGCAATAAACATCACACTTTGGATTCCACAAGTCATTAAGGGAGCATTTAATGAAGAAATACCCGGATTCAGGTGTCCCCGATCGGGGTGACCTGTCCCCGATCGGGGTTGGCTGTTTGTGGATTGCTTACGTTTTACTTCACTCCCCTATATAAAGGGGACGCACTTCAAGGCTTAGGATATCTTCTTTACACCTTATTTTACGTCTCTTATACACTTTAATAGCCTTAAGCACAAAATTCTCTCTTAGTTTTCATCTTTAGTTTTAATATTGTTAAGCTTTTAGTTGATGTTAAAACATTTGGTTCTAATTTATTCAAGCATTTGGTTCTCCTTCATTCTTCTTTGCAATTCAAGTTCTAATTCCTTATTTCGGTAATTCTAATTCTTGTTTATTTAGTTTACATTTCTATTTACGTTTCATAATTTCGTCACTAGCATTTCAATTATATCACATAGTTTAATCTTATATTTTATATTTTATCATTTAGTTTATACCATTACTACAATCATGTTTAGCATTTCATACAACATAGTTTATAGTTTACAATTTAATATGAGTAGCTAAATTCCCTTACTCTAGGGGCTAGGGAAGCCATGCAAAATCAAATATGTAAAATGATAAATTAGGTTGATATAATATTGTCTATTTGTTTCTATCACATGTTTGCGCCACAACGTTTAATCTTTGGGTATTGGCCGTAATCGTAGATTAAGTTTGTTAATTCGTTCTATAAGTCGAGAGGCACGGAATCGGATTAGACTAAGCATGTGTAGTAGGACGACCTAGTCATAAACGATAGTTTCTCTAGGACCCGGTCTATGGTTGACACTAATATCGTGAGGTGGGTGTCTTTAAGCCTAAACAATTGACAATGTTACTATTACCAAGTTTAGCATGAACATATATTTACATTTGCATGTGTGACTCGACTCCCCTAGACTCCTTTTATCATATAGTTTACATCTTTATTTTTGTTAATCATCAAACCAACCAACAAACCAAACCAAACGTAATCGACCTTGATAGAAATCTGTCCATAGCATTTCATAACGCAATTCTCGTCTCCTTGTGTTCGACCCCTATTACTACATTAATTTGTGTCTAGGGTAATTATCTCTGCATAGGTCTACGATAGCCTATCACCCTTATGATGAGAGCCACAAGGGGAAACATGGGGGTGAAGACCATCTCCCGACAATGGCTTCACAATCATCCTAGCAATACGAACAATAAAATGATACCAGCAACATAACTAAGATACTCTATCAATGTCAATCACAAAATCACCACACCACTCACAATTAACCATATAGAAGAATAGAGTAGGAAAACCTTACCTGACTAGCAATTCTGATCAACAAAGCAACAAAGGCGAGCTAGAACTGCTCCTATACGAATTCTTCACCTAACATTCATACACAACAATACTAGCATCAAGATAAATCCCTAATTAATCCATTCCCCTTAATTACTCGGATTAGGGTTTAATTAATCCTTAGCAATAGCAATTAAAACTGATTAGAAATAATAAGTACTTAATAATGCGGTAAATCACGGAACTACGGACTCCAAACACTTAACAATACACCCAAAATATGCTAGTAGATGATTAGGATGATTAGGGAAACGATTAGAAATGATTTTAGGTTTCAGAAACTGATTAGCGAAGTGATTAGCGATATATATAACTCCCTTATCAATTCTAATCAACCCACGGAAATTAACCTAAACAGACCAAGCACTCGATCGAGTATCATAGCCACTCGACCGAGTACGACCTACTTGACCGAGTGTCACCTAAACTCGGTCGAGTGTCACTACATCAGAAGCCTGATTCAAAACACCCGATGACGCACTCGGTCAAGTACAGCCTACTCGACCGAGTATCCTATATTTAGAAACAAGTAGTATTACAGTCTTCCCTCCTTAAAAACGAACTTTGTCCTCGAAGTTCACACTCATACCTGCATAAGACATACACAACCAAAACCGCTATCCAACACAACTCGAAGCAACCCCAATAATACAAACACATGACCCAAAAGACGAGTAAACAACCCGAAATATTACCAAAACCGACCTCAAAATGTCCCAAAAACACATGCGATCATCTCCCCCCCCCCCATAAAAGAATAAGATTACGACCCCGTAACCAAACATACCTGATCAAAAAGATGTGGATAACGCTCCCTCATTGCTTCTTTCGGTTCCCAGTAGCTTCTCCAACATTATGGTTAGACCATAACACCTTAAGCAATGTAGTCTCCCATCCTTGTCTTTCGGACCTTACGATCCAAAATCTCCTTTGAAATCTCCACATAAGTAAGTGCTTCATCTTGTTAATGTTCTCAACCTCTAATACATGAGATGGGTTACTCACATACTTCCAGAGTTGCGATACATGAAACACATTATGCACTCAATCAAGAGCTGGTGACAAAGCTAGTCGATAAGCCACTTCACCTATCCGATTAAATATCTCATAAGGCCCTAAGAACTTCTGGCTCAACTTCCATCACTTGCAAAACCTCATAACTCCATGCATAGGTGACACTTTCAAAAGAACTTTGTTACCCACCTGGAACTCAATATCCCTGTGATGCGGATCCGCATAGCTCTTTTGCCGATCCTAGGCTGCCCTCATCTTTTGCCGAATCAAATGTACTTGTTCAATCATATCTTGTACCACTTGCGGTCCCAAAACCAAAGTTTCTGCGCTATCATTCCAACACACTGGACTTCTGCACTTCCTCCCATAGAGTGCCTCAAACTGTGCCATCCCAATACTCGTATGATAGTTGTTGTTATATGAAAACTCGATCAAATAAAGTCGATCTTCCCAACTTCCACCAAATTCCATCACACAAGCTCACAACATATCCTCTATGGTCTTGATGGTCCTCTCAGTTTGACCATCTGTCGCAAGATCGAATAATGTGCTCATCTTTAAGGTAGTTCCCATCAATTCCTGCAACTTATGCCAAAACCGCGATATAAACCTCGTCTCTATCTGACACAATATCCTTTGGTACCCCATGTAGTCTTACCACATGCTTCCTGTATCCATTAGCCATCTGAATCTTACTCCAAGTATCTTTCATTGGAATAAAATGAGTTGACTTCGTCAGACGATTGACAATTACCCATATCATGTTAGTACCCTATTGAGTCCTCGGTAACGCCAAAATAAAGTCCATAGATATAGACTCCCATTTTCACTCAGGTACCTCGAGTGACTGAATCTTACCTTGTAGTCTCCGATGCTCCTCCTTGACCCTCTGGCAAGTCAAACACCTAGCCACGAACTGAGTTACCTCTCTCTTCATTCCGGCCACCAAAAACTCTTTTTTAAATCCTTATATAGCTTGTCAACCCCCCCCCCCCCCCCCGGATGCACTGAATAAGGTATGAAATGAGCCTCAGTCATAATCACTTTTTTTAACTCAGCATCATTTGGCACACACCACAAACCGAACACTCTCATCTATATGGATAGAAAACCTCGAAGTAGTACCCTTTTCCACCCCTGCCTTCCATTCTCAAATCTTAGGATCAAGCAATTTCTTCCTCTTAATGTCATCATAAAGCTCGGTGTAATACTACGGTTTTATGAGTCTTTGGGTACTCTATCGAGTGGGCCTTACTCTGTCGAGTAAGGGTGTTTTGATTTAAGAAACAGTAGTCTGCCTGTAGGGTACTCGATCGAGTAGCCTTGGCACTCGATCGAGTAAGTGGCACTCGATCGAGTACGTCAATTACTCGATCGAGTAGCTCGGTTTACGGGTAATGTGTTGTTGGGTTTTGTTAATAATGCGAATGAGTATATATAACTTTCCGTCATCTTCTCTAAACACTTTTATTAAACCTAATACACTCAAAAGAGATTTCAAACTACGTTCTTCGCATCCTTTGCATTATTGACAAATCCCGGAGCTTGAGAGGTCGAATTTTATCTTTCTTTGCATCCTTGTGATCCTTGCGTCGAGGGTAAGATCTACGTACCGATTTTATAGTAATTAGTTAAGTTTGTTTAAACCCTAATTTGGGGGATTGGGGTTTTTTGTTGGTTAATTGTATTGTTAGTAATTATATGATTGTATGTTAGGAGGAGGATTCGTAGAAGAGAGATTTTGATACAGCTGTTGAGATCGTCTGCGTGTGTTGCATTCCAGGTAGGGTTTCCCTACTCAGTATTAGTCACATAATGTGTTGATTGTTGGTTGTGATTGTTGTATAGTATCATACTCGTATTGTGACGGTTGTTGGAATTGGTTACTGTTGATGGTTATGATTGATTAAATCTGTCTGTGTTCTTCGGGGTGCGTCCCTGGCTAAGTTGAGTCACTTGCGGGAGTGGCTTCACGCCCATTATTCGCCTTCTGTGGAACCCGCCACAGAAGGGATGTGCACATTAATGGATTTGGGTTATTCACTCAATGGAGATGAGCGGGGCTTAGGTGGGAACGGCTCCGGTCCCCCACTGGTGGAGTGGAGTTACATGTTGCGATGGGTACTCTGGCAGGGCTACACACTTTAATGTGTATTCAGTGATGAGGAGTTGATTACGGAGTTTGGGTTATGTGACGATTGAGCTGTGTTGGTTTCTGTCTTGCTGTAATTCTATATATATTTGTGTGATTAGTACTGACCCCGTCTTTGTTTTGAAAAACTGTGGTGATCCATTCGGGGATGGTGAGCAGTTGTTGAGCAGGTATGAGTCGAGACGTATGGGCTAGCTGGGATGTGTCACCACGAGATGATAGAGTCTTCCACTGTAGTTTTGAGTAGTTGTCAGACATTTTGATTAGTTGTTGGACTTTTGGTTTGAGAACATGTAACCCGTATTTTATCAGTTGGTTTTGGATTGTAACCACGAAACTTTATACTATTTAAATGTTATTTCTTTATTGTCTTTTGATTATCATTGCCTCGGGAGACCGGTATGGTGACATCTTTATATCTGACTGGTCCTGGTAAGGCACTTGGAGTATGGGGGTGTCACACTCGGGCTCGACAGTCAAATCGCCAATGGCATCACCCTTGTGAATCATGTGAATCCCCATCTTTGTCATTTCATCTTTTAATTTCATCAATGACAAGGCAGTGCATAGCGAATGCACACTCTTCATACTCAAAGCATCAACAACCACATTAGCTTTTCCCTCATGGTAGATAATCTCCATATCATAATCACCAATCAACTCCATCCACCTTCTCTGACGCATATTCAGCTCATTTTAAGTGTAGATGTACTTCAAGCTCTTATGATCTGAAAACACCTTAAAGGTCGCCCCATATAAGTAATGCCTCCAAATGTTTAAAGCAAACACAATTTCACCCAACTCCAGATCATGAGTAGGATATTTCTCTTCATAAAACTTCAATTGCCTCGAAGCATAGGTAATCACCTTCCCATTCTACATCAAAACACACCCTAAACCATTCTTCGAAGCATCAATATAAACCTCGATGTTCTCACTCCCCTTCTGGCAAAGCTAAGACAGGAGTTGTAGTCAAACGTTCCTTTAAGGTTTGGGACGTCATCTTACAACTCTCATCCCAGCGAAATATATTCTCTTTCCTCATCAATGTCGTCATAGGCCTAGCAATCTTGGAAAAATCCTTCACGAACCGTCTGTAATACCCAGCCAAACCCAAGAAACTCTGAATCTCGACCATATTTTTCGGTGCTTCCCATTTTAACACCGCCTCAATCTTACTCGGATCCACAACTACACCATCTTTGGAAATCACGTGACCCAGAAAGGCCACCTTCTCTAACTACAACTCACACTTGAACAGTTTAGCATAAAGCTCATTCTCTCGTAAGGTTTACAACACAACCCTCAAATGTTCCCTGTGCTCCTCTTTAGTCTTGAAATAAACTAAGATATCGTCGATGAATACCACCACAAACCGATCCAAGAACCGACTAAAGACCCGATTCATAAGATCCATAAACACTGTCGATGCATTGGTCAACCCGAATGGCATAACTACATACTCATAGTGACCATACCTCGATCGGAATGCGGTCTTAGGAATATCATTATCCCGAATCCTCAGCTGATGGTATCCCGACTTCAGGTCAATCTTCGAGAACAATCCAACCCCACTCAACTGGTCAAAAAGATCATCAATACTCGGCAATTGTTTTAGCAGGATTTTCCCTGAAAGGATCCGGCTTGATTATTGAGTAATAAGGGTATCTAGTTCAATAATTTTAGAATAATAGTATGAGTAAATAAAAGGAAAGAATTAAGTATAAATAATGTTGTTTGTATTTCTTTGATAAGCTGATCACAAACTCGTGTATACAATTGAATATTCAGGAAAAAGTAAGAGATAAATTGTAAATAATTGATGAATAATTATCTGTCTTTATAATTGTTAGAACATGCAATTTATAGTTCTTCAGATACTAACGTTGCATTCAACCCCAACGTTCCTTTTGACTGTTGGAGTTGTTGGCTGAAAAATAGGGCACATTCCCTATTAATCCGGTTGACTCGTTCTTCCTCAACAAACTTTGGCTTTTCTCCTTTTACACGTTTTGATTCATGGGAATAAGGTGCTCTTGTAGTTGGACTTGGTCTTCCTTGAGAATAGGACGTGGGCATTTGCCTTTATATAACCGTTTTGCTGCTTGTCAACTTAATCCAGCATGCTTAAGTGTCCTGCCAGGCTATTCTGCACTTACCATCAGGTTTTTCTTCTGGGATTTAGTAGCTTGCTTATCTTATGATACTCTTCATCTGCCAAATAGTAATTAGATTTGTCCGGTCCCTGGTTGCCCTAATCAGCCTAATAAGGTCAGGCTAAATTGAAGTCAGACCAGGCTAAATTGGGCCTAACAATTGCCCCTTGGCATTTTACCCGTGCTGGATCAGACCAGGGGTGAGATGTCAATTTACCGGGCTCAACAATAAAAAGAATCACATTTACTCAAGGACTCCTAGACTTCTAGTGACCGTTAATCACTGCAACGGCTAACTACATGATGTCATGCTGACAGTTTTGTGTTTTCTAGGGTTTTTGCACCGTTACTCTTCTTCTATAAATACGGTGATTGTGATGAGTTTATTCTTCACCAAAATTCTTCTATCTCTCTTGCTAAATCTTCTCTGAAATTCTTCCCTATTTCCCAGGAATTCTAGTTTGTTACCTGTAATTTCTTACTAAGTAATCATTAATTTACCACGATAATTAATAAAACAACAAAGGACATGGGAGCCAAAAAGCGTCCTGCTTCCCAGAAGGCTGCGGCTGCGGCTGAATCTAAACCCACAGACGTCCATGAGGAGGAGGTGGTTGAAATTGATCCTCCTGCTCGTGCTATTGCGTTTAAGTATCAAGATTCTATCTTTTCTGCTCTTCGATCTCTGGAATCCTCTTTCCCTGAAGAAAATCTATTGAAAACAAACTATGATGGGATATTAAGGGAGAAAATATTGATCCCTGACTCGGCTGAGGTTTGGATTCCTGAGTTTTGTCCAGTCAGAGCTAACTGGGTGTCACCTGGTTGGTTCTGTATCTATGAATGGGCGTTCAAAGCAGGTTGTAAGTTACCTTTTACTCCTTTAATGATTGACATTATTCGTGCCATGGAGGTATCACCTTTCCAAATCATGCCCATGGTTTGGAAACTTGTTCACTCTATTGAAAATTTATGTGCTAAACATAAACTTGTGATTACTGTCAATGACACCAAGGCAGTATATCATCTGAAAAATCCTTCTACCGGTCGTTTTAATTTGAGAATTAAGTCAAAAATGTCTCCATTAATTACTAACCTGGACTCTTGAGATGATAAAGGCTGGGCCAAAACTTACCTGTTTTTCCGGACTGACAGTCTGGGGTCAGGCCTGGATTATTTGAGATATCCTCCTTTGGAGAGTGGTAGGTTTCCTGTATTCTTAATTTATATTTTATATCGTACGCAATCGGAATATTTAAGTTTTACCTGTGCACTTTTGGTGATATCTGCAGCTCCTGACTGGAACTCTGATCCTCTTGACGAGGAATCCATTTCAAGGATAGAGGCTTTTCTTGCTATTCCTGAGGAAGAGAGGACTTGTCCTGCTAGTCTGGGCAGGGATTTGTTGCCCCAGTATATGAAACCTAAGCTGAGTGTGGTCAAAGTACCTAAAGGCAAGCCCAGCTCCACTGCTCTTTCTTGTATGTTTTCTTCATATCTTGGTGTTGATTGTTGTATTTTTGTTACTTCTTTTCTGATACTTATATGTATTTTCTATATATTCAGTATACAGATCTTCTGCTAGGTTGGCCAGTTTTAGTGCAGCTGACTTGAAAGCTGGGGTTGCTAGGATTGCTGAACAATCCAAGAGCCAGGAGGCTAGTGGGAGTGACAAGACGCTTGATATTTTGGTTTCTGATGTTCAGCCTCCCCAGGAACCACCCAGGCTTGTATCCTCAGAGGTCGTTCAGGCTTCCAAAAGGAGGAGGGAGGCTGTTATTCCTGAGGAGGAAGGGAGAGAGAAAGAGCCTATTCAGGTTCAACCAATTAGAAGTGTCAGGGAAGTGTCTGCTCAGATGGACGATATGGATGCTGCCCGGGCACAGATAAATGATTTCTCTGCTAATATGAGCGGCCAGCTTTTATCTGACAGTACTCTTGAATCTTCTACTAAAGTAGTGCCTATTTTGTCTTCTCTTATGACAAAGGCTGCTGCTCTTGCTTCTCAAGCTAAGGAGGTTAGTTGCAAAGGGTTTTTTTATTTATTATGTGTTTTTCGTGTTGCCTTGTATTTGGCTAATTAATTTTCTTTTGTTTTTCTGTAGGGATTGGATGCTGGGTTGGCTACTGCTTGTCAGCTCAGAGACGCCCAGGCTAGGATTTCTGGCTTGGAGGAGAAATTGGACAAAGTTAACCGTGAGCTGCACACATCCAGAGGTAATGAGGTAGTGCTTCAATCTCAGCTAGGGTCGGCTAGAGAGGCATCCAGGGCTGCTTTGGTTTGTGAGGTGGCTGCAAAAAACGCTGAGAAAGTTGTCAGGCAAGAGCTCGAGGCTGCAAGGGAAGAGCTGGAAACTGTCAAGGAAGAGCTGGCTGCCGAGAAGCAGGCAATGCAGGATCAGCTGAGGAAGAATGAAGAGCTTGGTGCTGAAAAGTAGCTGGTGGAGGCGCGGCTTGCTGATGCTGCTCAGTACTTCTTTGGGAAAGGCCGGGTTGATGCTATGAGGGATCCGAAATCTGACCGGGCTAAGTGGGATCCGGATCGGGATGAAACAGCTCTGGACAGCCAGTATTCTGATTTGGCCAATATAGGTCAAGAAGAAGAAGTGGATTCTCCTCCTTCCAAGGAGAAATCTGGTGATCAGGAAATGGTGGATGGTTGTGAGTCGGTTACTGGTTCGAAGCCTGCTTAGATTTGGGTTTTTGCTATTCGTTTTGGCCCATCCAGGGGGGATGTTCCTGGAATGAATAATTATTAGGTGTGTGGTAGGGTTGGTGTTTTTTGAGTGAATATTTTGTTTTGGTTTTTGAATAAATATTTGGTCTTTAGTGGTTTCTTTTTGTGTTTTGATAAGGTATATTTGTAGTGTTGGATGTGTACTGGATCTGGCCAGTTATTCGACTGGATCGGGCCAATTTTTTGCGCTGGATCTGGCCAGTTCTTTGTGTCATGGGTGGGGTTATTGCCTGTCTGGAGGGCTTATGTCCCCTGCCTGTCTGGAGGGCTTATGACCCATTTATGTTATACAAGCCAGGAAAAGGTTTTTCAGGTTTGTATATTAAATTGAGCTCAATATTTTAAGGCCTGTTTTTGCAACTGAAAGTTGGATATCAGTGGGGTGGCCCCCAATCTTTAAAATTAGTTTTAAGTAAAGTACAGTATGCAAAATAAATATTGAAGATTCTACTCGTTAAAGGGAAATACGAGAATATTGATAAGTACTTGGGCACATAATGGAAGAAATCATATAAGGCATTTATTCATATAAGGGCAAATATCATACATTTAGTTTCATATCAGGTCAGGCAGGAAATGGTAAGATAAAGATTATACCTGGACTGGGGGATATATTTTATATGTGAAATAGTTTTAAGTGTGCAATATTCCAAGCTCTTGGGATCATTTCGCCGTCCAGGGTTTGTAGCCTATAAGCTCCCTGGCCGACTATTGAGTCAATCAGGTAGGGACCTTCCCAGGTTGGGGCCAATTTGCCAGCGTTCTTCTCTTTTGTGTTTTGAAAAACTTTTCTGAGAACAAGGTCTCCTACCCTGAATACTCTAGCTTTGACAGTCTTGTTGTAGCTCTTTGCAACTCTTTGATGATATGCTGCCATTCTAATGCTGGTTGCATCTCTTAGTTCTTCCGTCAAGTCCAGGTTATCCTCCATTAGAGGTATATTGCCCGTTATTGTATTCAGGCTGCATCTGGCTGATGGGATGTCGACCTCTGCTGGGATTACTGCTTCACATCCATAGACTAAGGAGTAGAGGGTTTGGCCTGTGGATGTTTTAGGCATGGTTCTGTCAGCCCAGAGGACCAAGGGGAGTTATTCAGCCCATCTACCTTTCCTTCTTTCTAGTTTCTTCTTTAGGCAACTGATTATTACTTTGTTACTAGATTCTGCCTGGCCGTTAGCTTTTGGATATCCTGGATTGGAGGTTACCAGGTTGATGTTCCATTGAGCACAGAAGGCTGATGTTCTTTTTCCCACGAATTGCGTGCCATTGTCGCATGCTATTTCAGAAGGGATGCCATATCTACATATGATGTTGCGTTTGATGAATGCTATGACATCCTTTTCTTTGACTTGCCTGTATGAATCAACTTCTATCCACTCGGAGAAGTAGTCAGTCATTGCTAGCATAAAAACTTTTTGCCCAGGTGCTTGAGGTAGTTTTCCTACTATATCCATGCCCCACTTCATAAATGGCCATGGGGCGGATATGGAATGTAGTTCCTCAGATGGCTGGTGGATATAAGGTCCATGAATCTGGCAGGCTTCGCATTTAGAGCTGAATTCCAGGCAATCGGCCCTCAGAGTGGGCCGTAAATAACTGTTTCGAGTACTTTGCTTGCCAGGCTCCTTTCGCCTTTATGATTTCCACAGTATCCTCCATGGATTTCTGATAGTATCTGTTCAGCTTCTTGTGGTTCCAGACATCTGAGGTATGGTCCTGCCTGTGATTTCTTAAAAAGCACGTTGTTAATAATAGTATATGAAGCAGCTTTAATTTTAAGTGCCCTAGCATCTTGCTTATTCAGGGGGAGGATTCCCTGTTGGAGCCAATCATAGTAAGGTTTTGTCCATGAATTGGCAATATATATTGGGAAACTTTCATCTTGTTTGTTTATTGTAGGTTCTAATAAATGTACGATGGGGATTTTATCAAAATCAGGGGGGCTGAAGTTGGATCCCAGGCCGGCTAGGGCATCGGCCTGGGTATTCAAGTCCCTTGGTATTTGATCAATGTTAAAATTTCGAAATTTCCTTTTTAAATTGGAGACAACTTCCAAATAAAGCATCATTTTTGAGTCTTTTGCAGTATATACTCCATTTACTTGGTTTGAAATAAGAAGGGAATCAGTACGTACCATTAGGTTTTGTACACCAAGGTCAATACATACCTTTAATCCACCTATTAAGGCTCCATATTCTGCCTCGTTGTTGGTAGCATCGAATGCACAGCTTATAGCTTGTACTATCTTATCCCCCTGTGGCGATTTTAGTACTACCCCTAGGCCTGTGCCCCTCATGTTGGCTGCACCATCGACAAATAGGGTCCATTCTAGGTCTGTATGGTCATTGGTCAATCTATTTACTTCTTTTATTAGGTCGGGTTCTAGGGTGGACTAAAATCACCACAAAGTCTCTGCTAGTGCTTGTGACTTAATTGCTGTCCTTGGTTCAAATGTTATGTTGTATGTGCTTAGTTGGACTGACCATTTGCACATTCGTCCGGACAATTCTGGTTTCCTAAGTACAGACTTGATAGGAAGATTGGTTCTGACTATTATAGGGTGGCTTTCAAAGTATGGTCTTAATTTTGTGCAACTCATAATTAAAGCTAAAACGTATTTTTCAAGTAGGCCATACATGATCTCTGCATCTAGTAGACTTTTACTTATGTAATAGACAGGGTGTTGTTGTCCGTCCGCTTCTTTGACCAGGATCGCACCGTGATGCGATTCCGTGGATCGATAGGTATATCTTTGTCGGGGTTTGTCTTTGACTGGTTTTGCCAACAAGGGAGGAGAGGATAGATATGTTTTCAGATCTTCAAAGGCAGGTTGATGATCAGGGGTCCATTGAAAGTCTTTGTTTTTCCTTAGCAGATTATAGAATGATTTGCACCTCTCTGACGATCTTGAAATGAACCTGTTCAGGGCTGCTATTCTTCCTGTCAGCTTTTGTATGTCTTTGACTGTCTTTGGTGGTTCTAGCTCCAGGATGGCTTTGATTTGTTCAGGGCTGGCTTCTATTCCTCTTTTTGTCACCATATAGCCCAAGAATTTGCCTGCTGAGACTCCAAAATGGCATTTCTGTGGGTTGAGCTTCATGTTGAATTTCTCAAGTATTTGGAAGGCTACTTCCAGATCTTTGACGTGGTCTTCTGCCTTTTTTGACTTGACTACCATATCGTCAATGTAGACTTCCATGGTATCTCCAATTTGATCTTTGAACATCATGTTGACTAGTCTTTGATAGGTTGCACCTGCATTTTTTAATCCAAAGGGCATGGCAGTGTAGCAGTATACTCCCCTTTCAGTAATGAAGGTTGTACTTTCCTGATCTGCGGGGTGCATCTTTATTTGGTTGAATCCGCTGGAGGCGTCCATGAATGTTAACATCTCGTGGCCTGCAGTGGCGTCCACCATTGCATCGATATATGGCAGGGGAAATGGATCTTTGGGGCAGGCCTTGTTCAGGTCAGTGTAGTCTACACAGACTCTCCATTTGCCGTTTTTCTTTTGGACGACTACTACATTTGCTAGCCAGTCGGGGTACATTACTTCTCTGATCATTCCCATGTCCAATAGCTTGTCAACTTCTTGGTTGATGATTTCATTCCTTTCTGCAGCAAATTTCCTCCTTTTTTGCTGTACAGGCTTAAAGGATTTGTCAATATTTAACTTATGAGTTATAATATCAGCATCTATACCAGTCATATCAAAATGTGACCAAGCAAAACAAGACATTTTAGTTTTGAGAAAGCTGACCAGATTGGGTCTGACTGAATCAGGTGCGTCTGACCCTACAAGTACCTTCCTGTCAGGGAATTCCGGGTCCAGAATGACCTCTCCTGTTTCCATTTGTGACTGCGCAATATATTCTTTCCTGACAGGTGACTTTAATTGCTATGCGAGGGACTTACCTGACTTTGAAGGTTTCAAAGCCTAGGTGTAGCATTCTGAGTGTCCTTTGTTCTCCCCGATGGTGGTTATCCCCCATTCGGTTGGTATTTTCACACATTGATGGTATGTTGACGGGATTGCTTTGACGTTGTGGATCCATGGTCTGCCCAGGATTATGTTATACGAGGTTAGGCAATCCATTACCCCGAATCTTTCATAGGAAGCCACGCCTTCCACATAGGTCGTGAGCTAATTTCTCCCAGGGTGTTCTTTGTTTCTCCATTTGAATCCAACCAGGACACTGGATTTTTTGATGATTTTCTCTTCATCTATCCTCATAGCTTTGAGGACGTCAAGCATCACTAAGTTGATTGAATCGCCCCGTCTATCAGGATTCTTGACACCTTAGTTGTGCCAATTTGCATGGTAATTACCAAGTTGTCATGGTGTAGATCGATATTCCCGCAAGTCCGCAGTCATCAAAAGTAATGCAGGTAATGACTTCGATCTAAAAGGGGGTTGAAGTTTAGACTCCCTGGATATTCTTTTGCGCAATGATTTGGTTAAGCCACGATTTCGATCCTCCATTTATGAACTTGACTTCATAGATGGGGGGAGGAGGAGGAGGATCTCTCTTTGTTCCCTGAATCTCTCTTACTTTGTCCTTCATCTTTGTTCTTTGGGCTTTGGATTAAGTCTTTCAGATAGCCCTTCTTTAGGAGGTATGCCACTTGTTTCCTGAGTTGGATGCATTCTTCTGTGGTGTGCCCGATGTCTTGGTGGAAGTCACACCATCTCGTTGGATCTTTCCTTGGGTTGTCGGATTTTTTGGGCCATCTGACCGTGTCTCCCAAGCTTTCCAGGCGTTTGATTAATCCGGCAGTATTTATAGAGAAGTTATATTCAGGAATAGTTGGTAGGCTAGAAAGGTTACCTTTGTGTTCTTGTGCCATGTTGACTTGGATCGTTGTGTCCGGAATAGGGTCTTGATCGGGGTTGCCTCCTTTCTGGCAGGAGCTTTTCCTGTTAGTGTGTCCGTAGCTTTGCTTTCCTCCGGACGAGTTTGTTTTGAAGTTGAGATCTTCTTCCAGTCTGACATGTTCTAAGGCGATGGATTGAACAGTGGCAAAGGTTGGGCAGGCTTTTTTGGTTAAGTCTGCAAAGATGTCACTGTCAAGAAGGACTCCTTGCCTGAAGGCTTCTACCGTTGTCTCTTCGTCACACCTGGGAATGGCTACCTTCTCTTTGATAAATCTAGCCAGGAATTCTTTGAGAGATTCTTCAGGAAGTTGCTTTACCCTGAACAGGTTACTGGGTCTCTTGGCCATGTCTCTGCTGCTTGCGAATTGTTGATTGAAGGCATTGACCAGTTCTGCAAAATTCTTGATACTTCCATTTGGGAGATTGATAAACCATTGTAATCTTTGCTCCGATTAGGGTTGTACCAAAGCCTTTACACATGCAGACTGCCCGAGTTCACTGGGTATTGAGGCGGCTAACATCTTTTGTTTGAATATGGCAACGTGATTTTGTGAATCGGAGGTTCCATCATAAGTTCTCATGGATGGGACGGTGAATTTCTTGGGAGGTCAATCTTTGCAATTTCATCCGCAAAGGGTGAAATCGAAGTCGTCAACTTCTACTTCAGCCACAGGGTCTGGCACTCCAGGTATATTTTCTATTTTGTTGTGGAGTTTTTGAATTTCCTGAAGCATAGCCATCATTATTGCTGCTTCAGTTTGTTTGTTTCATCGTTGGGAATGATTTGGGTGCCGGATGAGGTATCCTTCTCCGGAGTTCCAAAATTGGAAAAGTCAATGTTTTTGATAATCGATGAGAATGGGGTTCCTGGCTCGAATCGGTCCCGGAGCACAAGCCTGATTTTCCAATTTTTTTCTCAGGTTAGATTCAGATTCCTTAAGCCTACTGATTTCAGCCTCTGCTTGGGCCGCCTTTTCTTGAATTGTCTCCAATTCTTTGATCTTAGCTAAGGCAGCCGTTAATTGTTGTTCTGGGGTGAGTTCTACCATTTTTGTATGTGAATACTAAATGAAAAAATGATGAAAGAAAATTTTTTGATTAACGAACTAGATGCCCCACGGTGGGCGCCAATTGTTTTAGCAGGAATTTCCCTAAAAGGATCCGGCTTGATTATTGAGTAATAAGGGTATCTAGTTCAATAATTTTAGAATAATAGTATGAGTAAATAAAAGGAAAGAATTAAGTATAAATAATGTTGTTTGTATTTCTTTGATAAGCTGATCACAAACTCGTGTATACAATTGAATATTCAGGAAAAAGTAAGAGATAAATTGTAAATAATTGATGAATAATTATCTATCCTTTACAATTGTTAGAACATGCTATTTATAGTTCTTCAGATACTAACGTTGCATTCAACCCCACGTTCCTTTTGACTGTTGGAGTAGTTGGCTGAAAAATATGGCACATTCCCTATTAATCCGGTTGACTCGTTCTTCCTCAACAAACTTTGGCTTTTCTCCTTTTTGTTGGGGCTGGTGTCCTCTACAGTTAGTGCAATAACATTTAAATCTCTAAAAGGATCAAAGGGTATACTTTTGTATTAATATCAGTTGGTCCACGTTTATCAATAACGGTTGGCTTGCTAGATAAGTTTGACGTTATTGTCATACAGATGGCGGTGATCAACTGGTCCCTAAAAGTCACACCTATAGGATACGTTTGAGAGATGTGACGGTATGAAAATACAGTCATGTTGATGCCTAATATGACTAACCAGTTAGTCGGAGTTATTGACTAGTAATTAGTCAAACACGATGTTGAGATAATTATTTAATAAGGATTAAATAATAATGGCTAAGACGAATTAAGCAGTTAATTCGTAAATTGAATATAAACGAATTATATTTAATTAATGTATATTGAGTTAATTATACAATATTGTCTTTGTCGGACAAGTATTAATATATCGACTGAGTCATGTTACCAGTTGATATTTTAATAACCGATAACCGATGACGATTTATAATAAAACCGCGTCATATACGTTTTAGCAATTCAAGTCGGATCACGAGTTTAATAAGGAGGAAGTGGAAAGCCCACTCCCTCCCTAATCAAACCCACGGACCGAGCAAGGGGAACAAAATGAGAGCTCCTCTCATTTTTGACCTAGACAATTCATTTTGCACAAAAACTAGGGTTTTGGAAAAGTTTCCTCTGAAACCTAGATCTCACATCTCGAAAAACTCACAACAAATTTTCTCAATATTGCAAAGCAATTAAAGAATACATTCTAGCACAAGGGCATAGTCTCAGACGGTCTTGGGTGCAACGATTAGGAGGAAATCTCTGTTGATTTCTGTTCTTAGGCCGCATCTCAAAGGACCCGAGGTTAATTCTTATGCTTTATCGTTTTCTCTTGTAATTTTGTTTTATGACGATAATCACATGTTAAATTTTGCGTTATAGTCCTAATATTTAAGGGTTTTATACGGATATTACCCCACAAGTGGTATCAGAGCGAGGCCACGTAATTTTATCATGTTGATTTTCATTAAACAAATTGAATCGATATTTTTTATGCTTGAAAAACCGTGCGGCAGCAGCTATTTCATCACGGCAGAATTTTTTTTTTTGGCTGTTGCGTTTTTCTTGAAAACCGTGCCCTTTTGGTTTTCGTCTGATCAGACGGTTGATGATTTGTTTTGTTTTCGATTTGTTCTTTGCATATTGTTTTGTAATCGATATTCATTGCAATATGTTAAAAGTTTTATCAATTGTAATTTTTGTTTTTAATACGGATTATGTTCAAATTGCAATTGGTTTTGTCAAATCGTGTTTTTGTTTTGGCTAATGTTGCTCACGGCAATGAGGCAGCTTTTGTTTTTTTTTGTTGTTTTTTTTTTTGGCTCACGCCATAAAAAAAAAAATTTTGGCCCCTCTCGGTTTGGCCGTGAGAAAAATAAAAAAAAAATATTTTTTTTTGGTTTTTGGCCATAACATGTGCATAATACGGATTTTATGCATTCGCTTGATAGTGAAACGGTTCACTCACGTACCATTTAGTTATTTAATAGCGATTTAAAGTAACGGATTGTAATGAATTAAAATTAAGTTGATTAAAGCGGTTTTGTCACATAATTTTAATTGTCTTTGGTGGTTTGGATAAATTTAACATAATTACGGAATTATGTCACGAATAAATTTTATTTAGTTGATGCATTTTATTTATCGTTATTTTGAATGTTTTGAATGCTTACATTACGTATTTATTTATTTTTACAAACGGTTGTAACTTAGTGTGGCCTTAGTAGAACGTGTTACCGTAATGATGGAACACGGCCTTGGTTGTATTTTGAGATCTCGCATCTCCATTTTGTTTTTATTTATTACAGTTTTTATTTAGAATGTAAATAGGTTTATATTTTGTAAATTTTAATTGTAATTTTGAGAAGACCAAAGATGGAGACCGGATGCTCACTCATTTGCATGAAAAAGATGGAACATCAAGACAAGCTTCTCGGGTCCAACGGTGGATTCCAAAGTTGTATTATGTTCTTTTTACTAGGATAGGCCACACTAGGAATTTTTATTTACGTTTTGCATTCTTTTATTTATTTTATCGTAACGATAGATTGCATCATATTCCGCCTAAAAACCAAACCACCTAATAATTGCATGAAAACTGACTCATATAGAGGTCACGCGTTAGTTTTCTTTGACATTCTTATGTCACACGATCAATTTTAAGCCATCACCTAAGTTAATTCATTCACGTAATGCTAGTTATTCGTTCACTTAAAATGAATTAAAACAAAGTTGATGGGATCTTCCTCGTATAACCAAAAATTGAGAATAGTCTTTATAGGTCAAACTCCAATGAATCCCTTCTTCGTCGGTAGGCATAATATGACCCCTTCTACGTCGGGTAAGTTGGAACTGATTGACTTATTTTATCTCAACACTATGGTCACTCGTACGATCCTGTGATTATGGTGGACTATAGATAGGATTTACGGAAATCTATCGACCAAGAGTTCTTACGGAAGAACTAGCTAAACAGTTGGCTTATCAATTTACGGAAATTGAGTCTTGGATCACTTGTATTATTCTTGAGGGAGATCAATTATGCAAGTGCAATGAGTCTACATGATTAAAATGAATTTTAAATAGACTTAAATCACCTCGATGAGTTGCTTATTTCGTTTTTGTTTTTCTTTCTTTTTCAGCGTAGATCACGTTTTTTAAACTGCTAATAACATAATGGCTGGCATCCTCAATGACCCAATGCCAAGTGTCACATTGGACCGTGAGTCCCGGCCGGATCTTTATGAATCGGATGAATCGTCTACTAGATCGAAGAATAATGGATCAAACTTCGCGGAATGGGAGGCGGTATTACGGAATGCTGCCACTGCTGACGGGAAGCTCAAGTATCTGACCGAGCCCCTCCCGCCAGCCCCAGGCCCCACGGCTCGAGTTAACGAGGTCTTCACGTATAGCGACTTCGTCATGGAAGCGGGTGCGATTAAAAACGTACTCATTTTTGCAATGGAATCCAATTTGCAGAAACGCTTCATAGCCCAAGGTGCAAACAAGATTTTCACCACGCTCACTAAGGAATTCTCGAAAGCACCGAGAATCGTGACCTATGAGCATACCACTCGCTTCTTTGATGCGAGACTCCGAGAAAGGGCCAACCGGTTAGCCCACACATTCTCAGCATGATTGAGAATGTCGAGAGACTGGAGGCGCTTGATTGTAAAATCAGCGAGAACATCGTGATTGACCGCATGCTTCATTCACTCCACGATGGTTTTGCGCTCTTTAGAGCGAATTACTATATGAATGATTTGAATAAAAGTCCTCATGAACTACACTCCCTTCCCGTACAGACCGAGAAGGACATGAAGTTCAGTGGGAGCTTGAAACAGGATGTTCTCGTTGTGTCAAACAAGGGCAAGGGTAAGGGCAAAGCTCAAGCAGACCTAGCGGTAGGTAAACCGAAGTTTAAGAAGTCGGGATCAGGTAAGAGTGGGCCTGATGAGGCAAGCAACTCATCAGGCACGACAAAGAGCAAGACCGAAAACATGGAATGCCATCATTGCCACAAGACTGGGCATTGGAGGCGTACATGTCCTGTTTATCATGAGGACATAAAAGCAGGTCGCATTAAACCTGTTGGTATGTCTTCTTCCTCTTCTACTTTTATTCATATGATTGAGATTAACCACGCAAGTTACGGAACTTGGGTACTAGATACTGGTTGTGGTTCTCATCTGTGTAATCATGTGCAGGGGCTCCGAAACATCGAACCCCTCGTAAAGGGTGAGGTGGACCTGCGTGTCGGGAATGGAGCACGAGTGGCTGCCGTCTCGAGGGGAACATACGTGATCCAGCTTCCTAGCGGATTTGAGTTATTTTTATATAACTGCTATTATGTACCCAGTCTTTCGAAAAACATTATTTCGGTTTTCGCACTTGACAAACTTGGTTTTTCATTTGTAATAGAGAATAATTTTTGCATTTTCTCATTACATGATATGATTTATGGCAAGGCAGTCTCCATGAACGGAATTTATGTTTTAGATCGGACCACCGAAATATTACACGTAATGAATAAAAAGTTAAAGGTTGGTGACAAAGATCAAACATACATATGGCAACCGCCGTATGGGACACATTAATGAGAAACGCGTAAAACAGCTCATAAAGAATGGAGCTATCTCGGCCTTTGATTTTCAATCATTTGGCACGTGTGAATCATGTCTCATCGGTAAGATGACTCGAATTTCCTTCAAAGGTGTTGGAATGCGCGCGCCGACCTATTAGGACTCATACATACGGATGTGTGTGGGCCTATGTCAATCACCGCACGAGAAGGCTATAGGTATTTCATCACTTTCACGGACGATTTAAGTAGATATGGCTATGTCTACTTAATGAAGCACAAAAGTGAATCCTTTGAGAAATTCAAGGAATACCAGAATCGGGTACAGTAACCTCTTTGGGTAGAAAGATTAAAACATCGCGCTCGGACCGTGGTGGCGAGTATCTTTCTCACGAGTTTGATCAACACCTTAAGGACTGTGGGATTGCCCTACAGTTAACTCCACCTGGAACACCTCAGTTGAATGGTGTGTCCGAACGGAGAAATCGAACACTACTAGATATGGTTCGATCCATGATGAGTCACATAGTGGTGCCTGACTCATTATGGGGTTATGCTCTTCTTCAAATTTGCTCTAATACTTAATCAAGTCCGTCTAAAGTGTTGACAAGACTCCATATGAATTATGGAAGGGAACGGTCCCTAACTTGTCCTTTATACGGGTTTGGGGCTGTGAGGCTTATGTCAAGTGGAGACACGAGGATAAGCTCGGCCCGCGATTGGTCAAGACATACTTTATAGGTTATCCTAAAGGAACACTTGGTCATTACTTCTATTCGCCAACCGAACAACGTGTATTTGTTGCGGCTAGTGCGACATTCTTAGAGAAGGAATTTCTCGAGAATGCAAAGAGTGATAGAACCTTCGAGCTGTCGGAGGTTCCAGAACCAAATACCGAGCAACCATTGGAGGAACCAATTCCTTCAATCCGGGCTGCGGTGAATATTCCTGAGGAACCTAGGAGGTCGGGAAGAGTCTCTATTCCTCCGGACAGATACAATGGTATGGTAGAGGAACATGACATAGATGACATTCTACTCTTAACGAGTAGTGAACCCGCAACCTATAAAGGTGCCATAACTAGTTCTGACTCAAAGCTATGGCTTGAGGCCATGCAATCCGAGATGGACTCTATGTATGAGAACAACGTATGGGATCTTGTTGACTTACCTGCTAAGGTTCGTCCCCTTCAATGCAAATGGCTTTACAAGATAAAGCATTCTGTGGAAGGTCAACAAGATGTCTATAAAGCACGATTAGTTGCTAAAGGTTTCACCCAAGTGCCAGGTTTGCACTACGATGAAATTTTTGCACCCGTAGTCATGTTGCGTTCCATTCGGATTATCTTAGCGATTGCCGCTTTTCATGACTATAAAATTTGGCAGATGGATGTGAAAACCGCCTTCTTAAACGGTTATTTGGAGGAAGAGTTGTACATGGTACAACCCGAAGGTTTCATCGATCCTGAACATTCTAAGAAAGTGTGCAAGCTTAAGCGTTCCATTTATGGACTTAAGCAAGCTTCTAGGAGTTGGAATCATCGTTTCGACCAAGTGATAAAAGAAAATGGATTTACTCGATCGGTCGAGGAACCATGTCTATATATCAAGTCGAGTGGGAGTAAGATTGTCTTCCTAATATTGTATGTCGATGACATACTCCTGATTGGGAATGACATACCTCTCTTAACTTCGGTAAAGGTATGGTTGAAGAACCATTTCCAGATGAAAGATCTGGGTGAGGCACAAAGAATCTTGGGCATCCGTATCTATCGAGATAGATCACGTCGGATGTTATCTCTCAGTCAGGAGTCTTACATAGACAAGATCCTAGAGAGATTCAGCATGACTAACTCCAAAAAGGGGTTCCTTCCTATGACTCCAGGGGTGCATTTGAGTAAGTCTCAGGCACCAGAGACACCGGAAGAGAAAGAGCGCATGACACGGATTCCTTATGCCTCGGCTATAGGATCAATCATGTATGCCGTGATATGCACACGTCCGGACGTGGCATATGCATTGAGTATGACAAGTCGATTCCAACAAAGATCCAGGTGAATCACATTGGATGGTGTCAAGAACATTCTTAAGTACCTACGGAGGACTAAAGATTGGGCATTGACTTATGGAGGCGATCAAAAGCTATGCGCAACCGGTTACGCAGATGCTAGCTTCCAAACGGATCGAGATGACTCAAAATCTCAGTCTGGATTCGTTTTTACTCTTAATGGCGCTGCAGTCAGCTGGAAGAGTTCCAAACAAAGTGTTACAGCAGATTCTACGACTGAGTCCGAGTACTATGCCGCGTCGAAGCGCAAAGGAAGCGATATGGATGCGTCAATTCTTACAAGGACTATCTGTAGTGCCTAGTTCGAATGACCCGATCACCATCTATTGCGACAATAGAGGTGCCATCTTCCAAGCTAAGGAGCCTAAGTCTAGCAACAAGTCTAGACATGTACAACGGAAAGCTCATCTAATCCGAGATTACGTGGAGCAAAAGGAGGTAGTGATAGAAAAGATTGCTACAGATGATAACATAGCAGATCCTCTCTCTAAACCATTACGACAAGATAAGCATGAAGGGCATGTTAATTCCATGGGAATTAAACGTGTTCCTAAGTTGTAATACTCTTTTTTGGATTAGATTCATTCTCTTATGTACTCTATACGACATCATCGTTTTGATATTTATGTATTTTGTTTTTCATGTGGTTTTGTACGACAATTTTGAACACCACAAAGTGAACTGAACAAACATTATATTTTTGGTCCTTAATTGCCCACGTGAGCTGATAACTCAAGGTAATTATTTTGTGACGTTGGTTGATGGTGGGTTCAACGAGCCATAAGTCAAAAGGTTGACTGACCAATCACAGAGGCGATTTATACGGATATCTCGTAGGACACAATTATGACATCGACGTGGAGTCCTAAATGTTTTATAACATTCGGTGCCCGGTCGTGGATAGAACCTCCATGGTGATCCTAAGAGTCGATTCTTTTGACTATCGACTGTCTCTTGAGACTAAGGCAGATTTTGGGTGACTTTGGTTTCTTTCTCACGGTCATCCGTAACAGGGGTCAAGTAGATTTTTTTTCGGGTCATTTCATCTTTGTGCTTAGATCGGAAGGAGTCGAGTTGAAGGAAATATTCAGCCTTTATCGGGTACTCGATATTTCTCAGGGCCACTCGAGGAGTCAGAATCGAAATGCATGGCCATGCTCGAATACGAATTCGTTTTATCAGTTGAGTTACTCTCTAGTCGGGGAAACCACTCTTGATACAGATCGATTGTAAAATATGACCTTTGCGGATCCGGATCTGCAAATTGTTTTACATTGAGTGGGAGAAATTTTAAATGAATATGAGAATCGGTTATCGCACATACACTTGTACGGACAAGTGGGATTTTGTTGGAGCTGTGTCCTCCAGTTAGTGCGGATACCGTTATTACACATACACTTGTACGGACAAGTGGGAGCTTGTTGGGGCTGGTGTCCTCTAGAGTTAGTGCAATAACATTTAAATCTCTAAAAGGATCAAAGGGTATACTTTTGTATTAATATCAGTTGGTCCACGTTTATCAATAACGGTTGGCTTGCTAGATAAGTTTGACGTTATTGTCATACAGATGGCGGTGATCAACTGGTCCCTAAAAGTCACACCTATAGGATACGTTTGAGAGATGTGACGGTATGAAAATACAGTCATGTTGATGCCTAATATGACTAACCAGTTAGTCGGAGTTATTGACTAGTAATTAGTCAAACACGATGTTGAGATAATTATTTAATAAGGATTAAATAATAATGGCTAAGACGAATTAAGCAGTTAATTCGTAAATTGAATATAAACGAATTATATTTAACTAATGTATATTGAGTTAATTATACAATATTGTCTTTGTCGGACAAGTATTAATATATCGACTGAGTCATGTTACCAGTTGATATTTTAATAACCGATAACCGATGACGATTTATAATAAAACCGCGTCATATACGTTTTAGCAATTCAAGTCGGATCACGAGTTTAATAAGGAGGAAGTGGAAAGCCCACTCCCTCCCTAATCAAACCCACGGACCGAGCAAGGGGAACAAAATGAGAGCTCCTCTCATTTTTGACCTAGACAATTCATTTTGCACAAAAACTAGGGTTTTGGAAAAGTTTCCTCTGAAACCTAGATCTCACATCTCGAAAAACTCACAACAAATTCTCTCAATATTGCAAAGCAATTAGAGAATACATTCTAGCACAAGGGCATAGTCTCAGACGGTCTTGGGTGCAACGATTAGGAGGAAATCTCTGTTGATTTCTGTTCTTAGGCCGCATCTCAAAGGACCCGAGGTTAATTCTTATGCTTTATCGTTTTCTCTTGTAATTTTGTTTTATGACGATAATCACATGTTAAATTTTGCGTTATAGTCCTAATATTTAAGGGTTTTATACGGATATTACCCCACACTTTTACACATTTTGATTCATGGGAATAAGGTGCTCTTGTAGTTGGACTTGGTCTTCCTTGAGAATAGGACGTGGGCATTTGCCTTTATATAACCGTTTTGCTGCTTGTCAACTTAATCCAGCCTGCTTAAGTGTCCTGCCAGGCTATTCTGCACTTACCATCAGGTTTTTCTTCTACGATTTAGTAGCTTGCTTATCTTGTGGTACTCTTCATCTGCCAAATAGTAATTAGATTTGTCCGGTCCCTGGTTGCCCCAATCAGCCTAATAAGGTCAGGCTAAATTGAAGTCAGACCAGGCTAATTTGGGCCTAACAGCAATGGTACTTGTTCTTTATAGTGACATGGTTCAAGTTTCTGTAATCTATGCACAATCTAAAGTTGTCGTCCTTCTTCTTCACAAATAGAACTGGTGCTCCCCAAGGTGATACACTAGGTCTGATGTATCCTTTATCTAGCAACTCGTTCAACTCTTTTGCAACTCTTCCCACACTTTTGGTCCCATGCGGTACGAGGCCTTAGATATAGGTCTCGTCCTTGGTTTAAGCTTCAAAGTGAAGTCAATGTCCCTCTTAGGAGGTAACCCTCGTATCTCCTCCGGAAAGATATCCTCGAACTCACCCACAACTGGTATCTGTGCTGCTGATGGCTTCTCCACGCGAGTGTCCCTCACATGGCAAAGAATCAGAGGACATCTCTTCCTCAAATATGACTTTAAAGTCATAGTTGCAATCATTTTAACCTTTGGTTTCACCACAAACCCCCGATATGTCACTTGAATCCCCTTAGGACCCTTCAAAGACACCTTTTTCTGGCGACAGTCGATATTAGCCTCATACTTACCCAACCAATCCATCTCCAAAATGACCTCAAACCCATCTCTGGGAAACTCAAGTAAGTCAACTGGTAAATCTACTTGCCCAACCACCATAGACACCCCTTTATACAACTTATGACATGACACCGACTCCCCCGATGGTATAAACACGTTATCTTTTACCAACTCAAACTCCCCCAAACCCATTGTTAAGGCATGACTTCTAGACATAAACGAATAGGTAGCCCCCGAATCAAACAAAACAAAGGTGGGTTTATGATTAACAATAAAAGTACCCGTAACGACTTGCGCATCGTCCTCTACTACCTGTTTATCCATTATAAACAGTTTACCGCTACTCTTCTTACCTCCCCCATTTACCGTACTAGCCGATGTGGTAGGCTTGGCTTCTGAATTCTAGTTCATATTGTTGTTCGGGTGCTGATAAGATCCACCATTGTTGCGGTTATAGCTACCATTGTTGTTGTTGTTATTGCTCTGACCACCCTGACTGTTCCATGACCCAGCTGGCCTTTAACTCGCCGTACTCTGGCTCGAAGCCCGAGAATAGTTCCCCTAGTATGATCGCTGGAAGCCTTATCCCCCATAGCTCTTACACTCAAATCTCTTATGGCCATTTCCGCTACAATTGAAACATTGTACACTTGAGTTGTCACTAGCACTCCGACCACCTCTGCCCCCGTAGCGAGATCCTCCACCAAAGCCAGATCCACCCGAATAAGATTTAACCTGGATGTAATTACTATGCTTGAAACCTGATTGATTTCCACTTTTATTATCCGCCTTACGTTTCTCAGTCACTTTTTCCTTGGCCTCTTTGTCCATATTAACCAGCCTCTCAGCGTGTCCCATGCGTTCATAAACCTCTTTCAAGTCAGAAGGCACCCCAGCAGGTAGTTTCTCCAAGATCTTCAACGTCAACCCTCTCTCGAAATAGAGAGCCAAACATAGTTGACTCAATTCCATATCCTCCACATAGCGTGATGATTCATTAAACTTGAATAATACTCCGATACCGTCATGTCGTCAGTTATGACAAAAGAGTCAAACTCGGCCCTCAACTTTCTTCGGACATGCTCGGGAACAAACTCATGTCTCATAGCGCTCTTAAACTCTTCCCAGGGAATTGCGGGCTCACCTCTACTCTTTTAGAAATCACGTGCAATAGCCCTCTACCGGTACCACCATACTCCAGCTTGGTCCCTCGGATAAAATGCAGCCTACTCCACTTTCAAGTCATCCGGACAGTTAACAACCTCTAAGACTCTCTCCATCTCTCGATGCAAGTTATCGAGCAAGTTTGGCGCACCTGTGCCCTCATAGGTGGTAGGGTTAAACCGGGAAATAACGGTGCTCAGTTTGGATGCATCAATAACTACTTCCTTCTCTTTCCCTACGTTCTTTAGGGCGTTAGTTAGCGCATCATTTTTCTTAATAAGGCGAGTTATCTCATCAATGCTCATCTCAGCAGCTTTAGCATAGCGGTAAATATCTTTGGTGGTATTTTGAGCTTCAATAACCAAAAAAACGTAAGCAGATAGCCTACGGCTCAAAATTAAATATCATCCGCCCAAAGAGGTACTCGGTTGAGTATCCTGAGACACTCGCTCGAGTAAAAGCCACTCGATCGAGTACTCTAGTTACTCGGCCGAGTGCTCACACTCGAGTAGCTGATCCTAAATTCACATAAATGGCACTCGGTCGAGTACCTGATGCACTCGATCGAGTACGTAGCACTCGGTCGAGTACCCTCTATACTCGGCCGAGTTGCCAGAATCCTGTAGCTACTGCAAAATCACATATACCCTCACTCAATCAAGTGTCAGGGATACTCGGTCGAGTACCCTCATCTCGGTCCAATTCCCTGCCAAAGTCGATCGAATCATGCCAAAAACGATTCCCAACATATTCCCGATACATATAAGCAATCAATCAACCTGTTCTCATATTTCTATAATCAAAAGTGCCAAGAAACTATATCTTCGATGCATTTAACACGCCACACTATATCCACAGTATATCCTTCACTCTATTTCCATATAATCCATATTATGATACTTCACTCTTTTATAGTATACACACATCCACTCTATACGTACCTACAAACACACATATATTCACAACGATCCCCTTGACACACTCCGTAGTGATCGAGACGAAATTGTAAGGGTCATAGTGCGGTCTTAGGATGTCTCCCAAACCTTTGCGGTAGCTCCAAACAACTCCTGCCCAGGTTCATTTTATTTACACCTTACGTTCATTGATTCAGTGGTTTTAGGTTCCAAAATTGTCACTCTGATACCACTTTGTAACACCTCGATCTACCAAAGTGCATTACCAAGGCCTACCTTAGCACACTGGAGCACTACCATCTCGGTTTCCCGAGGTAAAGTATATCAAATAGACCATAAAAGAACGTTTATTAAAGAAAAATAAAGTTTACTCGATTACGAAACCAAAATACCAAAATCCAAGACCGAAATAAATAACTCAAAATACTAAAGTGTAATGTCTACAAAGTAAATAGCGGAAGCTAAAAAAATTGCTAGACTCAGCGGCGTCCCATCCATCTAGCAAATAAGCTCAATCATCTAAACCTGCTAAATTCCCTACTCACCATTCCCCAGTGGATCACCGCAGTTTTGAAAACAATGAAGTGGCCAGCCAACCATACAATCAATCATAAGACAACCATAAAATGTAAACCAATCCAATAATTCCTACAACAATCAACCATTTCCAATTCCAAGAACTAGTGTCCGAACCGCAGCCCGGACACGACTACACACTGCAGTAAGTAGCCCTGCCAGGTTACCCGTCGCAACAGGCAACCCACTCTACCAGTGGTAGACCGCAGCCACACCACCTAAAACCCTGCTCATGACAACGAGCAAACCCAGATCATTAATGTGCACATCTCGCTTGTGACGGGAGCCACAAGGGGCGAACATAGGGGTGAAGACCATCTCCCGACAATGGCTTCACAATAATCCTAGCAATACCAACAATAATATGATACCAACAACATAACTAAGACACTATATCAATGTCAATCACAAAATCACCACACCACTCACAATTAACCGTATAGAAGAACTTAGTAGGAAAACCTTACCTAACTAGCAATTCCGATCCACAAAGCAACAAAGGCGAGCTAGAACTGCTCCTCTACGAATTCATCATCTAACATTCATACACAACAATACTAGCATCAAGATAAATCCCTAATTAATCAACTCCCCTTAATTACTCATATTAGGGTTTATTTAATCCTTAGCAATAACAATTAAAACTTATTAGAAATAATAAGTACTTACTAATGCGGTAAATCACAGAACTACGGACTTCAAACGCTTAACAATACACCCAAAAGATGCTAGTAGATGATTAGGTTGATTAGGGAAAAGATTAGAAACGTTTTCAGGTTTCACAAACTAATTAGCGAAGTGATTAGCGAAATATATAACTCCCTTATCATTCTAATCAACCCACGGAAATTACCCTAAATAGACCGGGCACTCGGTCGAGTACCAAAGCCACCCGACCGAGTACGACCTACTCGACCGAGTGTCACCTAAACTCGATCGAGTTCCACTACATCAGAAGCCTGATTCAAAACACCTGACGACGCACTCGGTCGAGTACAGCATCCTATTCTCATAAACGAGTAGTATTACAGTCTTCCCTCCTTAAAAATGAACTTCGTCCTCGAAGTTCACACTCACACCTCCATAAGACATACACAACCCAAACCGCTATCCAACATAACTCGCAACCCTAACTAATACTAACACATGACCCAAAAGATGCGTAAACAACCCGAAACATGACCAAAACCGACCTCAAAATGTCCCAAAAACACATGCGATCATCTCTTACCCCCCCCCCCCCCCTCCCTCCTCTAAAAGAATAAGGTTACGACCTCGTAACCAAACACTCCTGATCAAAGAGATGTGGATAACGCTCCGTCATTGCTTCTTCCGGTTTCCCATGTAGCTTCTTCATCATTATGGTTAGACAACAACACCGTAAGCAATGTAGTCTCCCCATTACTTGTCTTTTGCATCTTACGATCCAAAATCTCCTTTGGCATCTCCACATAAGTAAGTGCTTCATACAGCTTAACGTTCTCAACCTCTAATACATGAGATGGGTCGAGTACAGCCTACTCGGCCGAGTATCCTATACTCAGAAACTAGTAATATTACAATCCTACACAATTTTGATAATGTAAATACTTGCTAATGTGTCTTTTGTCATTGTTTTACTTAGCATGAGTCGTATTGCATCATATGAGAGTATTTGTGGATGATTGTGAATCTCATATAATGTCAGAAATGCATTATAATATGATATTAAGTTATGGCGACTCTATGAGTCGGGATAAAGGGGGATTTGATGTTCACAACATATTTGGGAATGTGTCTCATAATGATTCATATACATGGCATGAAATGTTGCTTGTTACATATTGTGGTTATTGTGTGACACCCCCATACTCCAAGTGCCTTACCAGGACCACTTAAGGTATGAGAACGTCACCATCTCGGTTACTCGAGACAATGATAATCAAATGACAATGAAGAAACATAATTTAAATAACAATATAGTTTAAAGTGATTACATGTTAAACTGAAATACAAGGTTCCCAGACGGTCTACTGATAAAACTATCAAAGCTATAAAACATCGTCTGACACAGTGGAAGACTTCTAAATGCCACGTGATGACTCATCCCAGCTATCCCATACACGTCATATCATACCTACTCAATAACTGCTCACCATCCCCGAATGGATCACCACAGTTTTTAAAACATTTAAACGGGGTCAGTACTAATTACACAATCAAAGCCACACTGAAACAATCATACAAACAGCTCACACACAATCCCAGTCTCCATCTCCATCTCCAGTCACCTCATAACTGACTACACACTAAAGTGTGTAGCCCTAATAGAGTACCCATCGCAACAGATACTCCTCGCCGCCAGTGGGGGACCGCAACCGTTCCCACCTAAGCCCCGCTCATCTCCATCGAGCGATAAACCCATGTTCATTAATGTGCACATCCCTTCTGTCGCGGGTTCCACAGAAGGCGAATCAAGGGCGTGAAGCCACTCCCGCAAGTGACTCCACTCAACCAGGGACGCACCCCGAAGAACACAGACGGATAAACAGCAACCACAATACAACATCAACAACCGTCTGAATCAATCAACAATATGAAATCACAACCGTCTGAATCAATCAACAATATGAAATCACTACCGTCTGAATCAATCAACAATATGAAATCACAACCGTCTGAATCAATCAACAATCACTAACTACAGCACAATTACCATACACATCATGTAACTAATACTGAGTAGGGAAAACCTACCTGGAATGCAACCACCACAGACGGTCTAGCAGCTAATAAAAATCGTTCTTCAATAAAATCACCTCCTATCAAACATACAATCATACAATCAACATCTAATAAACACAATACTCCCAAAACCCCCAAATTACCCAATTAGGGTTTCAACTAAAATTAATGAAACAACATAAAAATATTACTAGGACCTTACCCACAATACGACGGTCTCAACGACGTAAAGAACACAACGATCCGATGACTCTAGCCCTTAGGATTTGCCAACAACGCGACGAGAGAGAACTACGTAACTTCTTTTTCTTTTGAAAGGTTTAGAAAGGTGAAAAGTGATTAAAGAAAATGACGGAAGCCTTTTATATTAATCTCGCGTTATTAGCAAAACCCGTCAAAACAAACCCGTAAAACACACTTACTCGATCGAGTAAGTGACTTAATCGATCGAGTGCCCCCTACTCGATCGAGTACCCAACTTACTCGATGGCAGACTACCGATTTGCGTCAAAAACTACTTACTCAATAGAGTACCCAAAGACTCATAAAACCGTAGTATTATAGTCTTCCCTCCTTAAAAAGAATTTCGTCCCCGAAGTTCAACCCATACATAACAACAAACCTACCTACTCGATTAAGATAGAACAACACAACTAAAAACTCAAAACAAAACCTCGCCCTATAACACATGAACTCTTAACACCAACTCCACCAATTATGCCTACCTCCACAACATGTCTCACGATATCGTATCAACTACATTATATCTCTCTCGGCACTAACTCCATACACTACCAACTACCGTCCACAAACGCTGCTAGCTCCGTGATATATCATCCACTCGCAAATCCAAAATCAAGACACTCATAGACATCAAACGGAATGTTACATTCTACCACCCTTAAAAGGAACTTCGTCCTCGAAGTTTACTCACACTCCTAAACATCATCATCCAACTGCCAAAACTATCGAACTCATAATCATCATCATCCAACTGTCAACACTATCAAAATATTCTCGCACTCCTAGACATCACACCACTACAAGCATGGTCATGACCTTTAACAAAATCAACATAACACAAATCAATCTTTTATTCTACATCAAGACTCAAACTTCCAAATCTACTACAACCTGTACAACCACTAAACTCTCTTTGTCGCATCCTACTCCTCTTAAGATAAATGTTACGTCCTCGTAACTCACTAATACTAGATCCTTAACTATATCTTCTCATTATCTTCATCACCACCACACGTCAAGGAGAACCGCCTAAGACCTCAACACCGATAACCATTCCTATTTCTAAGGCTCTCTTACTTAAACAGTTCTCACACCTCGATTCATTCTGCACTTCATCTAACCAATACCACAAAATCCTTATCATAACCAACACTCTAACTCTTCCACATTACCGCAACACGACATACCTCTCTATATAAACTACATAAAACTCCTATTGCCAAAAGCATAACTCACGATCCACATTTATTTTGTACACTCACACTAGATCCTCAAGTTCTTTTCTTTCATTACCGCAAAACTCATACAAAGCTTTACATGAAACTAACTCCCAACACCCTACACTCATTGTCTCAACAAAAGATTATGAATCACCTGCAGCTTTCAGATCAGTACAACACATGTTCCACAAATCGCTTACCATGACTATGTCCATCGATGCCTCATCTTAAAACAAGATCAAAATTACTGTAACAACCTCTCGCCACTGTGTCTCATCAACAGAATATTACGATACCATGACAACAACGAAAACATACACAACTCTCTTTTATATCATACTCTACTCTCATTCTCAAACTAAAACTGGTAAGAAACATCAAAAAAACAAAACAACTGTCTATCTGTACAAACTAAAACTCACAGGAAGCAACATCAAACAAAACAACAATCTATGTATAACTGATATGTACTTTTGAGAACTCGTGTCATAATCATCTCGCCTACTCCACCACAACAAGTGACGGCATCGCAACACCGCCACCAACAGCCACACCGCAGTGCGAAAATACCCGCATCACAACACTAAGGACCGTGCCCGGATCACCACCTGAGACACAACAACCACATCGATAGACATCACAACTACATACAATTCCCATAAACAGTGACTCAGAATAACTTTCCGGACAAAAACTTACTCAAGACTGCTTTACTAGATCACAACACACTATATGATACGGTATAAACAGACAAGAATCTCATGAATACCATCCCTACTTTTTTACGGAATAAACATATATCATGAATACACATACAAGTATAACCAGTCATGCCAAATCACCCAAACTATCACTTTTGAACATCATTCCATTAAGTTACCGTATCCAACATATATTACAGAGCATTCAGATAACAACTTTATAACTATCTCACAATACCGCTTCTCGTGAGGTCAGAACCTCACACCAACATTTATATACATTTTAGACCCATAATGACATCCAACTAGTCAATCCTGATCACGTAAGTTACCACTCGATCAAAGTTACCTGTCGCCCGAGCTTAACTCATATGGCCCTCATAACATATTCTCCTTTTCGCATAACCATCACCTCATGCCAAGTATAACCATACCTTTAATATTCATATACAAGCACCCGCCTCATATAACCACATCTTATACTCCCTCCCAAACGTACATATTAATCCAGTCTCTACAAAATCAACCTCTTTAGAGTTGTCATCTTTCTTATCTATCATCACTCTTAATCACTATCAACAATACCTCAACACCACCACCGTTCGGACATCAAACCTCCTACACCCATCTCTAAACATTATGATTTCTTTCCTATCTTTGGCTAACATCCTAAATCACGACATCAAACCCCTCAACAAAATTACCTCAACATCATTCCCAATACTATTCGTAATTGTATCGTCATCTAACTCTCCACCACAACCTCGTATCATGCAAATAATTTACCCAACCTTTACTTTCCTTAATTCCTCGAAACGCATGATTATCATGTTGTCCTGAAACTCCTATATAATCATTAACTAGCATTCTCATGATAGTATCACGCATCTCGACGATTCCTTACTTTTATATCACATAACCTCGGTGGAAATTTTCCTAGTTTTACTCCCCTCATTCTTTTCTTTTACACTCGACAAAATCAATTAACCATTAAACTCCTTATTACTTCTTCCTAACTCTTTAGTACTCCGGTTACCTTCTCATTGCTCCAAACTCAAATCCCATTATTTCTTATCGATATCTTCTCACTCCTTTTGTGACACCCTCATTTATCGCGGAAAAATAAACACGTAAATCTAGAATAAAACGGCATGGATATGTTTGTAATAGGTTCATTTGGGTAAAAACCTGTAATTTTTAAAAACCTGAACCTGTTATAAAGATATCCAAATTGAAAGGTGTCAAAACATACAAGGTCTAAATAGAAGTTTCGCAACAAACCATCGCTAAAGTCGCGAATAGCAAATTATACAACCAAATGTAAAGAGGGAGACATATGTCCCTAAAATGTATGTGACATAAAAAGTGTTTAAGGGTCACAATAAAATAAAGCCAATCTAGGTTCCAAGGTTACTTTGCTCGCTAGCTCGTCCATGTACCCCATATATGCATCACCTACCTGTCATTCGCATTTTATACAAATACGAAAGCCACAGTCAGTGGGGAGTAACTCCGAGTTCTCCCAGCCACGAAATGTCATAATTAGTATAACATGTAAACATAAGAAAATGAATACGAATCACACAATGCCTTAGCATATAGATGCTAGACAATCGTGCTTATCATGTGAACAACAATATAACAACACATAGTCCTAGCATGTGAATACTAGACCGACTCATACTACACTATCATGTGAATCACATAATATCCAGGAATCCAAACTCTATCAACCATAGCCGGCTTGCATCTCACCTTCTATGATTCATAGAATCATCAAACAAGAAAGGGCAATATATCAAAGACAGGCATAAGTTCTTAGTCCCGTCAATAGTCACTCTGTAACTCGAGTCTATACCACGAGGTAGGGAAGGTAATCGAACCGGTATCTTAGCTCAGAGGTTCTATCAAAACATGGCCAAGACACAACACAACCCTAGCCTAAAATCTGCGCAGACCTAGACATGCGGATACACACCACCGCACCCAAGACCCACAATTTTTCTAAAACAAAGTGAGTACCCTAAGGAGTCCACCAAAGGGTTGGCTAGTACTTAAGCTGACCACTTACTATCAAAATAAGTAACGAGGTCATGCCCCAACTTGGATATAAACCCACCAAGTCAGGAACACAGAGGCTATCAAGCAGTGAACATACACTCGTCAAAGACTATAATGACCTATCTATGATGAAGGCCGAAATACTCACCTAGGACCTAGTCCCAGCTAGTCCCAGCTTGAATACTTTAGCCCACACCACACAAGACAAGTAGGATACCCAATTCAGCTAACAATCCAACAATATCTCCATTATCAATAATAATCCAAATTCCAGCTAACCGTTAATTTCATAATTCATGAGAACAAGCTAAAATGGCAAAGAGGCAATAAGATCAAGTATAAGGCGACCAATTCATCCAACAACCAACATGTGAAATGATAATTACAAATATCAAGACATAACATAAAATTTCCAATAATAACTAATCTCACCTCAAAGACAAACCCTCGACCCGAGTCCCGCATGACGGTCATCCGGTCAAATCGAGGCCGACCGGTTTAAACCTAGTTTGACCAAACTCGTTTGGTCAATCTGGCCCAACTCAGAGTCTTTGCCTACTTTGGCCCAAATCATAAAATTTATCACAATATAATTCTCATGCTATTTCCAATTTCTATCATGTGAAAAACGAAAGTAAAACATTATCAATCACCTAAACACTTATCAAACAACAACACAACATCAACTACTAATGTGACATTAATTCGTCGAGTAACTCGGAATAGTTACCTTACGCTAGCAAAGAGACAAGTAATAACTTGAGAAAGCTTCCAAAACCCAAAATTACTCTTCATCTTCAACCACATATGAGCCACCTAAAATAATTATGTGAAAGGACGATATTAACGAATTATCTTTATATAAAATATGAGACGGAAATTAATTTAATTATATTTTAAATAAACCAAACTAGCGTCAAAACAATTTATGGACACGGCTCAAAAGTTATTATGACAACCTCAAACTCGGCCTAACCACTAACTACACATGGCCTCAAACTCGTGACTTAGCTAGGCCACGGCCGGGCCACGGCCTAGGCCACGGGGAGTCCGACACGACCACCACCCGACTACCCATAGCCACCCTTCACCCTACTTCATAACCTGACCCAAAAATCGGTCCAAAACAGAACCCAAAAGATGCCTAAGTTCGACCCCAACTCCAGTCCTCAAATGCAAAGTGAAAACCCACGATGACGGCTCTCGTCCCCGCCCAAAACAGTACCAATCGTCCCCTTAAGACTCCATTCTCGCGCCTAAAAAAAACGGTCCTAGCCGAGCCAACTAAGTCGCATTTAAAACGGTTTTAGAGCGGAAATCCACAAGTATAAAGCAACTCAAAAAAGACCCTAAAGACTACAAAAATCGCCCCAACACGAGTCCAAATCGGTCCAAAACAATCCCTACATGTCAAGATACACCGTCTCAACTATAAAACACACCAATTATCACCCAAAACAATCCATACATGTCAACATACACCGTCTTAAATATACCACTTACTAGCTAGCATCCCAAATGATCCCTAGAGGTCCGTATACACCGTCTCAATCATCTCCACATATCAGTATACACCGTCTCAACTATACAACCGACTAATTAACATCCATAAGGATCCCTATATATAATTATACACCGTCTCAATTATAAAACAGACTAACCAAAGATTCGAAATAAACATATTTTACAAGTAATATCGAGTAATCCGTTATCGTTACCTTTTTAATCTTCTACCAGACCGTCTATTTTAGTACATACAACCGTCTTATAATAAATAAAGCTGAAAATATAAATGGGTTTGTAAAAATACATGACGAAAATGAATTTTACTTACAACGGATTGACGAGAACGACGAAAGGAGCGCTATGGAACAAAAATAGTTGAAAACGGATGACAAACGGACATCGTATCAATTTTGAAGATCAAAATTAAAACGAAGGAAAAGAAGAACAAAGAAGGGAAGAAGAAGACGTGAAGGGATGAAGAAATGAGGCGTGTTGCCCGGCCAAACTGCTATTTATTATACGACGTTTTTCGTCGTTAAGAAACTTCGATCGTTATTAAAACCGTTTGAGTTAAATTTAACCGATTTAAGTAAAAGTTTCAGTAATAAAACGGAATCAATAATAAATAAATTTAATGAGTGAAAATAAAATAAACTCAGCTAGTTAACGTAAATAATACAATATCAGCTTGAATCGGAATTATTAGCGATTTTTACAAAACTAACGGATATTAATAAAAATTGCTAATTTAGTGAAATAAGCTCAAAATAGCTAATTGGACGGTTTTGTTCCCAAAATCCATCTCGGGTTTACTTAAAACAACTTTCATAAGGACTCGTAAAGAAACGGAAATTATTAAATAAATAAACTCGAACTAATTTCAATAAACTCGAACTAACTTTAAATAAACTTATTAATGATTATTAAAATTAACGTATCGAATTATGATGAAATTAATTAATTAGCTAAGCATAAATATATAAATCGTTAAATGATGTAATTAAATTCAAAATAGCAATTAAAAGAATTTTATCCAACTTAATAAAATACGGGGTGTTACACCTTTTGACCCTGGATCCTCTCTTATCATGCTATCACTCACACTTATCACCCATCACCATTTCATACCGTTACTTGTCCAAGGAAATCACACATTAGTTTTACCTCTTGATAATACAAATTCCCAAACTCACTCGTTATCTGCAAACCCACATCGCTGCATAACTCAATCTAAGATCTTTATACACCATATCTTTCCATTTACCTATAACGACCTTTCCGTTAAATATATTCTTAACCAACCGAGTCATAACTACCTCCCTTCATAATCCTGAAACATCCAAAGTTACCAAGTACAATTTGCATCTCTCATTTCAACCTTTTCATTCTCACGTTCCATAAACTTACATCACCCACTTGCCCACCTTCGCTTACTTTTACATTACTCAACACACAATCATATCACTCATCTCGTCTCACAAAACATGCTCTATGCCTTAATAAGCCATACCGATCTTCCTTTTCTTTTTCCTCTATCTATCACAATCACATATAACTCATGTCCTCTCCACCGAACTCATACTCACCATAGGTGCCACTCACTACACCATAAGATTGGGTAACTTACGCATCAGGATCAACATACATGTAAAACAATGCATAAAGAAGCAAAATAATACCTTTGAATTAAACATAATATGCAACGAAATCAAAAGATAAGCATATGACCCAAAACAGGGGTCACTAGATCGAGTACATGCCGCTCGATCGAGTAAAAGACTTACTCGATCGAGTAGGTGAAGGTCAGAGACACGTAAAACAAATTAGCAGGGCTACTCGATCGAGTAAGGGCTACTCGATCGAGTAACAAGAGGTGCACTCGATCGAGTGAGGGCCACTCGATCGAGTACCCTACGCATTTCTCAGCACTGTTCAGTTTTCGTAAAATGGTTATAACTCACTCGTTTCTTGGTCGTTTTAGGCGTGTGACCTATCGTTAGAATCGTAAAAGAACAAGCTATCACCTCCAACTGGAATCACATTAAAATCATTTATACATCTTAAGTTATAACAGTTTAAAGACAACCTCTCTATAATCGAAAAACATAACTACTTGATTTTTACTTCCAAACAACTTAAACGACAACAAGGTAAACAAAACAACTCAATACTCATAAAACCATCATCCCTAACCACATGTTACTATCTTCAAAAGCCAAGCAACAACATCCATTATGCACATACATCATTCAACTTACCAAGCATGTATTACCTACATGTTTTTATTCTATAACTTTACGTAAACAAAATCACAAATATATAACATCAAGTCTCCTATTCACATGTTACAAGCATAACAACATTATAAAATCTCTTCCATCATACAACATGCTTTATCAGAAATCATATTATCATGCAACAATTATTCATCTTTTTCCACCAATTATTCATGCTCTTACTCAAACTTTCAGCTATATAAACTCGTACAACACTACCAACAACATATATATATATATATATATATATATATATATATATATATATATATATATATATATATATACATACATAACTCTATGTATAATTCAAACCAACAAATTTTCTTTCTGTATTTCTATATTGCCATATCGTAAAACAACTTCTACACAACTATCATGCTTTCAATCAATAATGTATAACATCACCTCATTATCATCTTTCTCTACACATTCCCTATTCTCCACATACATACATCCACTGATTCATGCCACACATTACTATATAGGTACACAATTCACAAGATAAACACATAGCGATCCCGACTCATATCCCATGGTGACCGGTTCAAAAATTTTAGGGCGAGTTCGCGACTTTAAGACGTCTCCCAAGCCTTTGCATTAGCTCCTACAACTTCTACCCTGGGTTCATTTTAATTTGACTCCCTATATTCATTAGGTTCATTAGTTACAGGTTTCAGGATCGTCGCTCTGATACCACTTTGTGACACCCTCATACTCCAAGTGCCTTACCAGGACCACTTAAGGTATGAGAACGTCACCATCTCGGTTACCCGAGACAATGATAGTCAAATGACAATGAAGAAACATAATTTAAATAACAATATAGTTTAAAGTGATTACATGTTAAACTGAAATACAAGGTTCTCATACGGTCTACTGATAAAACTATCAAAACTATAAAACATCGTATGACACAGCGGAAGACTTCTAAATGCCACGTGATGACTCATCCCAGCTATCCCATACGCGTCATATCATACTTGGTCAATAACTGCTCACCATCCCCGAATGGATCACCACAGTTTTTAAAACATTTAAACGGGGTCAGTACTAATTACACAATCAAAGCCACACTGAAACAATCATACAAACAACTCACACACAATCCCGGTCTCCATCTCTATCTCCGGTCACCTCATAATCGACTACACACTAAAGTGTGTAGCCCCGCGCAGTACCCATCGCAATGATACTCCTCGCCGCCAGTGGGGGATCGCAGCCGTTCCCACCTAAGCCCCGCTCATCTCCATCGAGCAATAAACCCATGTTCATTAATGTGCACATCCCTTCTGTGGCGGGTTCCACAGAAGGCAAATCAAGGGCGTGAAGCCACTCCCGCAAGTGACTCCACTCAGCCAGGGACGCACCCCGAAGAACACAGACAGATAAACAGCAACCACAATACAACATCAACAACCGTCTGAATCAATCAACAATATGAAATCACAACCATCCGAATCAACCAACAATATGAAATCACAACCGTCTGAATCAATCAACAATATGAAATCACAACCGTCTGAATCAATCAACAATCACTAACTACAGCACAATCACCACACACATCATGTAACTAATACTAAGTAGGGAAACCCTACCTGGAATGCAACCACCACAGACGGTCTAGCAGCTAATCAAAATCGTTCTTCAATACAATCACCTCCTATCAAACATACAATCATACAATCAACATCTAATAAACACAATACTCCCAAAACCCCCAAATTACCCAATTAGGATTTCAACTAAAATTAATGAAACAACATAAAAATTGTACTAGGACCTTACCCACAATACGACGGTCTCAACGACGTAAAGAACACAACGATCCGATGACTCTAGCCCTTAGGATTTGCCAACAACGCGACGAGAGAGAACTACGTAACTTCTTTTTCTTTTGAAAGGTTTAGAAAGGTGAAAAGTGATTAAAGAAAATGACGGAAGCCTTTTATATTAATATCGCGTTATTAGAAAAACCCGTCAAAACAAACCCGTAAAACACACTTACTCGATCGAGTACCCAACTTACTCGATGACAGACTACTGATTTGCGTCAAAACCTACTTACTCGACAGAGTAAGCCCTACTCGATAGAGTACCCAAAGACTCATAAAACCGTAGTATTACAGTCTTCCCTCCTTAAAAAGAACTTCGTCCCCGAAGTTCAACCCATACATAACAACAAACCTACCTAATCGATTAAGATAGAACAACACAACTAAAAACTCAAAACAAAACCTCACCCTATAACACATGAACTCTTAACACCAACTCCACCAATTATGCCTACCGCCACAACATGTCTCACGATATCGTATCAACTACATTATATCTCTCTCGGCACTAACTCCATACACTACCAACTACCGTCCACAAACGCTGCTAGCTCCGTGATATATCATCCACTCGCAAATACAAAATCAAGACACTCATAGACATCAAACGGAATGTTACATATTGTGTATGTCGGAGGTTGGTGGTGATACTTGGTCGTTGAGGAGTCGTAAGACGGTTTGGAAACCGTAAGCAAACCGTCTTACGCTTGGGTCGCCTCTTGAAGCTTTCGACTCCAAGAGGGATGTGCACATTAATGACTTGAGTATGGAGTGACGCGTGTGGTTAAGGCACGGCGTATGGCAGGGGATCCGATTTTCAGGTCTCGTACCACGGGTGTGTCCCGAGTACCTTATTACGGATTGAGGTCCGACTGTTAGTGGGCGGTGTTGCGGTGCCGTCACCAGGTTGTCGGTACGTCTGGGTGTGTCCCGGTACCGGTTTGGTTTATTGCATAATCTTGTCTGATGTATATCATTGACATGTTGCATATTTACATATAGTCTATTGTCTTATGTATTTATTTATCGAAACTGATGTGTGTCTGGGTTGTGTGTAATTGTCACCTATTTTCGGGGTGGCCTATGTTAATCCATATGATATTTCGGATCATATGGGGAGCAGTTTGAGTACAAGTTTTGCTTGTTGACGTGATCGGGGTTCGGGCCGGGCTTTGGACATGGAGTCGAGTTGCATAGTTGGATGACATAGATAGTAGTCGAGTTGTATATGGCATAGTTTACATTTGTCATTCATTTATTCATTTGTAATTCACTAAACTTGACATTTACATATAATGTTTCTCAATTGTAATTCCGATTTCACTGCCTCGGGAAACCAAGAAGGTAACATCTTCCGATTACCTTGACCAGGTAAGAAGGGGGTGTTACGCACACCTTTACATTTGCTAGCCCTCAACGACAAAGACTTGATCGATGCTTTAAACATTTTTCTTGAAAGATTTCAATCCTTGTAAACCTGTGTATATCATATCTAGCTAACAAACATTAGTCAAGAGGGAAAGAATGGATTAAGGACTTGTTATCATCAACATATACGGTTCAATATTATATAGTGATAGTCTTAAAGTTGTGACATTATTATACAATTACGTACTTTCCTACTATTCTATATAAGAAAAAACTTATCAATGATGAAAATGAGCTACGCATGTATAATTATTCAATTGATATGATTAATTTTGTATAACAATTCTCAATCCCCTATCTACTAAAAGAATAGGTGAAATTCCCATTTTTCCCGCCAAAAAATATTTCCTAAAATTGGGCATAGTAATTTTGGCATATACTATAGGTATGATGAGTTATAAATAGGCATAATTTTTTAAATGTAAATATTTATATTTATAAGATTTAATATTTTACATTTGCCACAAATTTATCTCCGGTCTTTTTATGATAAAAAAAAATTCCTTTTTTTTTTGTTTAGAGAATTTTAGGATAAAAATTCATTGACATTTTAAGAAATTGGGGCTAAAAAATATGTTACTAGTATAAAATTACAAATTAACATCATTACTTTCTCGATAAGAGAAAAAAAATCATTAAAAATACTCTATTCATGATTTCTTACGATTTTAATTTTAAATTTTCAAATCAAAATATAATGAAAAGAAGCATGAAAAAATAAATTGTCAATTTAAAATCTATAAATAATACTCTAAAAAGTAAAAAAACTATATATACCGTGTATATATTGCACGGGGTCTATACTAGTGTTCAATTAAATAGTTCGAAGTTACATTGATAAACTATTTTTTCTAAATAAATATATTGATAAACTATTACTACCTCTAGGTCAATTCAACACACCATTTCTCTTTTACACGTTTGTCAATACACAAATGGTAACGTAAATATCTTGATTTTTACATTATAAAAAAATATAAAAATTTGATATTCTTATTGTACTTACAAAAGCCAAATAAAAAAAAGATCCCACATAAATATATTTTATCTTATACATTCCTCAGAAATTAATTTGAAGATTTCTGCATTAATGAATAGTGTCAGAAAATGAAATGATGTGTTTGGTTTTGAATGGAGGGAGTAGGGCTGGGCACCGGTCCAAAACCGGACCAACGCGGAACCGGAATCGACAGAAATCATGGACCGGAACCGGACTGGGTTATAAAAATTCAGGTCCGGGACCGAACCTGAAAAATTCCAGTCCAAGACTGGACCGGACAGGTTGGACCGGAATTTGTCATTACTACCCATTTTTTCAATTTCCGCTTCATTGGACCAGATCAGACCGGATTAAAAATATGTTTAAGAAAAAAAATGGAAATAACAATAATTTCGGGCATTCTGGTCCAAACCAGTCCCGGAACGGACCGGATCGGAAACCGGAATGTTATAAAATGGTGGACCGGACCGAAATTTTTAATACCGGTTCCGGTCCATTTTTCCGGTTCGGACCGGATTATGCCCACCCCTAAGAAGGAGTACATCTACTTACCCGAGTAGTATCTTTATTCATGTGAAATTAGATATTAATACGTTATTCTACTTCTCACCAAAAGACATGAATTAATAAGGTTATGTATATGTAGACTTGTACTCGGGCCGGGCTAGGGCCGGGACGGGCTGGCCAGGGGGCGGGTCGAGTTCTCCTGGCCAGACCCGGGCCAGGCCAGGGGGAAGGGCGAGCTTGGTCGGGTCGGGCCGGGCTAGGATATGCTTGACCCGGGCCAGGGCCCGAGGCGAGGCAAGGGCGGACCTTACCAATTTATTTTTATTTTTTATTATTTTTGCTAAAATGGCTGGCCAAGGGCGGGCCGGGTTGGAATTATAGGACCCGGGCCAAGCCAAAGCCAGCGGCGGGCCAAGGTCGGGTCGGGCCGGGTCAGGCCAGGCCAGCTTGCATAAAATAACGGGCCAATGCGGGTCGGTCCGGGCCGGATCAACCCGTATTGATGGCCAGCTCTATGTATATGAGTGAGCTTACATGATTAAACTCAAACACAACCCAATTTCACGCACAAAAACTAGTTATTTAAGCAATGAGTCAATGACCCCAAAATATAATCGAGATGAAGAAGCATTGTTTTTTGAGTTTATTGTAACATAAACAGAAAAATCAATTTGGGTTCTCTATATTTATTTTTCTCAATTTCCTCTCTAATACAGCTATATTATACTTTATCCATTCTATTGAATTTTATACGTTTGCTATTTGAGCACTATCCATAAGCGAGGAAAATCTTCGATTCAACCTTCTAATATAACATAAAAGAAAGTCATATGAAATTTTGTTTAAATTGTCTTATCGGGTACATTATAAATATCAAATTTTTATAATTTTTATTAATATATAACTAAAGACATAAATAAAAGAAAAACAAACATTAAATATGAGTTATTCTATTTTTTTTTTTTTAGGAAATGAAGAGGATCCTCACCTCACCTCGTAAAAATGGGGATTGAGATAAAAAGAACGTAGCTTGTGAAATAATAAGAGGAAGAAAAAGAAGATGACATATTGACATGCAGCCGCTTTTATTGGTACTTCACACTTTTCCCTCTTTCCTTCACTCTTTCTCTCTCCTTTGTTTTTCTTCCTTCCATGTTTCTAATTAATCTCTCAGGATTCTCTCTTTATCATTCTCCACATGATCATATGACCCATCTTAATTCTTAGCTTCATATTGCTTTCCATGAAGATTCCATTCTTATTCTTCTTAAATTTCTAATCTTTTTGGTATATGTTCCATATTTTACATCCAATATTTATAAAAAAAAAATTATAATTATTCTGTTTCATGCATTATGTGTGTTTTTGTTCATGTTTTACTTACGATTTGTTTTTTTGATGTGCAGAAAAGTGAAGGGCATTTGTTATCATTGTTGGCTGTGATTGCGTAAAATTTTGGGCAATCATGGATTCATCTTTCCAGGGTAACTTCACGTTTCTCTCATTATTATTATTATTACTATTATCTTCTTCTTATTATTATTTTCGTCAATGTATTTTGATGAATATTTACTCCATGTACTAAATCCAATACTTAGCTTATTTGGATTATTAATGCAAATCCTTTGTGATTATATATGTTGGATCTCAGTTAATGACTTTAATTCATCTGGGTTTTCATCAATTCTCTGACTTTTTTTTTTTGGTAAATTGGATTTTTAATGTGATTTAATTGATGGGTATTTTTCCTTTTCAAAGATGTCTCAAAACCCCGTCTTATTGTTTCAGACGAAAATGGCCTGTTTGAAACAGAAATTTGTGTTCAAATATTGGTCACTTAACTAGATTCTTTTTCAACCCTTTTTCCACACCAAAAAAAAGTCCTTATATTTTTTTTATTTGCCTTTAGTATCATATATGAGTTGCAATTTGACTGCCTTTTGATGATTATGATGTTAAGCCAATTTAGCATCTATGGTTTATTTAATTGGGCCTACCTAATTTAGCTTACTAATTTGTGGAACTGCCCAGTTGTTGCATCTTGAGGAGGTCAACCATGTTAGGTTGGGTAGATACATTTTGATGACTCTTTCTATAACATGGTGGCAAACTACCTCCTTTGGATGTTCTTATAATATCCTTGGGGTTTATTGCTGTTTTGCAGCTGGCGCGGCTATGTCGTAATTCTAAGTCTTATGGGTGTTTGTTCATACTGTAATTTGACTGTCACACGAGTGGATGGTTTTCTTTTGTTTATTGATTGGAAGTCGTCGTCGACTTTCCGTTGTTTCTGTTTGAAATCTGACTTTTCAACTCTGTTTGGTAGCTGACTAGTCTTTACGTGGAAAAGCCATTTACCAATATTGAAAGGATCTATCTGTGAACGATTCATTATTGGTTTTTTGGCAGAAGTGAGTTTCGTTTGAGACCGTCTCACTTCTCAGAGCTGCCCAAATACTTGTGTATTCCCCATTCGATTATATGCTTAATGTGTTGGTTTCGCATGTAGGACTGTCTCATATTCAACAACAATTGTTTTTTTTTTTATCTTTGCTTTCGGATGTTTCTTTTGTGAAACACTCCAAATTAGGCTTCTTTTGGTTTGGTTTGATTTTCTTTTGTTATTAGGGTCTATGCTGGACCCAGTGAAATGCAGTAAGTTGACTATGGAGGGGAGACGAGAAATAGTGTATGAATTAGCAAAATGGTCACACGGTGCGGCAGAAATGCTACAAACATGGAGTCGCCAAGACATTCTGCAAATTTTATGTGCAGAGATGGGAAAGGAGCGAAAGTACACTGGTCTCACCAAGTTAAAAATCATAGAACATCTCCTAAAAGTTGTTTCTGAAAAAACTTCAGGCGATCATCGTGAAAGTGTAGTTTCTGAAGAGCCATCTTCACCTTCAGTTTTCCAGAAGAGTTCTAAGAGGCCAAGAAAACCCGAGAATCCTTCCCGTCTTCTTGAGTCTCCATCTGCTACCAATATTTCTTCCTGCAACGCCGATAGTGATTTAGGCAGTGCAACATATTGCAAAAATGCTGCTTGCAAAGCTAAATTAAACAACGACGTGTTTTGCAAGAGGTGCACTTGTTGTGTATGTCATAATTATGACGATAACAAGGACCCTAGCATATGGCTGACTTGTAGCTCGGAGCCCCCTTTTCCAGGCGATTCATGTAACATGACTTGTCATCTGGAATGTGCCCTTAAACATGAAAGGTCTGGCATTGCAAGACATGGGCTTGTTGCTCAGCTGGACGGGAGTTTCTATTGCATTTCTTGTGGAAAGATGAATGATTTGATGAGGTAATTATATGTTTTGATTTCAATCAGTTTTTACTGGGCTGTTTTCAACAATGTTACCTTGTTCAATATGAATACACTCCCTTAGTAGTGCCTGATATATATAATTATATTTCCATGCGAGCGTCATGAGACTCATGACAGAATACACTCAAACTGTGATTTGCTGGGATGAGTGAAACAGGTAGCATAGGTACTGTAAGAATTTTTAGCAGGCTCGATCAGTAGTACTAAGACTCGGTTAGAATGATCCAACACGGGTTTGTATTAAAGTCTGAGACTTGACTTTATTATGAGCGGGCTATTCACAAAATGGTAGATCATTAGCTATAAAGATTCTAAGTGGTTAAATTGGTTACTGATCTAGGCATGAACCTCTTTTCTAGGTGTTGATGATCTCACCTCACTTTTTAGGTTTTTGGCAAATGCTTACTATTGACGTACTGGAGGCTTTGGATTCGTTTTTGGAGTTATCTTCCAACTTCGGACGCCGAGTTGGGAGGTAATAATAGGCATTTGGAAACTTTACAAGCGCAAGGAGATTTTTTTTCCCTTTTTGTTTTGTTTTGTTTAAAGGTCGGGATGATATAAGGATGGCTAGTCCTATTTGTAGCGTCGACGGATGGAGAATGGCTGTGAGTTAGCTTATCTTGTGTAGGTTGTGAACACTAATTTGCTTTTTTGATAGAAATGGCTTTTTTTACTACCATTTTGGCAGACATCTAGAATTGGCAATGCTAGATTGTTAATCTTGTACAATTTTAATGAGTAAAAGTAGCAATTAATAAGGTTTCCCAAACTTTTTATAGAACATTTCAGTCTTTGTTATACAATGTCCTTGGTTTTAAAACAGTCCAGATATTGTATGTGATATCAGTCATATGACTAATTGAATAGTCCTCAGAATCAACTTCTTGTAAAACTTATACTAGAATTTGTGTTTTGTAGAAATTCGGAAGTGGCTTTTGTGATTTTAGATATCTGATTAATCTTATTGTTTTGGTCTCCGTCTCTTGGTTTTGAAAATATGACTCCTATGATCTTAATTCGAGATTGTTACCGTAGAAGCACAGTAGATTAAGCCACACCTGATGTAGTTAGATCATCCAACATGCATAATATTATACAGCTGTCAATCTACATCCACATATGTTATCACTAGAAAAATATGACTTTGGTCTGTGTTACCTCAGCTCTTCACTTCTAAGGCCAACATGGGTCGAACATGACACTTATGGATATGGTTATGGAATTCGCTACCTGACCCTTATCATGGTTATGGAATTCGCTACCTGACCCTTATCATTACTGACTCTTTTCCTAGAAGAGCCAAAAAGGGAAATCTGCATGAGAATCAGACTATTTGTTTGAAGTATTTTAAATGATATTCAATGATTTAAACTTTAAAGCCTTAGTTCTGAATCATATTTCGATTTCACTTTACAATTATGCGTGTTCTTCACCTGTATCCTCATTTTAGTGCAGTTGCATGTCCGAAAAATTGAGCCATGTTGAGTCCCAACACTTGAATATGTACCTGTGTCCGACATTCTTACCTGACTCCGAGTAGTATTGCTCTTGGTAGTTTTGCAGTTTGATGTAGTGCGATATGTTTGTTATCTATGTAGATGTTGGAGAAAGCAGCTAATGGTTGCAAAGGAAACCAGAAGGGTAGACATCTTATGTTATCGCATCTCCTTGAGCAAGAAACTGCTTTCAGGAACTAGGAAATACCGGCAGCTTTCTGAAATGGTGGAGGATGCTGTTAGACTGCTTGAAGCAGAAGTAGGTACCTTAAGTAATGGTCCTGTTAAGATGGGTAGAGGCATTGTCAACCGCCTTTCTTCTGGCCAACAAGTACAGAGACTCTGTTCTTCTGCTGTCGACTCCTTTGACTTGATCTGGGATACCCCATCTTACCAAGGTAATTTAATAAAGTTACCTCTTTATTGTCGTTCGTTAGTTTTCATCGTAAATCATGGAAAAAATGGTTGCACTGGCATTATACTTTCTCAATCCAACTTTGTTTGTATTTAAAAGTGTTACCCAACTATTAAGATAGCATCAGTGCAGTGTTGAATTAACCCGAATTAACCAGAAAGTCACCTTACCCCAGCCAAATAGCAGGGTCTGTATAGGATACTTCATGACCTTGTTTATATAGAAATACTATGTTACTTTGACATCGTTATTTAGCTACATTTTGTAACACTCCAACTTTCTGACACGACACCCAATGCTTCATTTTAAACCGCAACATGAACCTTTTTCATAAAATAGTTGTGTCCAACACTTAACACCGTGTAATGGGAGAACACAAACATGTGACCAGACTGTTATAGATGGTCTTCTGATTTGTCATGACCTTGAACATTAGCGGATTCACGATATAGTACATTGGTCCTAAAACTTGGGCTTGGAGAAATTGAATTTCTGATTCTCGCTGCTTCTGTTCTGCTTAGAACATCCCCAAGCAAGGTCAATTGCTTGGTCATGACCTTGCTTGATCATGGTTAATTAAGTAATTAAGGTACTTAATGTGTGACCAAAGGTGGTCAATTTGTGACCAAACACAATAAATGGTCAATTTGTGACCAAGGTTGGTCAAAAGAGTTGGTCTTATTGACCTTCTACTGAGTATGTGTCAATTTCTTATTGGTTGAACAATTATAAAACAATAAAAAAACTACTCTACACTACTCTACTCTAATTTCGTAACTAGAATTTGGGAAAACTTTCGTAACTAGAATTTCCTTTTAATGCATTTTATCATTTCGTATTATTTAATGTTTTTTTAAAAAATATATGCGGTATTTTATATGTCGAATCATGTTTTTCAATAAAAAAATTTAATTGTTAATGAAATCGTCTAATAACTTTTCAAAATTATAACGTTGTTATTTAATATTTTTTTTCGTAAAGTACAACATAAGATTAATATAGTTGTAAAATATTGAGGTAGTTTTCTTTTTTTATTAAGATACTTACAATAATAGAAAAATAACTATATTTATAAAATGTTAGGAAAAATAATTGTAAAAGTAAGAGAGAGAAAAGTGGGGTAGAGAATGTTGTAAAGTGGATAATAATTGGGTTGATGACCTAGGTCGCGATCTCTTGCTTGGGAGGGTGAAAATGGGTCAAGGTTAATAAGATGAGATTAAGAGTAAAATCGGGTCGCGACTTAGTTAGCGCGACCACTGCTTGGGGATGGTCTTAGGCTGAAGATGTATAGCCAGCTAGCCATTGAACTCCTTTTTACCCATTTTCTGTCTTTTTTTCCTTTCTTCAGTTTTTTAACTAAAGAAATAAAAAGTCTCAACTCTCAAGGCATGATTGGTACCCTGAATTTTATTGTGTATATTGCCGATTTTCATGCTGAAGTCCATACTCTTATAGTCTTTGCATGATGGAGTATTACTCTTATAGACATTGTTTTTCAATAAGTCACTGTCCTAGGAAGCTTAACAGGATTGCTCATTCCATTGCAAAATCTGCCATGGATTGATCTCCCTATTTTCTCTTACCGTAAAATAAAAAAAAATAAAAATAAAAAAAAATAAAAATAAAAAGAAACAAAAGTTTCTAGGTCCATCACGGACTACAAAAGACATCTAGGATTCTGTGTGTATATTTTCTGGATAAACTATTAAACTATGGGATATGTTATAGGTCATGACATACATATATGTTTTAATATTGACAGATTCGAAAACAATACCTCCTAGTATGATTAAAGCCGAAGCTATTAATTCAACGTCAATAACTTTGGTGTTTGGCCCCGAGAGTCCAACCTCAGAAAATAATGTAGGTTATACATTGTGGCACCGCAGAGCTGATGTCAAGAAAGAGACGTCCCAGCCAACTTGCACATTGTTCCCTCCACAAACTCGGTTCATAGTAGCTGGTCTTTCTCCGGCGACAGAGTACATTTTTAGGGCTGTCCCCTTCAATGATAAGCAAGAGCTAAGTTCTTGTGAAATCAGGCTGACTACAAGCGTTTCTAGTGGCAATGGTGAAATACACAGTCCGGCCACTAATTGGAGCAGTCTTTCTAATCGTTCGTCAGTAGAGGATGAAACAAATAACATTACTGCATGCTGTGACTTGAATGCGAACAAAACCGAAGATTATTTCAATTACTATAACACCAACAACAAAATTGTCGATCTGAATTCATCCAGTGAGCCTGTTAACTCAACCAATGTCAGTCGAGATCAGAACCCGTCTAGTGGGTCTGACGAGGAACTTCCAGGCGGAAAATTCGTGTCCGTGGGTCAATCTGTCGGTGTGAAAATTGAAGCCCAACTCCCATCTGATTGCCAAATAGGTAAAGCAATTAACCCTGGCCAGATGTTGCTACCTTGTGAGGCCCCAGCTAACTTGCCAGTAACCCCATCCCGAAAAGAAAGCTTGAAAGATGGGATTCCAAAGAATGCAGGATCGAAATTCCCGAGCAAAGCTAATGATAACTGTCTTGAAAAGGAAGACCTCACGAGAAGTTCTTCCAAGAAAAGACGGTCACTGACTCTAGATGAGAAATGTCCAAATGGCCCTTCTGAGAGTAACTTGGAGTACTATATTAAAGTGATGTCGAGGCTCGAGTGTGAGGGCCATATCGATAAAAGTTTCAGGCAGAAATTCTTGACTTGGTATAGCATTAGGGCAACCCCACGGGAAACTAGGATCGTGAAGGCATTTGTTGATACTTTGATAGAAGATCCAGCATCCCTCTCAGAGCAGCTTGTAGATACTTTTGGCGAATTAGTCTCAAGCAAGAGATCGTCTGACGTTCCCCAGGGCTTCTGTTTGAAGCTTTGGCATTGATTGAAACTCGGAAAATGATGCTATTTGGTTCACATGGTTGTCTCTGACCTTGAGGCGAGAAGGTCTCGGTCAAGTCAATTCTTTTGTACCGATACGAGCATGCTGTCAATTTACATTCTTCCCGCTCCTATAATTTGTTAACAGGCATTCTTGCATTAAGCATTGTGATAGAATTTGCATACCATTATTATAATCAATTCTCAATTCTTCTACCACCAGCCGCAAATCTTGATATGCTGCAGCTCCTATATGTACATCTTTTTTTTTTTTTTTTTTTTTTTTTTTCAAAGTACCATGTTTAAGTTAGATTCATATCATCACATGTAGTAGAAGTAATGAACCTTCTGATTTTATACTGATTCTTGTTCTGTTAATCAGCAGTACATGACTCCTAAAAAGGCGAATCACTAGAAAACAATTGATGAGAGCTTGACAAAATTTCGTCGACTCAGTAGCGTAAGAATGCATGAGCGATCTTTGATATATTCAAGTCATTTTACTACGACATTACCGCCTTACATGTTTTAAAATATCTGTGAAGTAAAACTCAGATACCTTGAAATATGTATGGAAACTGTTTGAACAGAGAGTAAAAACTGAAAAGGGTTAACTTTGTACGTATCCATGATTCCATGCGCACTTCTTTGCTGATACATTTTCTCAGGACATTAATAAGCAACTAGGATCCATTCCATTTCCAAAAAGAAATTGAGGGTTAGGAACACATATCCTCAGTTTAGACGGACACTATCCGTCTAAAGCTGTAGACGGATAGTGTCCCTACTCCAAAATGAGAATAGAAAGTGCAAGTGGGTGGGAAATCGATACCCCCACTTGCCCTCCCACTTGCATTTTGTGAGAGGGTCACTATCCGTCTACAGCTTTAAACGGATAGTGTCCGTTTACAATGAGATGGATTGGGTTGGAAAATGGAGGGTCCAATTTCTCGTCACGCTCAAAATGTCATCCAACGACGATGTAACGGTCTCAATTTTATATTGAAAAATAAAGGGAAACACAATGAAAAGAGAAGTGTAATATTATATTAACTTTGTGAGAGGAAATGGATCTTCCATTTTTTTATAAAATGGAGAAGATCCAAACTCAATAATGATATATGCACTCGACAGTCAAAATACGGTAACCGCATAGCATAGGTCTTAACTTAGTGGTTAAGAAAGATGCAGAGGCAAGAAAAAACAAAGGCTGTATTGCTGTAAAGTGTAAACCCCTCATCCTATGCGCCAAAAAAAATGATTCCACATAAATTTTGATCCTTTGTTAGCTTTTATTTTGATGTGTATTTGATCAAAACTTTTTTCATTGATAAAGTGAGAAAATAAAATAAAAGGTCCAATGTACTATATACTCCGTATAAGAACTTTGCTATAACATACTGTAAAACATTTCCGAATAACCGATAATCAAATTGAATCGTGAACTACATCGACCGACTGCTACATCACATATTCTTAGAAACAAAATAGGAATATAAAACAAGTGAAGACCATATTCGGAAACGTCAGTTCTAGGACACATTTATTCAAGAAAGAAAAGAAACAATAGCTCAAACAGAGAGGAAATAATGCAACTATATTTCACATAATCTTAAATTCATACATAAACTGAAGGCTAGACTCATGAGAACAGTTTGGAATAATTAGATACTAAAACCAAAGAAAGGAGAACTACATCAAAATACAAAACCATATATAATATTAATATTATACATATATGAAGGTCTCAAAGAAGAGACAAACAGAAAATGTCAGCACTTCTACAACCTCACTTTCCTGTCAATGTGATTGTCACTCTTCCAAAATAGTCTTCAAACATTTACCATAACATATAATGCTACTTCCTAAAGAGCACTTAATAACGGGCAAACGACGACTATGTATGGCGTGTGTACTATATATACACGCGCCATACATAATATCTCGTAACAGAATCCTTTGTTACCATGACATTAAGTGCTCCCAAAAGTCAGCCAGCCTTCACAAGACAACAAAAACTACTGTATTATTTTCTTCTTGTATTCCCCTTTATGTTTCCCTCCAAATTTTGCACTGATTCCCTTGCACTTTTCTTTTAACCTCTATTCTTAAATCATTCTATGCCAAAAATTGATCTATGTAAAACTGATAGGCTTGGTTTTGGAGCTTGGAATGAATGCAAATTTGGTGCAACAATCCAACTATTTCCACTACCACTACTGCTACCACCATTATTACCATTATCGTACCCATTATTACCATCATACCCTTGACTCACATTATCATTACCATATTCCAAACCATACCCAATTGCCCTATCATGATTAGTATGCTCCATTGTTCCGAGAGCAGGCAAATCGTAATTTTGAGATAAAGGGGTTGCCTTAATGGGTATCGCGAAATCAAGGTTGGGAGTAGGGGTTGTAGTAAGTGGCATTGATGTTGAGAAATCTTGACTGTCGGGTTTAGTCGTTGGGAGGGCTTTGATGCTGTCTAATGCTGATTGGTCGGAGATTGATTTTGATTTGTTGGACATTCCACCAACGGGAAGGTTGCTAGATATGATGCTCTTCACGTCGTAACGACTTATGTCAAAATTGGTCACAGCGTTGAGGCCTCGGAATTTTATGGCTGCAATGTCATAGGCCTCTGCAGCCTCTTCTTGTGTACCTATATGAATGTCACATATAATATGAAAAATCCTCTACTAAAAAATATCAATCATGTATAATTGTACATAGAAGGATAATGTTTGTATGTATTCCGTAACCTTTACTGCTATAGTAGAACCACGTCTAACGAAAAGAGATTTTTATTCATACGATTGATTTTTAGAGTCACTATGTATAATTCCCCAAGCTCCTCTCACAAGTAAATGATAGTGAAAATCAACAATGTTATGGTAAATTGATCATGGTCCTGTTTTTGTAATATGCCGAATTTTCATCAGAACCTCAATTGTATGAACTGAAGTTTGGTTGGTCGAACAGTACACCAAGTGTCATACCTTTGGTATGTACTTTTGTTATCGCATTAAGGAATACCTTAGTCATTTTGATCATAAAAACAAATTTATCGGAAAAAAGACATAGCAATGTAACTTACTAAATGTTCCGAGATAGAGATCCTTGTTTCCAGCTACTCTTCCGATCCTTGCTTGCCACCTTCCATGTTGATGATGCCTAAACAATGGAGATATGTATCATACAAGTTTAAAAACATACTCCAACAATAGCTGGGATTATATTGTTTGTACAATTGACTTGTTATGACTGTACCATTGATGTGTCCCGTATGGACACGTTATAAACACCGGCAAAACTAGTTAGCATTTGTATTTGTTGGTTGGGGGAATTAGTAACACAATTGAGTGAACAAAAAAAATGGAACGTTTTAACGTAAAACTTTCAAATTTTTCATTGCTCGGAGGGTAGCCGTCCCTCCAAACCTCGTGACTGATTATTGGCCTAAAATAGGAGCAAGGAAGCACAACGGAAAAAATGGCAGGATATAGATATACCTTGTCACACCTCTGTAGATTGATGCTCCTCTAGAAAAACCACTGCTTTTCCTGCCAAGACACATTATATGTCAATAACTAACATTGCATATTTGCATATAAACATTTCTAAATAAATTGATTAAATATTTGTTAGTAGAAGATTAATTTTATAACCTTCGAAGTGAAGCTACAAACTCCTGCCTGCTCATATTCTTCATCTCCTCTAGCTCTTTCTCGTAGTCAGATATCTACATTAAGTTGAGACAAAAGTAAAAACCTAAATCAACTTCGATTATTAATAAAAGTTTGCGAAAAAAAAATGGCTTAGTTAATTGTTTGCACTTCTTTGTCGCGCAATAGTAATCCGTCCATGTAAATTTCGACGTAATTTACAGTATACTAGGTAGTATCCCGCGCTTCGCGCGGCCTGTTTTAAAATTTAATTATTATAATTGAAGAAAAATAACATAAATTATATATGACCTTTAATATTTTTACTTATAAATAAAAATAAATTAATCTTTCTCAAATTTAATTTTTTTAGGTTTATTTTCAATATTTTAAAATAAAATACATACAATTTTAATTAAAACTAATAAGTGATAATTTATTATGCTGATCAACGTTTTATAAATTATTTTGTAACTAATCAAATATCATATTAATTAAAATAAAATTTATTCGAATAATGCAACAATTAACATTAAGTTCTCAAATTATATCATTTCACAATACGTTAGGTTCCAAATCAATCAATATTTGTTCAAAATGATGTGAATAAAATTTTATGTAATTTTTAATTTTTTTTATGTATAGCGTGTGATATTTTTGTATCAAACATATAGAGTTCAAACTCAACTTATTCAAATGTTTTGATTATGTTTTGCATCTGTTATGTGTCAAACATATCTATAAAAAATGCACCTTTTGTATTTTTAAACAACTATATATAAATAAAATAGGTTAAACTTTCTCAAATAATATGTTTTGAAGTTTAACTTCAAAGTATTTAAAATATAACATCTAAAATATTTAACTAAAAGTAATATTTATCTAGTCATAATCAATATTTATACTTGACGTGTACGTATTTTAATTGAAGATATTAAAGAAAAATGTAACGTTTTTTTCTACTTTTTTAGGTCTTTTATAATACTATATTATTTAATAATCATTACTTTTGTTTTGATTATTTCAATGCATTCGTGATCACTGTGTACATACATACTCGTACACATACTCGTTCTCACACTATTTAAACCTATCAAAATCTCATATTTATTTAATTTCTCGCAATATAATTTTTTTCATTCCCACATAAAAACTTACCTCTTAGTAGTTTTATTTAAATTATGTTTTTAAGAAATACAATGACTCATTCCAAATATATTTTTCTTAGGATTTAATGGTCTAAGTTTTATAACTTTATCAAAATGTCTTTTTACGTAGACATAAAATATTATGGGACACTCAGTTTAATCATCTCTACAAATCAAAATATTTCAATAAATATAATGAAAATTATACTCAATTTGAAGCATTTTCCGCAATAAACGTAATTATTTACATTTTAGGATTCTTATCAAAATAATTTTTTAATAAATTTAGAATCAAATCACCGTTATTATTTAATGTAATTTTATAATAAAATTTATTAAGCTGTAATTAATATTTTGCTGAGATTTATATAACATTTATTATGTTTATATTTAATGTTCAGTGTAATTAATGCTTATATTTAAAGCTGGGTTGACACTTGACACGTGGCGCATCCACAGCGTTTCAACCCAGTTTTATATATATATATATATATATAGAGATTGAATCATGTGAGGCACCCTTCTTAGGGTGAGTATTTGGACACCTTCTAAACCATTGGATTAAACAACTACAAGTGCCTCAGATGTTGACACGTGTCCCTTTATATAACCCAACAAACTGTTGATTTCCCCTTATTCATTTACTCAATCGCGTTTACTCGTTCAATTTCCCTCTCTTCAGCCCAGATTTCGCCGCCATTTCTCACCGAGCTTCCGTCCACCATGACCACTGAGCTTTTCGATCTCCATTATCATCCGAAAGTTAGGTAATTTCGATCCACTAATGTTCAGATGTAAGCATTCTTTGTCCGGCGTTGTATTTTCTTACACCTGTCTAATGCGATCATGATGCGATCATGATTCTGGTATTAGATTGATATTTTAAGTCGTAGTTACTTCCGTAGTTTTTTTTAATTAATTTATCTGGTTGATAACTTTGGGTTCTTATTTCTCCCTTCTCACTATTAGCTAAAGTTAGTTTCCGATACAAAGGGAAAATTGGCTGACGAATGTTTGTTTAGCTGTTTAGATTTTCAAATCCAAGGGCTTAAATTATTTATTTTGTGCTGGAGATGGGATCCTTAGAATGCCAACCTCATTAGATACTAACACTTGATCTGGATGGAGTATTAGGAGTGAGGGATTAGGGCATTATGTCAAAAGATGATTCTTTTCCCCTAAGAATGACTCGTCTGCACGCTCGACGGTTGCACCTCGGGGTAAAATTTTGCAGTAACTCTTTACTCTGTTGCTCATAGAGGGGTAAATTTTTTAGGAAAGCGAATACCTGTCCTAGGAGAATATAACCAACTTGGTATTTTCTTATCATATATTCCCTTATAGTACTTAACTACTAACATAAGAGCGAATGAGCGATTCAAGTCATGTCCTCTAACTGACAAACAACAAAGGGACAGCAGTGATTAGCTCATATTTGGTACCACACTAAATGAAGGTTTATTGTAGTTGGTAATCATGGCTTTAAGGATGTCTGGAGGGAATATGATTTTCTTGCGAAAAGTATTGGGAACAAGTGTATGTGCGAATGTTTCATGTATTATGTGAAATAAGAGGTTATATGAGAGAAGTTAAACTAGAAACATGGAATAACTTAGATGACATAAAAATTCAACGAGATTGTTTGGCGTCATTCTGTTTTGGATATCTCGATACGGTTGGTGATTAGATCATATTTCGTACCACACTCATCCAATTAGGATTTGAATATAGGTCGGACCTCACAATTATATCTCGAATCCAACGAGAACGGTCCACCCGTAGCTATCCCATAGGCAATAAGGTCTTGTAGTAGAAGGATTACAAAAGAGAGAGCTTATGCCATTCGTTTTTATGTCATGCAGGCAAACATTACCAGAACAAATCATATAATGTGGACCATGGGTGAAGATTTTCGATATCAGTATGCCAATTCATGGTACAGGCAGATGGACAAGCTGATTCATTATGTGAATTTGGTATTCTATGCTAACTGTTCAATGTTTCATTCAATAATCTATGTATCTTTGCCCTTTCTTTATTGTAGCCGATCTCATGTTTAATGTTGCATAATGTTGACATTGGATGCGGGATGGTCTGTCAATGCATTATATTCAACACCTTCTTTGTACACGAGATGCAAAACATCCGCAAATGAAACATGGCCTGTCAAAACCGATGATTTTTTCCGTGAGTTTTACATTTTCGGGAACAATTGATGAATCCTTTCTTAAAGCAACAATTGTACTAATGCAATTCATTTGGTCCTTGACTACGCCGACCGTGCCAACGCATCCGGATGGATATTTCACAAGTAGGCTGCTTTTAAAGGTTATGTCGAGCGTTGAGTGGTTACTACTTGGTACTCTTTTTCTTCATGAATAAACTTCTTAGTTTCCATTTTGGGAGGTCCATGAATAAAGTTCCTACTTTGAATATTTCGTTTTCTGCATGCTTTTGTGGTCATTGTGGTTTGCTACCTACCTCTTTCATCAACTACATTTCCAACTATCAAATATGTGCTTTGTAATCTTTTGAAATGCTCAATGTCTTACATTATGAGTATCTATAACTTTTTTCATGTCAAGATTCACAAAATTGGGTTAAGAGTTCCCAAGATCAGGCCCGAAATTCACAAGATTAGGTCCAAGGTTCACAAAATAAGGTTCAAACATAAACCTAATTTTGTGAAACCTCGACTTGATTTTGTGAAGCTTGGAGTATATTATGTGAACCCTAAACCTGGTTCCCCTTATTTAATCTTTGTTATGTACTCGTATATCTTAAAGGCTATTAGCTCAAATGGGAGAGCAATGTGCAAATCTTGCACAAAGGTATGAGTTCGAATCTCATATAGCCTAGTTAATTTAAGAATCTAGTGTATTAAACTTAAATACAATAACATTGAGGATGAGTTAGCGAAATCCGTACTCAGATGTGCAAAAAAACGTGATTTTAACCACTTATGATGACCAAGTTTCACAAAACAAGCTCTACGATTCACTGAACAAGCTCGAGATTCACAAAATAAAGTCTCGATTCACCTAATAAAGAAAAGAGCAAAATAGATGATTTAACCACGTATGATGATCAAGTTTCACAAAACAAGCCTTAAGATTCATTGAATAAGGTATGAGATTCACAAAATAAGGCTTGAGATTCACCAAATAAGGAAAAGAGCAAGAAACGTGATTTTAAGCACTTATGATGACCAAGTTTCACAAAACAAGCTCTAAGATTCATCGAACAAGGTCCGAGATTCACAAAACAAAGTCCGAGATTCACCAAATAAAGAAAAGAGCAAAATAGGTGATTTTAACCACTTATGATGATCAAGTTTCACAAAACAAACCTTAAGATTCATTTGAATAAAGTATGAGATTCACAAAATAAGGTCCGAGATTCACCAAATAAGGAAAAGAGCAAAAAACGTGATTTTAACCACTTATGATGACCATGTTTCACAAAATAAGCTCTAAGATTCACCGAACAAGGTCTGAGATTCACAAAACAAAGTCTGAGATTCACCTAATAAAGAAAAGGGCAAAATAGGTGATTTTTAACCACTTATGATGATCAAGTTTCACAAAACAAGTCTTGAGATTCACTGACTAAGGTATGAGATTCACAAAATAAGGAAAAGAGGAAAAAACGTGATTTTAACCACTTATGATGACCAAGTTTCACAAAACAAGTTCTAAGATTCATGAACAAGGTCCGAGATTCACAAAACAAAGTCCGAGATTCACCTAATAAAGAAAAGAGCGAAATAGGTGATTTTAACCAATTATGATGATCAAGTTTCACAAAACAAGCCTTAAAGATTCATTTGAATAAGGTATGAGATTCACAAAATAGGTATGAGATTCAAAAAAAAAAAAAAAAAAAAAAAAAAAAAACTTTTTTGGAAAAAAAAATTTCGAAAAAAAAAATTTGAAAAAAAAAATTTCGAAAAAAAAAATTGAAAAAAAAAATTCGAAAAAAAAAATTTGAAAAAAAAAATTTCGAAAAAAAAAATTCGTGATATTGTATTGTATAGTGCGTGATATTGTTTTATTGACTCATGGACTCAAATATATAGGTGATTTCACCTAGGATCTTCGCTCGCCATAATGAGGAATTTGGTGAGACCGGCCGCCTCGCCATAATGAGGTGCCTCACCGGATCCGGCCTCTATATATATATATATATAGATAGATAGATTTCCTCCAAATACATCATCTCATTTCATCATATGGATCACGTTGTATTCAATCGCTAACTCGTCTTAGCCGAGACTTTTAGAAAGGGTATTGGATTGGAAAAATAGGAATAAGCTGAGGCATGGAAGTAGCCTAATAGAACAAAAAGCATACCGGGAAATTTGTTGTGGTTGTTGGACCCCAATATTTAAGAGCAGCTAAGTCATATGCTCTAGCTGCTTTCTCTTCCTTGTCATATCCACCTTAACATTTTGGAACAACAATAAATCAATGCTAATAAGTTGTTTGGATCTTCTTTGATAAAAATAGGAAAATGCCCATAAACATTTTTCCAATACTTTTTTTGGAAGAACACGTATAAAATAGATTGATTGATCCATGCAAAAATACATCGTCATATTTCTTAAAATTATTAACTAATTAAGATTGAATCAATGGGATGACCCAGAAGGCCAAAACAGAGTCATAATTTAAAAGTCGTTCCACATGTTTAGTGAGCTTAGACGAGTAGAAAAGATGAAATTATACGTTAATAAGACCATTTTATATGTAAGAATATCCAAATTTTTATATGTTACTCTCTACTTATTTTAGAAGGTTGTTCATGTAATTTAGACGTAAAACTGTTTTAAATACGGAGTATGATTTAATGCTATAAGTCACCCGAAGAAAGTAATTGAAAGGGACGGATTATAAATGACATCTTCAAGCAAAAGTAGAATGAGGGGTATTTTGATAATCGGTTAAACAAAAAGTTACCATAAGACACGAGTGACACGACACAATATGCTATTCGGGCATGCATGCTACTCGAAATGACACACCTGATCGATTTTTCACCTAAATAAAATGTTGTAATACTAAAGCAAAAGGAAATTACATGTTTTTTTTACTCCAAATTAAAGAAACATACAAATTGAAGACAAAAATTTATAAAACTCACCTAAGTAAACTGTACGAAGAAGAGATGATGAAACATGTTCGCCCATATCAGCAATCATTTGGCACGTAACAGTATGGCCACCAAAAAAATAAATAAGTAAATAATCAAATATCAATAAATAAAGAAGAAAGACATTTATTCCACATTTAATTTGTAAATAGGTGTATAGCATAGCCACATAATTTGTAACAGAGAGCAGTATAGTATACAAGCCTGAAAAGGCAAAGGAGTGAATGAAAAATCTAAGGCAAGCATTACTATTTTACTGAATTAGGAGTATAGTACCATTATTCAAGATTCTTCTGGGGTAGATAATTCATTCATTATACAGATTGAGACTTGTTTCGGGAATGAGCATATTGATGTCATATGCTACTCCAACACAAGAGCATCATCATATTAATTGTACATATCACACTCAAGTATCAGAATGGATTCATTTTCTTTTATTTTTCCCCGAAATAAGACAAATTTTAATGAGACGTAATTTTAAATAGATCTGTCAAAAGCTATCAAAACACGTCTAAACCGATTGTTAGGGTTGTAAACTAAAATCTTGACCCGTGAGGTCATGATTGAAATGACTACCAAAACTAACATAAGCTTAAGCTTAGTCTGATTCGAAATTACTCAATAATCAAACAAAACTTGTAAAAAGGAGCACCTTAGAAATACACCATAACATATATGAATAGAAAAGATAATGTACTCCGTAATTATCTAAAACTATAGCTCAATATTTTCCTTTTACGAGTAAATTATAATCTAAAGGACACCGCGTGCATTTTCCATTAGAAATTATCTTCTAAATAATACTCGGTACTTATGCAGTAGCCACATCTTATATGTAGAGTGAAAGCATGCAGAGTCAAAGCTCACAAGTCACAAGTCATATATATTGCCTAAAAAACAAAGTGGTCAAAAAGTTTCGTGAAAAACACAAGCAGCTTTTCTGCACTTAAATTTCCGACAGATGACCATACATTCGGATTACAACCACATGCTGGTTTTTAGTCACTACTTTAAAATCACAAAATTGTAGGGAAAATTAAATATCATTACCTCATATTTATTTGAGGTTGATTAAAATACATTTCATAATAATGTAGAAGTAAATACTCCATATATGGTTACTGGGGTAATGCGTATTCGTGTCTTGTACGAGTTGCACCAAGCTTATAAGGAGTATTTCTAATATGGAATACGTTTTTCAATACTTATTCGATTTTACGGTTAGTATTGGGATATTATAATAACAGAACTAACAAAATGATTTCACTAATTAAGCAAGCACGAGGCGGACTGTATTTAGGAAAAAAAAATACAATTTAATTTCTGTTTTTAGTTTAGAAGTGAAATTCTCACTTTTGCGCGCACTATTAATCCCAAGTCCTAACACAAATACTACTTGAAAAGGCGATGTACAAAAGAAATTGAGTGGATAACTTTTTCTTTTAATGATTTGTGATTAGTAAATGGGTTATTTTACAATATTTTAACTTAACATTGTTTTAGGAGATCCATTTATCCACTTAATACGAAATAGCAATATGTTGGTAATGATCCCAACATGTTCAGAATTAAAGATAGTTTTACCTTGACGACCTTTCCTGCTTTGGCCTTCCCTTCTGCAACTGTTGTCCCAAAGATGTGCTTCATATCTCCCTGTCCATCTATGCCTGTACACATATTTTAAATATTATTCAACAACATTTGCTTGAAATTTAACTTTATTACATTATGTAAATCGGTTTCATATAAGAATTGTTCGATTTATTATGCTATACTATGTCATCTTTTATTCCGTAGTCTAACATATCAACACGGGCGTCTATGTACCATAAGAGATTAGTACGAAATAAAGAAATTACCGAGTGACACCACGGTAAATAGAAGTCCTTTGACCAAAACCTTCAGCGCATTTCTTATTAGCACTAGGTAAAACAGGAGTAACAGCTGCTGTAGAAGCAACCATAGCAAGTTGTTGTCGATTGTTTTCGTCCCTTAGAATAATCCGCTGTTCTTCGCCCTGTTGCACTACTTGCATTTGTTGCTCACAAGAAAACCCTCCTAAGAATCTATTACCCTCTACTGTCTTCTCCTCCCCCGACACCGCCTCGTAACCTACTCCACCACCATTTCCAGCAACCGTCGCCGCTGGAAACAACCCCACTTGTAGCATTCCACCACTTGTGCCACCAAGGAAAGGCATAGCGTGTTGTTGATGGGTATTTCCTCCATTTTCAACTACATGACCAACTTCACCTGTACATAAATACAAACAAAGCTAACAATAAATAATTAACACAGATTTATACCACTATATATATCTAAGAATTTAACTTGTTTCAAGATTCTATGTATCATAACAAAGTACTCCCTCAATCCCAATTTTATTGTTCCGTCCCCTCAAAATTTATCCCAAAATAATTATCCCCTTTTTTATTTTACTAAGTAATTACATTATAACTCACTAATTAATCATTTGTCATTTTATTAGCTTTTTTTTAAATACTCAAAAAATAAAAAATAGGACGATATAATTGGAATGGAAGGAGTATAATAAGACTCATACGGCAGTAAACAGCCACGTACAAAATCACTTTTGTATACAATAATTTCATACAGTTCCAAAATCGATTTTATTTCTATACGTTTGTTCATATACATCAGAAAAAATTTGAACAAATGGAGTACAACTTAACAACGCTTAAACTATCCTTCAAAAAAAAAAACAACGCTTAAACTAAATTAAAATAGTGACGTATTTGAGAGATTGTTAATAAACTGAATATTCTGTAATAAAGGTCCACTATCCATAAGAGGAAGGAGTTTAGAAAGTTGGTGCAAGTACTAAATCACTCACTAATATCCCCTACTCGTGTCTGATACTTGACTCTACTCGGACATGGTATGACACTTCAGACACTAAGAAGCACATAAATTATTATCAACCATGTTCAAAATATGGGTGTTATAACTTGAAATACATAAAAAAAAACCATGTCAGAAATAATATTTGTAAGACTAAACAATAAATCTAGAACTGAAAACAAGGAAAGGAAAGAGACCAGGAGAAAGAGGAGGATGTTGGAAAAGAGAGAGATATTGATGTTGGGAGTGTGAAACGGAATTAGTAGGAGGAGAAGCAGCATAATAGTGTTGGTTTGAAAGAGAGAAAGCAAGCCAAGTATGATCTTCTTGGTTATTGCCTTGGGATGGGGAGCCTCCACATGAAGAATCCATTCTTTTCTGTTTTTCCTTTAACTACAAATTTTACTCTCTAAATTTCTAATTATTTCTAGATTTATATATTTTCTTTTTTTTTTCTTTTTTTTTTTTGTTTAATGAGAATTATGAATAAAGTGTATGATGTTTTGTTCTTTGTTTTTTTGGGTTTGAAAATGGGTGTCTTGGGAATTGGAAGTTGAATTGAACAAAATACTTAGAAGAAAATCAAAGGGTGAAGGATGAGAATACAGAAATAGAGGCGGTGGAATGGTGGCTTTGAGTAAAATGCATGCAGTGGTGCCCAAGTTTTACCCTTTGCACTTACTTCGAGGTTTTTTTCCTCACCTTTTTTTGTTTTCTAGTTAGAGACACATGTGTGATTTCTATAGGTCATACATTAATATTTTATATTTCCTTCATATCACATCAAAGGTAACAGTTGTTTTATCACACTTGTCAGGACACGTTTTGCAACGTGAATATGTTTACTTACACATTATTAAAAATTATAAAAATTTGATATCTTATAGCATTTATGACGATAAATCAAACAAGATTTCACATGACTATATTTTGTCTTATAGATTAAAAATAATATCAAAGATTTTATACGACCATGAATAGTGTCAAAAAACAACTACTCCCTCTATTTTTTTATATATGACTTTCTCACATTTCGAGACACTCCCTTCTCTCTTCAATATCTCTTAAAATATAAGACTAAATATTATGATATGTATAATCATATGAAAGAGTTTTTCATAAGGAATTTAATGGTACCATTTTTATATTTTTTGAACAAATATATTTTTGTAAATATTAAAGTCAAAGGCTTACCTCGTAAATGCAAAACGTCATATATAAAAAAATGAAGGGAGTATTACTTTTGGTGTGGTATGGAGGGAGTATTTAGGAAAAAAAAAAAGAATTGGCATTTGATGGTATCGGGCTATCAGCTAATCGCTACGTTTTGGTTTTTTTCAAGTTGTAACATCCATGTTTTTTGAATTACATAGCATACATAATATCCCATCATAAAATTAAATTTGGACTACACAAAGTCACAAACACACAACCTCATACAACTAAATTTGGATCACACAAACAACAACAACAACAACAACAACAGAGCCTTAATCCCAAAAATGATTTAGGGTCGGCTAACATGAATCATCCTTTAGAACCGTCCATGGGTGAACGCACACCTCAAAATTTGGACCACACAAACACTTATCAAAAATAGAAAAGCTGAAGTTATTGTCAATAGACGAAAAAGGAAATAAGGAAGTTTATTTAGAATAGGAGAGAGTAGTTTTTATTGTGATGTTCTAAAACTCTCTGTCAACTCGTTCTTTACAATTATCCTCCTTCAACCTCCATCTCACTCATTAACATCATTTCACCCTTCTACGTAAAAGCCATCACAAACCACCTTTAACAATTACAAACTACATTGATACTACTTCATGAAGAATGAAGTGATATTCGTGGGTTGATGGATTATTAAGTTCATGAATTGTTCGATAGGTCATATTTTTAGGTTTTAAGGGGATCCATGGGTACATGATGAGGATGACTAATTGGTTAGGTTAATCGGTGAATTAATGAATCCCAACTTACTGGCCAAGTTAAGAGAAATGATCAATACGGTTATAGTGGAGACACGAGACTATTATATAAGTAGAATTTAGGGTTGTATTATAGATATTAAAAAAGTACAGTTATTACATAGAAAAAACGAAAAACTAAGGTCTTGTTCTTTCGGACTGAAATGGATCTGATCTGAACTGAACTAAACTTATAGGATCTGAACGGAACTGAACTGAACTTATAGGATCTGAACTGAACTGAAAGGATCTGAACTAAATTGAACTTATAGGATCTGAACAGAACTTATAGGATCTGAAGTGAATTTCAATTAAGTGATGTATAGGATCTGAACTGAACTTATAGGATCTGAACTGAACTGAAATTATAGGATTTGAACTGAACTGAACTTATAAGATCTTAACTGAATTGAAATTAAGTGACTTTAAGTACAAAAGAAAAGGGCCTAAGAATGTTCTATGAGCTTTTGAATTACTAAAACTAAGAAAATCCCCAAAATCAACTGAAGAACCCTAATTTCTCAAACTCATCCGACAACAGCAACACATCAAATCACGTTGCCGGAATTGTTTGTGACGACAGAAAATGAGAAGACAAAAAGTAGAAAGCTATAGGAGTTTGTCAATTGAAAGGAGGTCCCAAAAATTGCTAAACCCGAAACGGTCTCCCAACTTAGACCCATTAGCCTATGCAACGTCTTATACAAAATTGCATCCAAGTGTTTAGCCAAGAGACTCAGGAGCTTGTTGCCGGATATCATTCCTGAATCCCAAAATGCTTTCATCAAAGGAAGACTTATATACGACAATTGTTTGATTGCTCATGAAATTATGACATATATCAATAAATAGACAAGTGGAACAAACTGTTATATGGCAATGAAGCTCGATATGAACAAAGCATTTGACAGAGTTTCATGGCATTTTCTCCTTTATCTTCTTCAGAGGCATGGTTTCTTCCTCAAATGGCAACAACTTATTATGGGAGCGGTCACCATTGTTTCTTATCGTATTTTAATAAACGGTGAACCGACGGACAAATTTATCCCTAAATGTGGAATTCGTCAGGGAGATCCAATCTCTCCTTATTTATTTATTATCTGCATGAACTGTTTATCTCTTATGCTTGACAAGGCGCAAATCAACAAAGAAATCCAAGGTATAAAGCTCTCACGATATAATATCCCAATCACACATTTGCTATATGCAGATGACTCATTACTTTGTTTCAAGGCTACACCCTCAAGCTGCATCGTAGTAAAACAGATCATTGCAGATTTTGAAGAAGTATCGGGACAGATGGTTAATTACGCTAAATCTTATCTTAAGTACAGTCCTAATGCTCCTCCTGATTTCAAACAGTATCTAAGCAAGTTACTGACTATCCAATACAAAGACAACTTTGGAGTATACCTGGGAGTACTAGCAGACATTGGACGCAACAAAGTAGCTCCGTTTGGTTATCTGTTGGACAAGGTGATATATAAGCTAACCTCATGGAATACTCTCAATCTTTCGCAGTCGGCTAAACTGGTATTGATCAATGCGGTTCTCATTGCATCCCTAAATCATGTAATGTTAATATTCAAATTACCTCAAGGAGTCACTGCAAAGATTGAAGCAACCATTCTCGCATTCTGGTGGGCGTCTTCAGGTAAAAAGAGATCTATACACTGGCTCTCAAACAAAGTTTTGCATCTGCCAAAACAGTCGGATGGTTTACAATTAAGGAATATACAAGTGATGAATCAAGCTTTGTTGGCTAAGAACTATAACAGAATTATGAACAACCCACAACTACTTCTCTCTAAGGTATTCAAAGCAAAGTACTCCAAAGATTGTGGTGTTATACCGCCGCTAAAAAGAAACCATTATAGACCTTCATGGGGATTGAAAAGTATACTGAAAGCAGCGCACAAATTACAAGATGGATTTGCGTGGAAGCTTGGTAATGGCGCAAAAATCAATTTAATATCAGATCCTTGGATCAATGGAAGTAAACCCATTATCAGCAATCAGGTTCCCCAAGAAGCATCACTTTCAGTACATGCGCTTGTTAACAATGATGGCAGCTGGAATATGGCAACTCTCAGACAACATTTTCATGATTCTTCGATCCAGCAGATCATCAACATGGAACCACCAAATGTCAATATAGATGATTTCATTTATTGGAAATACACTAGTGATGGACGATATACAGTCAGCTCTGCTTACAAGACTCTTATCTCTGATCAAGTGGAAATAAATGCAAATGTTCCTATGCAGTTTTGGCGCCATTTATGGAAGCTAAAGTTACACCCATGCTGCAAACTTTTTATTTGGAAATTGATGCACAATGCTCTACCGACAAAAGACCTACTAACAAAGAAAGTCTTACCATTACCACCGTTTTGTATCTTATGCAAAAGGTTTCCTGAAACAGCTGATCACTTATTTCGCCATTGTGAAATAACGCAAAGAATATGGAGAAGTGGAGAGCTAGGACTTCGTTCGTCTATGAACCGACACATAACCTTACAACAATGGATTTCAGATTTTGTCTCTTATTTTTTGAAGAACGATTGTGAGGGAGGTCAATTCTGTATAACTGTATTTTGTTCTACATTATGGGCTATTTGGTTAGCGAGGAATGATATGGAGTTCCGGGAAAAGGATGCTACTCCACTCCAAGTGCTAATTCGAAGCAAGGAGCTTACGCGTCAGCAACTTCTATTATTTAACATCAAGAGGAAACATACGCAAACATCAGATAGCGGACCCAGAATCAACTCCACAAATAATAAGGGCGGCCGAATACAAGTTGCAGCAACGCGAGGTAAGCAACATGGCATTTCAGGACTAGCTTGGCTTTCTGAAGACACTGGAATGACTCATGGAAAAACAGTGATATCATCTTCCCCCATCCATGCGCTATCAATGTCATTACTCATGGCTATGCAATGGGCAGTAGAATGCAATATTTTGGAAGCTACCTTTCTTATACCTTCGAAACAAATTGTTGAGGCTCTCACTCATGGTATCAATATTCCAGTGCACTTTTGTAATACGATAGACAAAATTATGACGTACAACTATAGATTTAATAAGTGTGATTTTCACCTTTGTGCCAATTCTGACGTTAGTATTGCTTACAAACTAGCAACTACGTACTCAATGTAATGTTTATGTACTGATACTCTTGTAATTTACATATCTATATATATAAATACCGCTTTATTGTTGTCAAAAAAAAGAAAAGGGCCTAAGAGATACATGGAATATCCCATTTTATTATAATGCACAATATTAAAGTATTATCTTGAAAATGCCTTCTTATTTTTGAGATCAACATTCTAAATTAAATCTATCTTTTATCCTTAGAAGTAAAATGAGTCTTAAGATTTGTTATTTTGTTTACGTTAAGACTCTCATATTTTTCGACTTTATTATTTCCAGCCTAATCGTGAAGTTCGAGAAAATCTTTAGAACAATATATAAGACAAACTTTTCTACTTTCCAAAATTCATGAGATTTAAGTTGAGTAAGGGATTTCCATAATTTTTTCAAAAATGGTGCTTAAAACAAAAGAAATTAACAAAATAGGGCCAAATTGAAAGTCATTACCAAAAATGGGTCCACGTAGGATCAGGAGATTTGAAAAATTGCTTCGGAATTAAGTCGCGGCCGCTTAGCCGTTGAGCGATTTGCCATAGGGTTGCCCAACCCCCTACGCGACTTTATAGTAAATTGAAAAAAAAACATAATTGAGTTAAGCAGGGAATCGAACACAGGTCCTTGCCCGAAATGATCACAAACACTCTAACCACAAAGCAAACGAAATACTTATGTTCAACATAAGCAACTAAATAAACAAACGGTTTTTCTAACCTATGCCCACTAGGCATAGGATACGAAACCAAAATAGGAAATAATTAAATGTTATTTTTATGGGAACTTGCAATATCTTGTCACTTTTACTTCTCTTTACAATAAACACATTAAATCAATACTATATATTAATTCCAGAAACCAAGGGACTTCAATGTAATTAAAGAAAATTATACAAATTAATTATACTATATAGTTTTAAATCACTAGCACCGTGTGATGGACCCGATTAAGGGATCTCAATACAAATATTATATAGTTTGGTTTAAAAATTAAATTATATAGAAGCTTGGTAATTTTCCTAAACATTTGTAGGAGACTAAAACATGGTCAATTTCCTTAAAATAAAATAATTAATTAAGATGGTCAATTTCCTTAAAATAAAATAATTAATTAAGATGGTCAATTTTCTTAAAATAAAATAATTAATTAAGATGGTCAATTTCAAGGAGACTAAAAGAAAGAAGATGTTTGGTAATTTTCCTAAATATTTATAGAAGATGGTCAATTTCCTTAAAATAAAATAATTAATTAGTATAAACATGCACACTTATGGTAATAATTATTATCATCATAAAATTATATATTAAATTTAAAATCTATGCAATTATATATTAAATTTAAAATCTATGCAATTTTATTAAACTTTATAGTTTATTAGATGTATATAGATATTAATTATTTAACATACAAAAATTTAATATAAATAGGTTATAAATAATTCAAGTTAGATTCCATAATATATAATATTGCATAATTCTTTCGATTTGATTTAATGCATATATGTAATATATTTATATAAATATAAAATCCTCTTAAAATTGTATGCCTAAGTTGTAAAAGTTAAATCAATATTAATGCGGCAATATTGAAAGTAACAATAAATACGGCGGGAGTAGTGAAATTATCAATATTAATGCGGCAGTAGTGACAATAACAATAATTACGGTGGGAGTAGTGAAATTAACAACGATTACGGGCAAGTAGTGAAATGTTATTACTATTGTTTCATCAATAAGAGTAAAATATTAATAGCGGGAGTAGTGAATTTGTCTCAAAATTTATTTTATCGTAATTTTAGGATATATCATAGAAAAATATATTAATGATAAATTTATGGGTTATGCAACTTTAAGTAATTTTATTTAATGAAAAAAAAAATTAATGGTAAGTAGAGGTAGCCCGAGCGAAGCCGGGAACCAATACTAATTCTTTCCTATTTTGGTTTCTTATCCTATGCCTACACTAGGCATAGGTTAGAAAAACCCATAAACAAATTCTAATTTACGCCAACTCCCAAATTGCATTTACTAGTCGCTGGAGCATTAATTATAGTTGTTATTTAATTTTTAAGGCCTGAATATATCAAATTACTCCGCATGGTTTTGTGGTTAGGATTTGAAAAGGTACGTAGTTGCGGGTTCAATCCATCGTAACTACAATTGTGATTTTTTTTTTTTTTTGCAATTCGGTACAAGTCGCCTAGGGGCTGAGCGACTCTTCGGCAAATCGCTCAGCGGCTAAGCGACTTATTTCCGAAGCAATTTTTCAAATCTCCCGATCTTACGTGGACCCATTTTGGTAATAACTTTCAATTTGGCCCTATTTTGTTAATTTCTTTTGTTTTAAGCACCATTTTTGAAAGAAAAAAAAAAGTCAGATTTCCAAGACCTAAAAAAGTTTTCTAACTTATCCACGGTCTACTGCAAAATGCATATGCTAATTTTTAGAGCTAAATTTAGTAAAGATACTAGTTAATCATGTTAAGGGTACCCAAACATATGTAACGGTGCTATGCTATTCAGCTAGGAAGCAAGCACTAAGATAGACATTTTTCATGGACGTTAAAGAAGTTAAGAATTAGTGAAAGTTATCTAATTGCTACCCAATACCCGTTGGTTACAACACTATCCAACTAGAAAGTTTACTCTTGCACAAATAAGAGGCTTGCAAGTTGCATCAACCAGCAAACAACAAACACAACAACAAAAACAACCAAAACAACTACAACAATCAATCTATCTTAGTCATGGAGGTAATTACTCATCTATTATTTAGCATCTAATCTCTTAGTTACGAATGCTCATTTATGAACTCTAGTAATGTTGAAGGTACATTTGCTATTTCGTGATATATATACAAGTATCTTCATAAGAGATCTACAGTAGTTGTTCGTCTAGTTACATGTGATCATTTATTCATATCATTGCTTTTATAAGCAAGTAATCACCATTAATTGGTAAGCGCTAAGTCTCCGTGGCACAAGCCCTTTGCATTTAAGATGGTCCACAAAATGTAGGAGCGTAATTATAACCTCCAATAATATTCTTGTTGCTGAAACTCTCGCTTTAAAAGAAAACATTTTAGCAGCTAAATACTTAGGAATCTCGAAGTTAATTGTTGAAGGTGATAATTTATGTGTCATCCACTCAATCCATAGTAATTGACAAATTCCTTGAGAGATTTCTAGTATTATCAAGGATGTAAAATTAGATCTTCAGTTCTTTGATGAAGTGATAATTAAACATTGCTTTCGTGAAGCCAACAAAGTTGCCGATTTTATGGTTTCTATTGGATATTCATGTCCAACTCTTTCGAGGTGGTTTGAAAGCCGGTGGCTTCAACCTGCCTCTATCATTCGAAATGATGAGATAGGTTGGTCCTACCTTAGAGGATCAATTTAATTTTATTACCTTATAAAAAAAATGCACCTTAATTCTATAGATTCAAGACTAAATAACACATAAAAAATACGAAACACTACGATATAGTAGGACTTCAATAACGGTTGAGAATCCAAACACACCATTGCGCTCCATTCATTATTTCAAGGGCAAGAAGCTTTTTTCAATAAGAAAAAGAAAATAAATGTGGCCGTGAGCCTGGGAAGTGTATTGTGTTACACAAATGCATTGGGACATTTAGGTTGTCGTAAATAGCCATCTTTAGGGTAGCAATTTGTCTTTTCACATTATCAAACTTACCTAAAGTAGCAATTCCTTACTTTAATTTGATCTAACTCACAATGGAAAAACACACACCTTAATCCTTATGTAGTAGCTTAAATGAAGGATGTATACAATCGAGTACTAGCTATTGGATATAGGGAACACAATGGTGATAGATCCAAAGCCATATATTTTCACAAATTCTCATTACAGACGGACACTATCCGTCTATAATAAAAGACGGGTTATAAGTAGATTTGGTAAATGGGTTAGTCGGGATGAGCCAGTTGATTATACATACATTCGAGTCATTTTAGAAATGGGTTTTATTTTCCGGGAAATAATAAATTGAAAATTTGGTTGACGTTAATTTGACTAAAAGATATATTATGGAAAATTACCTATTTATAAATTAGTTTAATTATGTATTGTTTATGAATTCAAATTAATTACTTCCAAGTTTTTTTTTTTTTTTTTTGACAACTGTAAAGGAAGTTACGCCTAACTATTCATGGCCTTACAGGCAAGGCCATGAGCGATCTTATTAAAAACCCTAGAAATTACTTCAAGTCCTTTTGGGTGAATCTGGCAAAAAGGACCCGACACAACACCCAAGCTAAGGATCCGAGCTTGATATGTAACCCGAATTGACCATTCCAAAAGTTTATTGTTGGACAATATTCCATTATTAGTAAATACTTTGATAATAACATATTGAAGACGACCTAAAGCGACCCGATTAACCCATTTGGCATATCTGCAGGAAAATACAGGCAACATGATCTTAAACTGGTCAAGGAGAGGGGGGTGGGTGAAACGAAAGGGCTCAAGAGAGGAAGGCAAGGCAATATAGTCTGCATGTGGGTATGTTAAGAAAATAAGACGGGCACATTTGGGGAAATGCATATAAATGGAAGGTGAGTGGTCTAAAAGAGCGGTGGATGCTAAGTAGCATGTGACGCCCGTATTCTATTCAATTTTCATACCTCATCAGACCACACGTTTCAGCTCTTATTGTATTCCGCCATAACTCCGGACAGAAGGGACGTTTATTTTGCCGCCGTTCATCAATTTGAGTAATTAACAATATTACTCGCAGGACCATCCTATCTCATCAAGTTTTTCTATTTTCTCCACTTTTTGTTTGTCATATAGTGTTAATATCTGGGTTGCGACTCTTGCGAGAACGATATCGATTATAGTGTACTATAATAATCTTACTTGATAATGCCTCATATTACACCAAAGTATGATTGGAGTGATCTTTAAATCTCGTATCAATCGACCACGTTTTGCTTCACGGTCTCGATTTACTCCATTCGTTCCGGTCATTTATTTACTTTCATTTTGGCACGAAGAATAAGGGGAGGAAGAGACTATTTGTGGATATTGTTAGACAATGGGACAAGTGGACAATACATTATGTGGATATCAAATTACCTCACACAACATTCTCAATATATAAAGAACAAAATGAATGAGACACCTAAATATGAAATATGAAACAAATGATCGGGTCAGAAGGAGTATTTACTTAGCTACTCCATTCGTCTCGATCATTTGTTGTCCTATTCCATTTTTGGATGTCTCAGTCAATTGTTGTCCTTTCTATTTTAGTAATGTATTTGATGAGCAATTTGATCATTTAAACTCAATTTGGTCCACTTGTCATTTAACAATTGACTCCCTCCTCATTCCTTGGTCTTTGTGTCAAAACCAAAGTACAACAATTAATTGGGACGGGGGGACTAATTAATACCCATTTTTCTCAACACCTAGTGGGTCTTGCCGAGTTATGTGTTGTGCCAATCCACCGTGCCCAAAGAACAAAATGGTAAGGCATAGGCATGAGAAGGTAGACTTCGTACCACGTTGGTGAAATGGAAATGATGGCTCAAGCACGACCCGCAACGGCCAACGGCCCATGGCGTGCCGTGCCGTGCCTAAAACAACTCCTTTACTACAACCTTATTTCTTTGATATTTAGGCGTGCACAAACGCACTATGCCCAAGTGAGCTGTGCTTGAGTTAGGCACGGTCTTCTTTCTCAAACTTTGGCCTATGCATGGTCCATAGCATGACGTATCGTGTTGGACCGTGTCAATCCCGTGTCGTGCAAGGCCAACGGCCCGCGTGTCCACTTTCATCTCCAATCACCACCACAACACCTGACATCTCATCATTTTCTCCGTCACATCCTACCCACATTTTCGTTCATCTTTCCCTTAAATCAAACATTTAGGAAAAGTACAGATACTCCCTCTGTCCCGGTCATTTGTTTGCCTATTCCATTTTTGGGTATCTCAGTCAATTGTTTCTCTTTTTATTTTAGAAATATTTTTAATGAGCAATTGGACGTTGCACACTCAATTTGGTTCACTTGTCATCTAATAATTGACCAATTTCTTTTTTTTTTGGTCTTTATGCCAAATTAAAGATAGACAAATAACCGGAAAATAGAGAAGATAAATGAGGAGGAAAATAAAGAGGGAGTCATTTTTCATGTCAATCACAAAACTAATGGAATACTTAACGGCTAACGCATCACCTAGACTTACAGTTGAATTTAGTAAAAGTTGAGGGTACCATATATATAAAGTATTATAAACTAGAAAATGAGGAATAATTACCGTAGAATTTAAAAATGGAGGCCAACTCATTTTCCTTTAAAAATAGCTGAGGATGTTCCATAGGACTACCCTAAAAATTTTCCAATATTAAATAATAAAAAATGTTTTGAGTATGACCTCTTATATTTAAGGGTTTGCTTGGAATGCGAGTAATTATTAAGGGAGTAATGAAGCTAAAATGAACTAAAAAATGGAGGGAAGGGGTGGCGGTTGGAGATAGAAATGAATAGAAATAGAGAAATATAGTGTAATAATCACTCCATTAGGAGACTAATTGTTCCCTACCTCTCCCCCCAAGTAATACATTACCTCCATATGGAGGTAATAATTCCTCCCTCATCTTCTCTTTCTACCCTCCACAACCACTACAAACCACCAATCTCCTCCCATTTCTTCTTATTTTAGCTCTCATTACTCCCTTAATAATTACTCTTATTCCAAGCAAGCCTTAAAGTATTTATCCTCCTGAACTGATCACATGTAAGCACCATCAACACGTTAAAGTAGTGTTGTTGTGTCACTTACTCTATTTGCCAAATACAGTCTCCGTATCAAATTTTGCTATTGCCGCAATAAGTCTATAAGCATTATCAAACTTATTTCAAGCAAATTTCAGAGATAAACAGAAAGAGAGCTACTATTATATTATAGATAAAAATACGTTTTGGTTCAATTTTGATTGGTATTATAGAGAGATCAGGCTTTGACACTGAACTTGATTCGCTTGAATCCACGACAACCTTTATAGACGACGACCTGCAATTACTAAACAAGACACGGAAGTGAGTTAAACATAAGATTATTCCTCGACAATATGGTATTACAGAAATGAACGATATATAGTTGGTATGTTGTAAGATCGTTATACATACAACTGCGGTATAATAGATATAATAGCCCATGTATCCTCATTAATAACAACAATAGATGAGGTACATTAGCTTTTAAAAGGTTATTTTACATCTAATTGTTGAGGAATACTTGTTGATGTTCAGCTCCTAATTGCAGATGATCGGCATCAAGCGGCACCCCTGCTTGGCAAATTAGGGGGTACAGATAACTTCAGTATTCATGCCACATTATCATGTGATGAGAGCGAGTAATCGCATGGCTAGCATTCCGAAAGAGACTGTCAATTTTTGATAACCTTCCGAGCAAAGGTTACTCAATGATCAATAAATGTAATCCATCACTCTATGCTGTAACAATTATGAGATGTTTTTCAGTATATTAGCCAAGATCCTTAAAACGACAAGTAGTCATTTAACTTAATTTCGGAGGCAAATTAAAGCGAAGCACCCCGATGTCTAAGCACATTGTAACAAAATATCAAAGTTAATTAGAGACAATAAAAAATGGAATGGGGGTGTTTCACTAACTAATTCCATGGAAATTAACGACAACATCAATAAAGACGGACGACTTATCCTCATACATTCGATTGTATTCCCCCGTGAAACAGATTGACCTAAGTAGCTACCGTGTCAAATTTTACCTGAACAACTTAAAACAAATATCGCAAGAAAATACGAATGAATGAAATTCGAGAGTGGACAAATGAGTTACTTTGGCTAGAGCAAAGGAATTGAATTCCGGACACTTGTTTTCGCGGTGGAATTCTCCCTCGGATCCAAGTTGGAACTAGTTTTATACCCGTGCAGAATTGCACGGGATTGAATATAGTGTTAATTACCTAACGAAATATTTAAATGGTGAAAATAAAATTGCACATAATTGTAAAATTTAAAATATTAACTAATAAATATCATTAAATAAAAGTCAAGTTACAAATATTGGTAGATGATCTCTCATTTAATTGTAAAGTTTAAAATATTAATTAATAAATATCATTAAATAAAAGTTAAGTTACAAATATTGGTAGATGATCTCTCCTTTGTTAGACGAAATTGGGTTGTAGACCTTATTACTCACTAATTTAGACTTGGCAAAATCAACCGGGCCCGACCGAGACCCGAAATCAACCCGAACTGTCGCTTTTGACCAAACCCGAATCGACCCGACCCTAAAATGATCCGACCTTTCATGGACCGTAATGACCACGACCGAAACCACTCAACACCACTGACCCGAAAGACTTGAAATGCCTTTTTTCTCTCTTAATCATTGACTCGAAAATGTTACGACCCGAAACAACTCGACCCGCTTGACCCGAAACAGACTTGACCAAAAACCCTGAAACAGACTCGTAACCCGAAATGACCTAACCCGAACTAAATACTTGTTTAAATTGGCCCAAAAAAGCTTACACCCTTTGACCCAAATTTTATCAAGTACTCTAATTCCGTCCAACGTATGAATATATCAAAAGTACTTTATAATCTTCCTAACAAAGAAAAATCCTAAATATTCGTCAAAACTTGTCATCTTCAAATATACCTTCTTTTGTACCCCATCTCAGATTTAAGCCATCATCATTAATCATTATCAAATTTATGATCATCACATAATTTAAATCTATGCTAAACCAAAATTATCACCATCCATTTCACCGTTTTGCTCTTTTGATCTCTTCACTCATCCATTTGTGCTCCTCCATTATACTATAATTAATTAATTTGTGATTGTGAAGACAATTCATCTTGGTTCCGACTAAATTCCTAAATTAATTAAATTGTTTTCTATCCATCACTTTCAGAATTAAATTTCATTCATAGAGTGAGTTAGATTTTCTCTGCTACTCATTTTGATTTATTGTTTTTCTTATTTACTTGTGTTTTTCGATTTTGGTTTTTGTGGGTTTTTGATTTTGATTAATGTAGCCATGTTGGTCGCAAAACCAATGTGATCCTTTATTTTTTTTCTCGATGATTCATTTATGAATCGTTTATACTCATATAATTTTTTTTATAGCTTTTTTTAAAAAAAACTGGTTTTTTATTTTTATTTTTCATAATATTTTTTCTCTCATCAAAATTAATTTTTTTTTATAAACTACAAAAAATAAAAGTACTACTCGTACAATCTTTTTTTTTTTCATTTGTAAATTGGTATTGTATTGGGTTAACTAAATTGTGTCAATTAAATGTAAAGCAAATTTAAAATCTGAAATTATTGGAGAGAGACTAATTAAATACCTTCAAAGAAGGTGGTGAGCCCTACAAAAAAAAAGCAATACTTAATCTCTGAAATCAAGGGAATAGAAATGCAAAGAAGGTTTCAGCTTTTATAGTAAGGGGATGTTAAAATAGTTATTACGTTTTCTCGAAAGCCATATTTTAAATTTTCAATTTCAGTTATTTTATCTTTTTGTAATTGCGAGTTTGCACATGACGGACCTACCTATAATGTGAAAATATTAATAACAATAAACTATTGTGATCAATGTTCGGGAATTTTACAATAAGTTGGAAATATTAATATCAAAACATTATAAACATGTAAATATTCGGGAATTTTTTTATAAACTATTGTGAAAAATGTTCTAATAATTTAAATACAACAATTATAAAAGAAACTCGTACAATTTGCATGCGTCCCAAAAATTGACCGTTGTTACTTACTATATGTTGGTAAATCAAATAACCCCGTAAAAATTGTACTAAGCCACAATGATATTGATATTCATTATAAAACTTCGGGTTGTTAATATATAAAACTAATAAAAATTAACATTCGAAGTTTGGGGTATTATCCTTTTAAACCCGTCGACGCTTCGACGGTCATGTAAAAGAGTAGCTTTAACCATATTATATTTTCTCAAAATCAAACTTTGCCTCATAATTACACTTATTACCCATAATAATATCACTAAGCCCATTAATCGTATTTCAAAGGTAAGATTGAACCATATGGATATACAACCACTAAGAAACCCTAATACATTTTACATATTTTGATGAATCATGCAAGTAACAACCTTCTAACCCTATCGTCATTTATGACTCCTCAGTTAACACAGAAGTGTTTGACTATCTCACATATGCTGCTCCCTAACTCTTCTCACCGCCACCCTCGAACATTTCATCGCAACTGCCGCTCTCTCTTTTACTCAACATCAGCGTCCCTCTCATCCTCTCATACCAAATCCCAAATCAATCTCGCATTCTTCACATGGCTTGCTCTTTTGATCTACATGCATGAAGTGAAGATTATCTAAGTATGTATGATCATGCACTTAAATTGTTTTCGAGCATCATTTTTATATGAAAAAAGTCTTTTTGTCACCTTTTTTCGCATTAAATTAATTTTTCAATCTTATTTAATTTGTTCTCGTACAAAATGATCTCCCAACTTTTCAAGCAAATATTTTGTACTGTCCCCTTTTTAAAATATTTTGATATTTTGATTGATGCAAAAATATTAATCGGCTTGTGATGGAATACGATATTTTTTCGTTTTAAAGATATTTTTCGCTTTATTTATTGTTGAAGTCCTTTTTCTCCTTTTTTTTGGAAATTAATAGGATTTATAAAACTTTTGATGTTTTTCTTCTATTTTCTTAGAATATAATTTATTTATATGTATTACTTATATTAGATTATTAGATTTAACGTTTTGTATCTATTTGAAAAAAAAACTTTCACATTTATTAATTGGGAATAATTTTGTGCTTCGATGAGCTAATGTGAATGTGAATACTGTATAAATGAAATTAGCTTAGTTAAACTATATAAATCAATTTTTGCTTAAGATTAAAGTGGTGGGTAATTGTAGAAATTAAACATTAAACAGTAGAAATTAGAGGGGTCATTAAGATGTAGAAAGAGAGAAATTAAGTTCCTGAAAACCAGGGAACACGTTTTGAAAAACTAAAAATTGAAGAGCCAATAGAATTTCTCTAAATGCTTCAGCTTTTATAGAAAGAGGATTGTGAATTCGTGCGACCAAGTATGAAACCCTAGAATAATTTGAACAAAGTGAGGTCAAGTGTATTATGGAGTATGAAGTTTTACCAATCCTCAGCAAGTTTTTTATTTCCAGCCGTACGTCTTCTCACATCATATCATCATATACCATATCATATCATCATATATCATATCATATCATATATCATCATATCATATCATCATATATCATATCATATATTTCTTTAATGCAATACCCAATGTTGCTGACAATCTGACATGGCATCATAATTTTTCTTCACTATGTGACGTGGCAGGAAACTAGAGGCATTAGAAACATGACAAAATATTAAAATAATAAAATAAATGAAATAAATAATATTCTATTTCATATTAGTTAGGAAAGTTACGATTTTGGGATTTGATGATTCCGAAAATCATGGACACTTATTAATCTTGAGCGAACAACATAATTTGTTGCCTTAATCTAGAAAATTATAAGATATTTTCTGAATTATTTTTTCCATAAATCTATTATTTTTAGCCAGTAGCTACAAGTTTAACCCAAAATTTCTAAAATTTATCAATAAAAGCAATATAATAATCATTTTCATATACTCCATAATAAAGGGAGATTTACGCCACAAAATAACACCCAATTTGTGTTCAAATAAAACCCTACCAAAATCCATATAAATCAATCATGCGACCATGCTACAACCAACTCTAATGACCCTCAGTCGTTCACAACTCACAAAACCCTAACGCAAATTTTTCAATTTTGTTATGGCCTTCAGTTGCTTTGCCGTTACTATATGTCACTTGAAACAGACATGCTCATTGTAAAGATTGTTGTACGCGTTGTCTAAAACCAAGTTAATAACCAATATGATCGTCATAGTAATTATATAACCAAATTGCACCCAAGAACAAGTTGAAATTCAAGCTTACTATGATCGATCAATAGCGCAACACTGGACTTGCTTTTTTAATACTCGCCATCGATGAAAAAAGTAAGATGATAAAAGAATTTTTTATTTATTTTAATTTTCCTTTTTTTTTTCTCTATCTTCAATATTTGTTTGTGTATTTCAAACTTTCAGTTACTGATGTCTTTGTTATTTTTTTTGCTGTTCTTGGAGTAGTTGTTAACATTAGGTCAACTCGTACATTTTTTGTTTTTCCTCATATGTTTTCATGCAGTATGTACATTTTATAGCAAACGAAACCATTATTCTTTAATTATGATTCAAATATTCTAATGTTAGAGTTTTATAACAAACCCGTGAATTTCACGGGTTTAAAACTAGTTAGATAGTTCTTGCTCTTGCCAATTTGTGGGCCTCGTGCTTGAGTATGAGTGTATGACCATTGACGACGGTAGACGTATGGAGAATTAGGTAGGATTTTTCAGCTAAAAAGAGTTGACTTAAATTTAATAGCTTTGAATTAAATGGAAGAGATGAACTAACTTGATGACATGTTTGGAAACCTAGAATTTAAATTGAATTCCGTAATTGTGACATTTTAAGTATTTTGGGACCCCTAGAATTTGGAATTAAAATTGGACTCAATTTCATACTAATTCCAACCTAATTAAAAATTTGAGTCTCTCAAATTACTACCATATAGTAGTCATTTCAATTCCATTACTATTTACGTTTTTTCCGTTATGCAAATTTTATCACATTTTTTTTATTTATGATATTTTATCTGACCGCAAATATTTTCTGTGACAATATTTATTTTTTTCAAATAAAAAAATTCGATGACCTAGCCCCATATATGTCCCGCTTAGGCTCTGTTCTTTTGGACTTAATTCCAGTTCTTATAAATTCAGTTCAGTTCAGTTCAACTCCATTAAGTTCAGTTCAGTTCCATTAAATTCAGTTCAGATAAGTTCAGTTTAGATTAATTTATTTCAACATTAATATTATTATTCTTAGTTTATATTCTTATTGATATCATTCTTCTTATATTAATTTATTTATTATTATTATTATTATTATTATTATTATTATTATTATTATTATACTATTTTTATATTTATTATATTACTATTATATTTATTATTAATTAATTCGTATTTTTTATATTATTATATTTATATTAATTAATTTATCTATTATTATATTATTATGATTAATGAGAATATTAGTAGTATTGATATTTGTTGTTGTTGTTATTATTATTATTATTATTATTATTATTATTATTATTATTATTATTATTATTATTATTATTATTATTATTATTATTATTATTATTATTATTGTATTAATATATTTATTATTATTATTATTATTATTATTCATAACATATTTATTATTATTATTATTATTATATTAATTAGTTATAATATTATATTTATTATTTTATTAATATATCCATTATTATTAATATTATTAATAACATATTTATTATTATTATATTTAATATATTATTATTATTAATTTATTATTATTATTATTATTATTATTATTATTATTATTATTATTATTATTATTATTATTATTATTATTATTATTATTCATATTACTACTCATTTATTACTATATTATTATTATATTATTTATTTTTATCTTTTATTATTAATATATTATATTTTTTTTTTTTTGCAAGAAGATATACCTCATTTTATTAAGAAGAGGATAAAAACTTACAAAGCTATCCACTATTACCCAAGAAGGGTATACAAAACTAACTTTCAATCCTCAATGCAAAGTCCTTGAGAATTACTAGCTAACAGCCTAACTTTTACTACATTTTTAATTTGTTCAACAAGAGTATCAGGTTGGGTTTCATGTCCACTAAAAATCCTGCCATTCCTTTCTTTCCAAATATAGTAGATAGCAGCAGCTAAGCAACTCTTTCTCCACTGATGCTTCCAATGATGTCTGCCCCTAGATTGAACCATCCAATTGAGTTCAGTGTCAAGAGCATTACTGCGAGTAGGCAAAGCCATCCAATGCACAAGCCCCTGCCAGATTTGTTGAGAGTAAAGGCATCTGAAAAAGAGATGTCTATGCGACTCAGACATTTGCTTACAGAGGATGCACCTGTTAATAATGACCATGCCTCTGCTGGCAAGGAGATCCACAGTTGGTAGCTCCCTCAGAGCAGCAAGAGTAGCAGTAACTCTATGCTTAGGTAAGATAGCATGACCCTGTAAAGCTTTAAACCAGGGGACAGAAGGTCCATGTAGTCTGAACCAGTCATAAGCCAAGCCAAGCTTGAATTTACCATGTGTATACCAACTGGCCACCACAGTAGTGCCAGCAGATATGGAACCAGTTCTAGCCAGAATTTCATCTTTGACCTTGATAATGCTGCACAGGCTTTCAGGGTATCTATCCTTAATGCTAAGCTGCCAAATGGAACTATCAGGGAAGGTGTAAGCTCGATTCCACTGAGCCCAATTCCCTGCAGAATCATGATCAAGCATCCAAAGCCATTTAGCCAGCAGTGCTTTATTCCAAGAGAGCAAGTCCTTAATATTGAACCCACCTTCTTCCCCAGGCCTGCAAATGCATTTCCAGGATTGAAAGAGCAAGTCCTAAATGCATTCCCAATTGACTAGGCCCTTTAACAACATCATTCCATTTCCTAGGGTTATTTTCCCCAAATCCTAAGTTTTGGTTCGACATTAGTAACAACAGCAGGTTCAATGACAACAGGGGTGTCAATGACAACAAGGGTGACAGTAACAGCAGCACTAGCAGAGACAACCGTATCAGTCACAATAACAGGGGAATCCTTAGTAGAGCTCAAATTGTTCGCAACAATGGCCGAATTTGGAGCAATAGAAGAAGTATTAACCACTAAAGTAGAAGAAGGATTAGGGGGAGAGCGTGAATTACGCGCAGAATTGTGAACCGCAGTATCAACAAATTCACTGAGAAGAACAGGGGAACGAGGAGAATTCACCTGGGTTTGACAATTCTCCGAGGATTGATCAGAATTATCCATGAAAGTGGTATGAGAAGAAGCGGATTGAGACGAGCTATCCAATGGCGGTCTTCCTTTGGGAGGGCGACCTCTTCCGCGAGCCATGCGAGCTAGAAAAACGAGCAACAATGGAGATCGCATTTCTAGAGAGAGAAACTCTTCTCTCTAAACACAACTCTTATTTATTATTATTATTATTATTAATATAATATATTAATATATTATATTATTATTGATAATGTTATCATTTATATTACTAATATATTATTATTATTATTATTATTATTACTATATTTATTATTTTATTACTATTTTATTTTTATATATCTTATTAGATTAGATTATATTAATATATTATTATTATTATTATTATTATTATTATTATTATTATTATTATTATTATTATTATTATTATTATTATTATTATTATTATTATTATTATTATTATTATTATTATTATTATTATTATTATTATTATTATTATTATTATTATTATTATTATTATTATTATTATTATTATTGATGGGGCATATTCTGCACCCGCTGGTCGAGTCAACATATTGAGCAAGGTCAAAGCTAAAAGACAGCAAGTCAACGTATTAACAGCCTAACCGACAAAGCCTGTCGGCCTGTCACTTGGATCTCGGTCTCGGCAACTAGCTGGCCGAGAGGCATATCCGCGTACTCACATCCAGTCCCCTCGGCATGGAGTCAACCAGGCCTGCCGGCCCGGCATGGGTCCCTCGGCCGAGGGTAAGATAGTCTTTCCACCTGTTAGCCACTTAGCCACTACGTGACAAAAGGTGAAAGCCAATAAATACTCCACTTCTCTCATTGAGAAAAGGATCCAAAAACTATCCGAAAATACATCTAAAATCTGGTATAAACTCCCTTATCTCTCTACAATATACTTTGCCAAGTTAACACACAACTTACCTCTTTAAGTTTACTGACTTGAGCGTCGGAGTGAGTACGCTCGGTACCAAGCCGAGCCCTCAGTTTGTTCATCTTTACAGGAGAGACCGAAAGGAAGAGACAAGCAACGACGTCATTCTACAAGCTTAAGTGGTCATAATCCTGCTCCGGAATTACACCCGGAACAATTGGCGCCGTCTGTGGGAATAGATACTAAAAGCTAGTCACCTCCCTTACAAAAACAAAAAAAAAAAACAAAAACAAAACCCACTCAGCAAGCTAAGAAGATGTCAAAGTAACAAGAAACCATGAGTGAAGGAACTGCATTCTTCCAAGATGACACGTTCCCTAATTCTGAAATCGGGCAGTCCCCCACCGGCCGAGTCATCAAACCGGCGTATGGGATGCCGAAGGAGCCAGAAACACCGCTGCCTACCGGCCAAGTCACTGTCATGGGACATGTGGTCGATGCAGCCAAACTGAAGCTATTCCTGGACCTGATGGGTAGTACGCCGGTCACCCCTGTCACGACGACGGTGACGGCAGCGCATCCACAGGTGACCAGGGCCCATAAAGTGATTCCGAACAACTTAACCGGAGCGATACAAGGAGCTGGGCATACTAGGACGCCAGCAGAGCCCGTGGTGCCAGTGGCAGACCTAAGTCCTTCCCCCACTCGCGGGAGGACAGCGTCGCCGCGGCAACAACGAGGCCACCCCCGAAGAAATGAAAGAAGTCCGACTCTCCAAAGTCGGACAACAAGAAGCCCTTCCCGCCAGAGGGAGAGAAACCGGACTAAGGTTGCGAGGAGCCGATCGCCGCGTGTCATTCGGCACGTGGTCAGACAGCCCCTCAGTGCCTATGTCCTCGAAGTCCCTGTGCCTACTAAGCTGAAGCTGCCGCCCTTATCATACAAAGGGGATAGCGACCCAACCGACCATGCCGAGGCTTTTGAGTCGTACATGTCGTTATGGGAGTAGCCTGATGAGGTGTGGTGCCGAGTCTTCCCAACGACCCTGCATAGGATGGCCCAGAGTTGGTACAAGGGGCTACCTAATGGCTCGGTATACTGTTATGCCGACCTGAGGGATAATTTCATAGCCCAGTATGCTTGCAACAAGAGAAGGGCCGTGGAAACATCAGATCTCCTCACTATCCGATAGGGGGAGGACGAGTCTCTCCGAAGCTACGTGAAGAGATTCGACGCAAAGGTTCAGCAGATCCGAGAGCTGAACACCGAACTGGCGGCCTTCACACTGATGAAAGGCCTCCCGAAAGGCGAGTTCAAAAACGAGCTGATCAAGTGCGAGGACCTCAACCTAGACTCCGCCAGAAAGATGGCCGATCGAGCCGTAAAGGTGGAGGACTATCACAAGACCTGGGTAGGCCACAGTGAAGCTGGGCACCCAGAGAGGAAGAGCCGCCGGGACAACATTGATGAAGGTCGCCGTGACGTGAATAGGTCACGGCCTGAGAGATTTAATAGGAAGCAGAACTCGGCGAGCTCCGGGGGGAGTTCGGGACCATACACCCAGAAGCGGTACAGTAGTCTCACCCCCCTGGTCAAATCTCCAGCCGAGGTCTTTACCCTAAGCAACAATGAAGGGCAGAAGTGGGCAAGGCCCCCCAAGGTGAGGGGGGACGGTGACACAAGCCAGTTTTGCGAGTACCACGGCCAGACTGGCCATAAGACCGACAACTGTCGGCATCTGAGGAACGCCATCGAAGAGCTGATCCGAAAGGGGGCCCTCAGCAAGTATGTAGCTGGAGGCCCAGAAACAAGCTCCGACGGGGCGAATAGAAAATCAGTATTCCAGCGGATGGGAGTGATCCAGGTTGTCATCGGGGGGAACGAAAACGGTGGGTCAGCTAATGGGCACAATCGGCACTTGAATGAGCTATACCAAGCCATCAACTTTGTGCCCAAAACAGCGATCCCCGCTTCCACAATACCCGATATAACCATCGGAAAGAAGGACTACGAAGGAGTCGTCGCCCCGCACAGCGACCCGCTCGTAGTCCACCTAGACATAGCCAACCACTTGGTCAAAAGGTGTCTGATTGACACAGGCGCCTACACGAACATCATGTTCAGGGAGTGCTTTCTTAATCTCGGTCTGAAGATTGGAGACCTGAGCCCCTGCGCTAACCCGCTATACAGCTTCTCTGGGGCCGGCCTGGTACCCCTGGGGTCAATTAGACTGCCGGTGATGTTCAGCCAAGCAGATGCGGCCAAAAATGTTTTGTCTGAGTTCGTGGTTATTGATGGTTCGTCTGCCTACAATGTTCTCATAGGCCGAGTCACTTTGAGCGAGGCCGATGCGGTGATGTCCATCCGGGCCCTGACATTGATGTACGTCTCGGACCGGGGGGAAGCACAAAAGCTCGTCTCAAAGGACGAAAGAGACGAAATAGTCAATGTCCAAGTATCTGCCAGGGGGTGTAACATGCAATCCCTCAAAGTGGCGAAGAAATTAGAGAAAGGGAAGAGCCTATCCTTACAGCAGGAGGGCGACCCGATGCATACCAATGTCGGCATGGTCGAAGGAGCCGAGACCGAGGAAGTGGAAATTGACCCAGGGCGCACCGTAACTGTCGGTGTCGGCCTGGAGCCAAAATTCAGAGCCGATCTCCTAGACCTGCTGAGGAAGAACAAAGATGTCTTCGCATACTCAGCCGCCGAGATGCCAGGCGTGAGCCGGGAGGTGATCGTTCACAAGCTGAACGTACTCTCCACCGCTCGCCCTGTCAAGCAGAAGATGAGGAACTCCTCGGCCGAGAAGGATGAGGCCATCAAAGCTGAAGTAGACAAACTATTAGCGGCGGGCTTTATCATGCCTTGTACTTACCCTGAGTGGCTAGCCAATGTTGTAATGGTGAGGAAGTCGTCAGGAGCGTGGAGGATGTGTGTTGATTTTACCAATATTAATAAAGCGTGTCCTAAAGATTGCTATCCCTTGCCTCGAATAGATAGTTTAATTGACGCAACGGCAGGCTACACTATGCTAAGCCTGCTAGACGCCTTCTCAGGGTATCATCAGGTATTCATGGCCGAAGAAGACATGCCTAAGTGCGCATTCATCACCGGTAACGGCACATACATGTATAAAATGATGCCGTTCGGTTTGAAGAACGCTGGCGCAACTTACACTAGGTTAGTGGACAAAGTGTTTCAAGATCAAAAAGGGCGAAACATCGAGGCTTACGTCGACGATGCAATTGTAAAAAGCAAGTCCGACAGCGAGCACTTGGCCGATTTGAGCGAGACATTTTGTTCACTAAGGAAATATAAGATGAAGCTTAACCCAATGAAATGCAACTTCGGTGTCCGGGCCGGCAAGTTCCTCGGCGTGCTTGTCAGCGCCAGGGGAATTGATGCCAATCCAGAGAAAGTCCAAGCAATACTAGACCTACCGGAGCCGAGAAATCGAAAAGAGGTTATGATGCTGACCGGAAGGATGGCGGCTCTCGCCCGTTTCATCTCTCGGTCGGCCGACAAGAGCACTCCGTTCTTTAAAGTGCTGAAAGGGAATAAAGACTTTAGCTGGGGGGAGGAACAGAGCACGGCTTTCAAGCAGCTGAAAGCCCACCTTCTGACACTACCGACTCTGTCCAGGCCGACGCTGGGGGAGACGCTATATCTATACTTAGCAGTTACCTCGGCCACGGTCAGTGCCGTAATCGTCAGGGAAGAAAATAAGCAGCAATACCCAATCTACTTTATCAGCCATACACTGCTGGCCGCCGAAAGAAATTACCCACTAATCGAAAAGGCAGCCCTCGCCGTCGTCGTTGTCGCAAGGAAACTGAAACCCTACTTCGACGCGCATCCCGTGACGGTCTTAACCGACCAGCCATTGGAGAAAGCGTTAGAAAAATTCGAAAAATCCGGCAGACTTATCAAATGGGCGGTGGAGCTCTCCGGCTTTGGCATTCAGTACAAGCCGAGACCTTCGATAAAGGGGCAAGCGCTTGCAGACTTCCTAGCCGAGTGCACATATCAAGAATAATCACATCCCGGCGTGTGGGAAGTGTATACCGACGGGTCCTCCACGGCGAACAGCTCAGGAGCTGGCATCCTTATCACCAGCCCTAACGGAGACGAGTTTGAGTACGCCTTGAAGTTTACCTTCTCGGCCTCAAATAACGAATCCGAATATGAGGCGGTGATAACTGGAGTCGAGTTAGCTAGAGCTGCCGGGGCGGAGCACATTGTGTTAAAAACAGACTCACTCTTAGTGACTAATCAAATCCGAGGAGAGTATGAGGCTCGAGATGATGGGATGGTAAGGTACCTGGAAAGGGTAAAAGCTGACACCGCAAAATTGAAATCTTTCCAAATACAGTGCATCCCCAGGTCTGAGAACAACCGAGCCGACGCTCTTTCAAAACTTGCCAGTTCAAGCATCAAGAATGTCAGTCGAACCGTGCTGGTGGATATCAGGAATGCTAAAAGCATCATTGAGACCGTCGGCATGGTGGGCGACATCGAAGCCGAGACGACGTGGATGACTCCGATAATGAAATACAAGCTGACAAAAGAGTTACCGGAGGACCGCAGTCTCTCTCAGAAGATAAGAAGGATCGCCGCAAGGTTCTTGGTGTTCGAAGGAGAATTATACAGAAGGTCCGTGATAAGACCACTCTTGAAATGTGTCGGCCCAGCCGACGCGGAGCTTATACTGACAGAGATTCACGAAGGCATCTGCGGACATCACATGGGGGCGAGAACGCTAGCCCACAAAGCTCTCCGAGCCGGCTACTTCTAACCTACCATGCTGAAAGATTCCAGGGCCAAAACCAAGAAGTGCAAGAATTGTCAGATGCATGCTCCGGTAATACATGCACCTTCCCGAGACCTGCAACCGGTACTTAGTCCCCTACCATTTGCACAATGGGGGATGGATTTACTAGGACCATTTCCGACGGCCTCCGGAGGAAAGAAGTACCTGATCGTCGCCGTTGACTACTTCACCAAATGGGTCGAGGCTGTCGCGGTACCTGCCAAGACCACGGCGGCCGTAAGAAAGGTGATTTGGGAGAACATCATAACTCGTTTTGGGTTACCCCAAGTCATGGTATTTGACCACGGCCGAGAGTTTTGGAGTGACATGGTGATGAATTGGCTGGAAGAGCTCGGTATCAAATTCGCATACTCCTCCGTCCGCCACCCTCGAGCAACGGGCGGGCGGAGGCGGCTAATAAAACAATGCGAACGGGTTGAAAAAGAAGGTTGAAGATCTAAAAGAAAGATGGGTGATGAACTACCGGCGTCCCGTGGTCACTTCGAACCACGAAAAGGAAGCAACAGCAGTGCAGTCCATTCCACCTAGTCTATGGGTGCAAGCCGTCCGCTAATGAATTGAAGCGGCGGTGCGAGCATTGAGAATGCAAACCTTTGACCCAGTCGAAAATGAGGAAGGCCTTAGAGCCTCCCTAGACTTGGTCGAAGAAAGTCGAGACACGGCACGGCTCAACTTGGCAGTATATCAAAACCGAATGAGAATAGCATACAACCGTAGGGTCCACAAAAGGGACTTAAGAGTAGGAGATCTAGTCCTGAGAAAGTCGGCCGCGACCAACAAAGGAAACATCCATGGTAAAATGACGGCCAACTGGGAAGGACCCTACAAGGTGGTTGAAGAAATGAGGCCGGGGACATACGGCCGACGGACATGGAGGGAGTGCCTCTAATGAGCCACGGAACACGAGACAACCTTAGAAAATACTTCATATAGCGGCGGAGGTGTCCGAGACCGTTGTGGGCACCCCAACGCGTGATTATATCTAATGAAGAGTGATCCAAGTTTTCCATCAAAATGAAGAGTCCCCTCCGTAGTCGTACCAAGGTAGACGCCACGGCCAAAGCGGGCAAATCACTAGTAGACGCCACGGCCAAAGCCGGCGTCACTACAATGGCAGTTGATACTCGCGAAAGCGACCAACATGCTTAGTAGACGCCAGCCAGGCAGTCACTACAAATGCAGTTGATACTCGCGAAAGCGACCAACATGATTAAGAACGTATAAGTACAGTTGAGAACGCAAATCTAGTTGCCCCGGCCAATCCGGGAGTGGCAGAGGAAGCGATCAATATGTCTATAGATACGAACGCTGTCGAGCCGTAACCTCGATTGCCTCGGCCAAAGCCGGGAGTGACGGGGAAACGACCGATACGCTAACATGTTCACAACAGTAGTTAGGAAGCGCAAATCTGACCGCCTCGGCTAAGATCGGGAGTGGAGGAGGAAGCGACCGACATGCCAACATGTTTAAAAACATTTAAGTACAGTTGAGATACGCAATCTAACTGCCTCGGCCAAGCCGAAGGTAAAACGAAAAAGCGCTCAATATGTTAAAAACGTAAGAAGACAACTCAATGGAGAATGAGATCAAAGCCTCGGCCAAGCCGAAGGCAAATAGACAAACTTTATTAAAAATGTTTACAGGTGGGGCAAAACAAAGTCGACGGCCGTCCCCATAGGGATAGCCTAAACACAACCTACCAAAGTTTATCAAAAAAGAAGGTACAACAAAAGGTTACAAACATTAAGACTTGAAGCGCCAAAAGGATGGCAGGGAGGAAGGCTCAATAGTTGGCCCCCGAACAGCTGAAGCTGTCAGAAGGGCCGGGTGAATCTGGTGACGACCGCTCGTCTCCCTATGCTTATTCTTTGCCGCCACCGGCAGCAGAGCAAAGCATCACCAACGGTGGGCGGCCCAGGGGAAAGCTTGGTAGCTTCACTTGCCTTTGCCCTCTCGGCCTCCTCTCGGCCTCCTTCACCTTAGCATCCCGGCCGCCTTCTCCGCAGCCTCCTGAGCGGCCTTCGCCGCCTTCGCCTCATCCGCGGCCTTGGCCTCCGCAGCAGCGGCCTTCTCATTCAGAAGCCGGTCAAAATCTTGCCACGGGAAGGAGCCTTCAGGAAGGAGCTCTTTAATTGCATCCCTGGTAGCATCTTCAGCTTGGTCCCGGTACCGGGCACACATGTCAGGGATGATGACGGTCTTCAGCGTCTCAATATCCTTTTCCCTCTGAGCAAGGATAGCCTTTGTGCCTTTGTGCTCCTTCGCCTCGGCCGAATGCAAGGACTTCCATCTCTCCTTCTGCTCAACCATGGCCTTATAGCCGCCCTCAAATTTGTCATTCTCCTCCCGCAGCTTGGCGACGTCAGACAGCGCAGACTCAATCTTGGCCCTCTCGGCCAGGACCAGCTTCTCAGCTTCCTCCTTAAGCTTTCGCTCAGCGAGGAAGTCCTTCATGGCGGCCTGGAAGTCCTTCTTCGTCCTCTCGGCCTCCTTCTTGGAAGCGGCAAGCTCAAGCCTAAGCCGTTCGAGCGCAGGAGCTGCTTGAGCCATGAGCTTTTCTTGCTCGATAATATGAGCGCCGGCTAGTTCAGCCCACTTCACCAGCCTCTTGGACAACCTTATGCCTTCCGCCCTAAGCTGAGCGGGGGAAACCTTCTGGGATGAGGAGTCGGCGGTGACATTTTGATCGCCCGTCTGCACAGGCTACTTCTCCAATTGCCGTTCAGTGAGAACGACAGCCGGCGACGACTGATCTACAAAAAATCCAGACAAAGCATCCATGTCAACATTCATCGACATATCAGAAAGCCTGTCATCAGGAATGCCTAAGGAACCTGCTAAATCCAAGCCGTGGTTTAGATCCGTACCGGTCCTAGCCTTCTTGGGCAGAGGGCCGGCTGACCCCTTTTCTTTCCTCGCCTCGGTAACAGCAGCAGCAGGCGTTGCTTCCTTCCTCTTATTTGAAGGAGGAGGACCATCCAGAACGGTGACGTCCTCGTCAACATTGACGACCACCGTCTCCTTTTGGACTGCGGGGATTGAAGATTGAGTGGGAGTTGACGTTGTAGCCGCTGTAGACGTTGTTTTTTGTCTCTGGAGCGGCACGTTACCGCCAATCTCCGCTTGAGCCGCCGCCACATCCATTGCCTTCAACGCCTGCTCCATAAGTTCGTGGGGGGCCGGTCTGCGATCACGTGGCGCGGCCTTAGGATGCAGCTCAACAACTCTTCCGTCCTGGTCAAGCCCCAACTTGTTTAGGATGGAGACGGGGAGATCACGGCCAAATCGATCTGCAAGAATCAAAGTCAACAGTTAAGAAAAAGAAGTAAACTAAGGCTCAAAATACAGAAACATAAAAAGCAAAGGTGGGCCTCTCACCCACCCCACTCACCCTGGCCGAGGGCCGGTATGAGGCCGACATGACAAAGCGGCTCGTCTTGAAGGACGATCTGCGTCAGAGGCATCCATCCCTTCGGCGTGCCATCCCCCTCAGCCTCGAACAGGCTCATTGCCCGCACTTCGTCCTCCTTAAGATAGACCTTCTTGGCGTCGATCTTAAGCTTATTCCGGGAGACATATCTATCATGCTCCCCCTGACTCTCGCACCGCAAATTGACGCGGCTCTGGAAAGACCGGGGCAGTGGATAGTCCTCCGGAACCTCAACATATACCCACCACCCTTCCAGTCCTTGCAAGATGTTAGCTTGGAGACGGTGACGAAACCCGGCTCGGTCTGTATGCTGTACCACCCTGAGCCGCCTAGGGCAGTCTGCCGAAGATGGTGGAGCCGGCGGAAGAGGTTCACCGTTGGGGCCTCCCCTTTAAAAAAACATAACCATACAAAGCCAATAATAGTCCTAATGGCCAACAGATGCAGTTGCGCCACGGCGACATTCATGGCTTTGATTATAGTGGCGACATGTTCATTAAGAGGAAATCGGAGCCCATACTTTAGATGTCTGATGTACACGCCGATACAACCTTCGGGAGGGCAACAGACCGCCTGATCACCCTCAGGGACAATGATTCTATACCCCCTGCCGAAGGAGTAATGGTCTTCAAAAAGATCAGGCCCGGAACAACTAGCGAACTTGTTTGTCCAAACACGATCAGGATTGATCGAGCAGGCATCGCCGTGCCACGAATAATGCGGCCTCTCTACGTCAGAATGGGTCCTTTCCTCATCATCATCATCAATACCCTCCAAAAATTTCTCATCAATTTCAGGAGAAGGCGACAAGCGCCCCCCGAACCCTATCGGGGTGACAACCAGTGGCTCCTGTTCATCAGGATGTGACAGTTCGCCCCCCGGAGTTGAGGTACTAGGCATAGCATCAGCAGAAGACATAGTGGCAACAATTACTTAACAAGAAAAAAGATTGAGGAAAAATTTGTTTGTTTACCTTGAAAGAAAATGTTACGCCGAGTAACGCTTCGAAAATTAGAGAGAAAGAAACTCTTCGAAAAACTAGAGAGATAATTTTTTTTTTTTGAAGAAAATGAAGTTTGATGGTCAAAATGAGGGGCTAACTGCTCTATTTATTGAGCAAAGCCCATTCAGTGGACCAATCAGAGCAAAGCCCATGAAGCGTCCACCAATCAGCACCAAGCCACGTGTCAAGCATGCAGCCACGGAAGGTCAATCGACATACAGTGACGAATCTTCTTCGACACGCTCCTTGGTATCTACTTGCCAACGGCCAGCTGATCAACCAAGCTTGGCAGCACCGGCCGGGGGCAATCAAAAGCACACGGCATCCTCAACCTTGGTCTCGGCCAGCGCCATTTTCTTTTCCACATTGGATGTCCATTACACAACCATGTGGAGGGGGGATATGGTACGGCCTGAACAGAACCAAGCCGAGGAAGAAGTTCGACATGCGCAGAATACGCTCAACACTCATCGAAGGTCCATACCACGACATAGACTACGCTGGGGGCAAATTGATGGGGCATATTCTGCACCCGCTGACCGAGTCAACATATTGAGCAAGGTCAAAGCTAAAAGACAGCAAGTCAACGTATTAACAGCCTAACCGACAAAGCCTGTCAGCCTGTCACTTGGGTCTCGGTCTCGGCAACTAGCCGGCCGAGAGGCATATCCGCGTACTCACATCCAGTCCCCTCGGCATGGAGTCAACCAAGTCAACCAGGCCTGCCGGCCTGACATGGGTCCCTCGGCCGAAGGTAAGATAGTCTTTCCACCTGCTAGCCACTTGGCCACTTGGCCACTACGTGACAAAAGGTGAAAGCCTATAGATACGCCACTTCTCTCATTGAGAAAAGGATCCAAAAACTATCCGAAAATACATCTAAAATCTGGTATAAACTCCCTTATCTCTCTACAATATACTTTGCCAAGTTAACACACAACTTACCTCTTTAAGTTTACTGACTTGAGCGTCGGAGTGAGTACGCTCGGTACCAAGCCGAGCCCTCAGTTTGTTCATCTTTACAGGAGAGACCGAAAGGAAGAGACAAGCAACGACGTCATTCTACAAGCTTAAGTGGTCATAATCCTGCTCCGGAATTACACCCGGAACAATTATTATTATTATTATTATTATTATTATAATTAATGAATAATATTATTATGATATTTATTTTATTTTTTTATGATATTTATTATTATTATTATTATTGGTATAATATTTATTATTATTATTATTGGTATTATTGTTATTATTATTAGTATAATCTTTTTATTACTCCCTCCTATTCAGAATAACTCTTCCTATTGAAGGGTGGTACGAGAATTAAGGGTGTTTGAATTAAATAAGCTAAAGTATTGTGGTAAAGTGAGATAATTGGAGAGAGGGAAGGTATTGTGGGGTATTATTGTGGGATTATGTGATTAAAATAAGTATTGTTGTGAGGTGAGTTGATTAAAATAAGATAAAGTATGGTATTGTGGGGTATTGTTGTGGGGTGAGGTGATTAAAATAATTATAAAATTTTACTAAAAAAGGAAGGGGGAGAGTTATATGAATAGATGAAAAAGGAAAGGGGGAGAGTTATTATGAATAGGAGGGAGTATTATTTCAGTTCAGTTCAGTTCAGTTCAGTTCAACTCCGTTAAGTTCAGTTCAGTTCAGTTCAACTCCATTAAGTTTAGTTCAGTTCAGTCCAAAAGAATAGGGCCTTAATTCCAATTCTAATTCCAATTCCATGTGTTTCCCAAACGAACTTTAGGAATTAGATTTGAAATTGAATTCAAACATTTTGATTTCTACAATTGAAATCATGAAAATGAAATCAATTTCGGATTTCCAAATACTTCCTGAAATAAAAGTCAATTTGTAAAGAGATGAGATGAGATGAAATGAACTGAACTCAAATGAGATGAACTTAACTGAAATGAGCTCAAATTAAGTCCAAAGTCCAAAGTCCAAAGGTGTTTATAAATAACTAGTTTTTAACCCGTAAAAATTTACGGGTGCCTTTTTGGTTCCTTTGTTAAGTTGGTGTTTGTTGACCTTTATATGTACTCCCGTGATAACTAGCAAATCCGCGAAACCAGTAATCAACCCCCATTACCTTGTCTTATCGGGAGATTAAGGCCCTAAAGTTTCAATTGGAATAATTAGATCCCCTAACTTAGATACAAAGTAAAAATCAAACCCTTACCTAAAATTTCATGAGAAATTGGCATCTCATACCACAAATACAAATATTTAACCTAAGCTACTACATAATTAAACTACGTAAAATTGTACAAATATGTAATACAAGCAATATTTTCTCTTAGAAAAAAAAATCATACTTGTTTGAAAATACTACAAATTTAGAAAATAAAAAGAAAATTCTAAAACCTCTAAAAAAAATTATATACATATTTTTTGCATGTTATGTATGTTTCATACTTTCGACTTTTTTTATATATATTTTTGATAGAAAAATCGTTATTTTTGGTCAAAATAGCTAAACCAAGAAAGAAACACTTTCGTAGTCGAAATAAAGTCTATTACTAGTATTGGTGCTCGGCTCCGCCTGGGCACATCTATTAGCACTAAAATTTAGTTTTGATTAAATAAAGCTAATTTAAAGTAGCATAACTCATAAAATTATCATTAATATATTTTTGTATGACATATCTTAAAATTATGATGAAAACAATTATGAGACAAATTCAGTACTCCCACTACAAATATTTAACTTAAATCGATTGGTTAGCCGATTGTTCATATATACTTTCTTTTGTTGTCAATATTGTTACTTTATTACATTCGTTATAACTACTGTTACTTTCATTGCTCCCACCGTAATTATTGTTACTTTCACTAATGCCGCATTAAATTGATAATTTCATTACTCCCGTTGTTACATCAATTCTTGTTACTACTCCCGCTCGCTCCTAATATTGTTACTTAGACTATTCAAATGAGTGATTACTATCATATTAATATATGCAATGTTACTACAATTCTTTTCACTACTAACAAAATTACTTTTACTATTTAGGCATGCAATTTTAAGAGCTTATATATTTATATAAATATATCACATATACGCATTAAATAAAATCGAAATAATTATGAAATATTATATTTTTTGGAAATCTAGCTTGATTTATTTACCTTTTAATAGTTTTCAAAATATAATATACTTATATTATATTTGTGTTTGTTAAATAATTAACATCTTTTTACTAATTAATATCATAAGTGGGGCATGTTTATTTTAAGGAAAATCATCATATTCTTGTGTTCTCTAAATTTATATTTCAACCAAAAATATATAATATTTACATTGAAATCCTTTGGTGTGGTCTATCACACAACGTTATCGATTAAAAATTATATAGTATATATAATTAATTTGTATAGATTTATTTAATTACATTGAAATCTCTTGGTTTCCAGATTATATGTATATTATTGATAAGGGGTTCCATAGTTTTAGCAAATTCAATTTTTTTTTCTGTTTTTTTACAATTTTGGAGAATTGCTAAAAAATTTAGAAGAAAAACTCATTATTTACAAAAGAAAAACATTTTAGGAATTAGCTTTTTAATTTTTTTTATAAAAAAATAAATGTTGTAAATTAGTTTCAAATATATGTTTACATAATTTATTAAATTTTATTTTCTAAATTATCAATTATAAAATTTTAAAAATATATATTTTTCCAAAAATTTATTTGTATTTGTTTTGTAGTATGAGATATTCAATTTCTCATGATACTTTGGATAAGGGCCAAGGGGTTGAATTACATTTTTTTGTCAAACTAAAGGGGCTTAGTTACACGTTTGTCAAACTAATGGGATTTAATTACCCCAATTGATACTTAAAGGGCTTAATCTCACGAAAACAAATTAATGGAGGTCAATTACTACTTTCGCGCTAACAAATCTAATAAAGGGGATGGAAGAGAAAACATAAAAGGAATAAAAGCGTTCCGTGAAAATAGCCAAACAATAATTTTGCGAGGTTAACTCATCTCGTATAAATTTGTTACAAACATCAATCACCAATACTAAATAATATAGGGTAATGAAAATAAACACGAGAAACTAGTGTTTTGTATATAATATGGTCATAAATATTTTTATATCCTATACGTTATCAGACCAACTCATATACCAAATAATTGAACACATTGCTCGAAATTTATACATCAGTTATCATATAAATTAATTGCTAAGTGGAAATTTTTTAATATATCCTAAACTTAGAAATATTGTGTTCAATAAAGTGTAGCTAGCTATACACATGTTTTTAACAAATGCTACATTAAAAAATTAAACCATATATTGTATATATGAAATAAAAAGTTTTGCCTATAAAGTTCAAATTATGTTTTGTGATCTCCGAAATCGTTCCGAGACTTCATTTATTTCGTGCAATATTCAAGGGGTTCTTAGCTACCATTAATCAATTAGTGAGAAACTATTAAATCAAAATTTACAACCATGGATTCACAAGAAGTAAAATTAGAGAACCAAGTAGTATTTCATGACATAAATAATAAATCAATAAGAAATAAAAATCAGAAAATAAAACTCATCTTACCAAATAAAGTTTAGTGGTGTCATGTGTGGAACGACATTAATTTTCTTATCATAGTCATTTAATTCACAAAAATAATAATGATTAAATATTGCTTCGTATGATAGTAGGTTTCATGTTTGTGGGAGATAAAAATGAATTTAAGAAGGTGTAGACACCTCGTTTCTGCACCTCCCGCCAACCACCCAGTGATGATTGGGCCGCATGTTTAATTACGCGGAGCGATTTATGATATTTCGTGAGTTCGTCAACATGTGATCGCTCAAAAAGTCGAGTCAACCTCATGGTCGTCATCTACGCGCCGATTTGGTCGTTTTGACAATAATTATAGTTCATTTGGAGTCCGGGTCAATAATCGTTTCCATTTTTTAAACCGTCTTAAACCCGAGTCGGAATATTTTGGAAATTTCTGGAGTAATATTCCTACTTTTATCTATTATCACGAAAATATTACCTTGCGGAATAAGGAAGCCTACATCTTCCCTAATTCGTAAAACCAACCGTGAAAATCTTTCTTGCTGAGGAGGAAACTGCCAAGAGAAAACGCATCAGGTACTGCGCCTCTTGGAAAGGTCGTAGTTCCTGTTGCGCCTCTTCCTGGGCTGCTTTTTCTCCAGTTTTCATATTTCTTCCGGATTTCTTTTCTAATCCTACTTTTTCCATAATTCTCCCTTGTGATTAGTATAAATAGAGGCCTCCGCCTCACATATTATTCACGCGAGTGTCCGCCCTTCTCTTCTTCCTTTGCGTTCTAAGACCGCTCTCTTGTTTTTCGACGCCTACATGCTTGATCTATTCAACCACGTAAGCTCAGATCATTCTAAGTACCAGTCACGTTTGCATGACCGACCAATTTGACCACTACACTTTAATCAACTCAATCAATTCGTTCTAAATCCTCTTTAGAGGCCACTTTCATATTACATCGAGTCGAGCAATCACTAATTCGACAACTTAGTTAATCTCGACTCGTCAAACATGTAAGTTTGAGGGTGTAAATCCCATTTATTTATTGTATTTTATTTTGTATTTATTAATGTAGGAGTTTATATCACAAGTACGCTTAAAACCGTTTTCAAAACCCTTCTTTCAAATCTATTTTTCAAAACAGCAGCGAAAGACGTCCTAGAAGAAACGCATCAGCAGATGCGCCTTCTGGAAGGATCGCAGCATTTGCTGCGCCTCTTCCAGAGATTGCTTCTCTTCTTCTTCTTCTTCTTCTTCTTCTTCTTCTTCTTCTTCTTCTTCTTCTTCTTCTTCTTCTTCTTCTTCTTCTTCTTCTTCTTCTTCGAGTATCTGTTCTTTCTTTTCTCTTCTTCTTTCTTTCAAATTTCTTATATTTTTTATTTTATTATTTGTTTTGTTAATGCTTTTCAATTATTTCTGACCTAAATCCCTTATAACCAATATTCGCGGGTTTTTGTCATTAAATTTGAATCCGGACTTTAAGAGGCTCAATTTGTTCATATCAAGTACCTTAAATTCGTTTTTGATATATGATTTTGATTCTTCATCGATCTTTATTTTCCAATTTCCGTCTCTAACTCGGGCTTTGTATATAAATCCGTTTCCGACATCGCATAATAACTAGCATATAATATTTTGTTTCAATTCGCTTTTATCGCTTTATGACGGTTCTTAATGCATGTAATCTGACTAAATCACCTTCATTCAAGTTGTATACCGATAATCAACATTAATCAACCAACGAACAATAACGATTCAACGAGCTAACTTTCACAGTCAGAACCCAACTCAAGAACAGACGCACGGTCTGATGCGCCTCTTTTAAGGGACACAGCAGATGCTGCGCCTGTTCTGAGGTGGTTTCTGCGTCTGAACTCATCTCGTTCAGACGTAGGCTTTCTAACTAGGTCTTAACCAACGATTATTTGTATTATCGCCAATAATTCTACATATTTTTATATTTCATTTAATTCTTTTACCTTTTTTTTTATTTCTTTTTATTTTCAAAATCCTTCATTTTGGAGCGTATTTGTGACGTAGATTCAAGTTATCCATTGTAATTCAATTGTAATTTATTTCTTTTTGTAATTTGTTTATTTTTTATTATGTATGATTTATTTACTTGGCATTCACTTGTAATTAATCTAACCCCCAACTTCGACTCAATTAATTGCTAAAATTGTTTGTTCATCGACTTAGTCTAATTCTCACATGCTAGGATTAAAACGTTGGATGTTGCATCGCATGGATACAATTGACAACATATCAAGTATAAATAACTTCCCGGATCATTAGTAGAGGCTGCTATCGAGGTGGGCGAGATTAGGTGTTCAAATAACGAGCTTCCTAATACGTACCCTCACCTCTTACTCAAGATCTCTGTGAGCATCCGTGTTCATTGGCATCACGAGAGTCATTCTAGACATAGAATGCTATGGGTAACAAATTTCTTAGTATTCATGTCACTACTTTGTGTCTTGACATGACGCGAGGTATTCCAACGGTTCCAAATTTCCATAAAAATTGGTGGCGACTCCACAAATGCAGACTTGTCAAACCTTTCGCCGGTTTCAATGTCTTTCAAATCGGTAACAGTCCATGACGTGCGTCGGCCTCGCGCCGGAGTTCCGTGGGAGAAAAGCCGCCTCGAAACCAACTCGCGGGTGTGCGCGGTTCGGGTGGCTATGTCAACAGTTTGACGATTTCGCTGGGGATGATACACTTAGACTAAGTCTACTGTTACCTAGGGTGAAACTTGAACAAGGTTAGGGAATAGTTTATACAAGACAGTTGTCAATTTCCATTACTCGATCTTCTTAGGTCGTTTTAGCTAGCCTTCCTAGGTTTAACCCAACAAATTCGACCAATCGTCCCGTCTGGACGGTGCAAGTTCCTATTTGTGCCCAAAGCTGCATAACGATTGACGTCAACCATACCGCGATTCTAACTCATGTTTGTATCAAGGGCTTTCACTACTCGAGCGAATGGACTAGGAACCGACCTGACTTATGTTTGGCACGGACCTCTCCACAGACCAGGGTATGATAATTTGGTATGGCAATCCACCCTTTAAACCAAAACCTTTTAAAAGCACTCAACATACCATTATAATGGCCATGTTTGTGTTTGTAACTTATATGCTATCACCTTTTGTAAACAAAACCATGATAAAATTTTCAAAAAAAATCCTTTTTCGAAATACAAAAATGTAAATCTCTCAAAATGGCCTAAAAAGCTCAAAATCCACAAATTCAAGTCGAAACTCTGTCAAAAATCAAATTTCAAAATCAACACTCATACAATCACACACAATGATTGTCTAGGACAACATTTCAAAATAAACTTTCTTTCAACCCACGTGACATACTGTGGACATGGGCCTACCTGCACGCCAGGCCAATCTGCGAACGTACAGCAGTCTGAAAGCCATGCTCGGCGGCGTAATAGATGCTTTCGAACGGATCGTTTTAGATTGTCCGGTTTCGTCTCGGCAAGGGTCTCGAAACGATGCAGAGATATTCGGAGTCGCCACCAAGCAATTATGGGATGCCTGGAAACAGTTCGAGTCCACTTTATACCCAGTTCAATCAAGGTAAAAAGCGGTGCTTGACATAGGTACTAAAGATAAGGAATCGTCCCTCTTTAGCATCCCGTCGCTAGAATGACTCTCATTCGCCCTGGATAAGGTCGTCCACTATCCAAAGTTTCTGAGTAAGAGGTGAAGGTACGTATTGGGAAGCCCTTTAATCGGACACCCAATCCCGCCCGCAGTAGCGGCTTCTACTGATCGATCTTGGTTGGTTGAATGCAAAAGTTGATAAAACAGTTAAATGCATGAACGCGCATCCACAAGTTTAAATCTATCATGTGAAATTTGCTATGCTGGTTGTTTATCCAAATCTCAAGTAACTGATATCAAGTTGGATTTAGTGTTGATTTTCATGCAAGACAGAAATTAAACATTCATTTACCGACTTAGGTTTATGGTGCATAACGTGATCCATTTGTCTTAGAAAAGTGTTTTGTATATACAAAGTGTAAAATACGGACTCATCAATCTGATCCGTCCTGTATTCGGATTAACCGAAGTCGGGATCGTCCAATCATGCCCAAATTCTCATCACATTACGTACCAACCGAGGAGGACCTATCTAATGGTACTCCAACACCCGCCCATCTAACCGAGAACTTCATAGAAAAATCTGCTTTTATATAACTTATTGAGAGAAGTCATTTTGGATAAATGCCTAGTGAAGATCCTCACCTTTACATAGAAACCTTTTGTGATTATTGCGAAGCCATTTCTCAAACAGGGGGTGACTCAAGACCAAATCTAATGGGAGTTGTTTCCTTTTTCCTTGATCGGAGCCGCGAAGCAATGGTTAAAGAGTCTAGATAAGACCAATCTTAGCATCGATTCATGGAAGAAATTATCACTTAAATAATACAAGAAGTTCTACCCTCCCGAGAAAATCAACATGCTAAGGGCACAAATCATCGGGTTTAAGCAAAGAGATGAAGAGTCTCTATATGAGGCTTGGGAAATAATTAAAGCTACTTGTCGCTCTTGCCCTAATCTTGGGCTAACCGAGTGGTTTTTGGTTCAACAATTTTGTAATGGGTTGTATGAAGATTCAAGAAATGTGCTTAACATGGGTTCTAATGGAAGGTTTACTGAAGTGTATGATAATCAAACTCGGACCACTAGGGGAGGGAGACATGAAGTAGACTCCGTCAAACAATTGAGTGCCGATTTAGATGCACAACTATGCTCTCATATCGACACAATGAATTTGAAGTTTGACAAAGCCATAACCAAGATGAATGAAGCATCTAATTCATCTAAGCAACAAGTCAATGCAATGGCAATGACCGCTTCCTTCCAAGTGGTGTGTGTGAGAATTGTGGAACTTTGGGGCACCAGCAAAATGAGTGTAGGGGTACTAATGAACAAGTGAATGCTTTTCAAGCATACAAAAGTGGCACCCCATATTACAACTTTTACAATGAGAACACCAAATTCCACCCAAACTTCTCATACAAGAGTCAAAACATTCAAAACCCACAACCATTGTACACCCCCACCACCAACGAGAAATCCCACTTAAAGTCCCTTGTACAATCAAGGATTTCAAAGCCAAACTTCTTACAATAAATCCAATGACAAAGCTTTCGATGTTCAAAAAACGGTGTTGGAAATACAAAGGAATCAACAAGAATTCTTTGCTTAAATGCAAAAGGATAGTCAAGCCAAGGACATCACTATCAAGAATATCCTTACTCATAACAAGATATTGGAGACTCAAATGATCTAATTGGCCTATTCAAGTTCCCAAAGGCAAAAGGGACAATTACCTCCCGAAGGTAATTGTAGATACCCAGTTTCTGCACCTTCAAAAAAACATCCGATGATGATCGGACTACAACATGTTCTTGACATGCGTGCGTGGATTGGCTTTACATGAGACGGTTTAATGTATTACTCGGATATGAAAAATGATTTCAAAATGGTTTTCTAACTTTATTTGCATTAAAACAACACTATTTAGAGTTAAAACCGTCTTCGAACCCAAAACCGACTCAGAAACCCGTGACCCGAGTCAATCTAAGTCAACCTGAGTCTCGAACATCTGAAAAAATGCCATGAATGTCTTTATCATGTCATTTGCATTAAAATGACACTAATTAGAGTCAAAACCGACATCGGGCCAAAAAACCGACTCAAAATTCAAAACCCGACTCAACACGAATCAAACCCGAGTCAAGCACAAATTGCCCACCCCAAATAACACCCAGATACCATCATACTAGATGACCATATTGTTACACGACATCCTATTTGAATACCACATATCAAACCAACCAAGCAATAGATAGAGCAAAGGCCACGTCCAAATTGAAAAGGGCAGGACACCTCATTGAGGCACTAGGTGGCTCGCGCCTATTTAGGCCTCCTCCTTAGCCTCCAAGCAAAATCAACCGACCTAACATCCCGTATTTCTCTATTAAGACCCCCTCATATGCACCTCTTTAGGTTACGTGAGAGTCTGCTTCCTCCTTCTCCCTTAAAATTCTAGACCTCGACTTCTCGAGTAAAAAAATCGACACGTGTTTTCGACCTACCGATTGAAAACACAAGCGTTACACATTTTGTTTGGTAACGTCGCCGTGCATTCGACCGACCCATTCGACCAACTCAACTTTAATCAACATGTTTTCAATCAACATATTTTCAACACATTTTCAAAACAAAATCCTTTTTTAAGGCACTCTTTTAAACTTCTTTGATCCCGAGTGGTCGCATATCGAGAAAACCGTCTCAATAGTCATCTACCTCGCAAACATCATAACATGTACGTTTGAGGGTGTAAATATTCCACTTATTTCATATATTTACTGTTTTCATGACCTTATAAACATGAACAATGCATAACATGATCCAAAATATGGATCGATTGAGCCAAAACTGGATTTTGATTGAAGACAGAGGCTAATAGTCACCAGTACCAACCTCGCGCCTCTTATGGGGTCTCTGGTCAGAATCCCAAAGTGTTTGTGCTTATCTTTCCTCTTTGTTTCATCTTTAATTCTAACGGTTTTCATCATTTCAAACATTTTCAAAAGACCCTTTTTTATGACAAACTTTTTAACCATAAATCGTAATCACCCTTGGTTCCTTATACCATGACAGTTTAATCCGTGACTCGGTGATATTATTTGGTTAATTACATTTTAACGGGTATTCTAACACTCTTTCCTTTTATTTACCATTTTTCTCATTTATTTACACTTGAAAACATATTAGTCATAATTCATAACCATCCTTGGTTCCTTATAGCATGTCGGTTTAATCCGAGTACGATGACAAACTTGACTAATTACAAAGAAATAAACTTAACATATTTAGGTCATATCAAATATTTCTCTTTATTTTATTTTATTTTCATCCTTGTCTTAACCATAACGGATATCACCCTTGGTTAAAATAAATACCATGTCGATTTAATTAGATTACGGTGATAAAACGGTTAAGCACACATAGTTTACATTTTTATTTGTAAACTATGCTTTTCAAACTTGCAAATCCGATAACGAATATTACTAACATAAGAGTAATTATTCTGAGTCATGCAAACAATACTTGAAATCATTAATCACAAAAGCGGTTTTTACGACCTTTTAAACAACCAGTAGAGGCTCTATAGGTCGCCTGATGGCTAGCGCCCCAAGGCAACTCTTGTTTTCTACATTTCAAATATGGACAGGCCTTATTGCCTTGCCGTATGGCTCGCGCCCCAAAAGGGTTGCCTGGCACTGTTCTGTTTCGTTTTTAGCACTTGTCTAGGACGATCTTGACTTCGGTTGACCCGAATACATGATGGATCAGATTGACCAGTTTACATTTCACATTTTACACTTTATCATTTAAACACACTTCTTTTCCAAATAAATGGATCGTGTTAAGCAACATAATCCAAACTTGGTAAATGGATGTTTAATTTCCGTTTTGGCATGCAAATCAATCTAAATCCAACTCAACATCAATTACTTGATACTTGGATAAACAAACCGACTTAGAAAACTTTCACATGTTAGGTTAAACTTTTGGATGCGCGTTCATGCATTTACCGTTTTCTCAACTTTTGCACTTAGCAACCACGATCGATCAGTAGAGGCCACTAATGTGACACCCCCATATACCGAGGAGCCTTAACTAGACCTTCCTTAGCATATAAGGGCATCACCATCTCGGTTGCTCGAGGTAAGTAATCATCAAAATTCGATAAAAGAACAATTATAGTTATATTACAAGTGTTACATCTAAACTATTAAATGAAAGATACAACTCGTCAACTATATACTACTTCTGTCATTACTCGTGAGGACTCATCCCAACAAGGACTCCAGCTAGCATCCAAGACAGCACCTGCTAAGACGGACTGCTCACCATAAGGAATCACGGCAGACACACCAGACAAACAAGACAAACCACACAAGGTTAGTAACTAAGACAGGACACGACAAACACTACCGACGTATTACAAACACAGCCAAACACACACACAATCATAACCACTCCAACCGAGCTCCGTCACCGACTGTCCACTGGATTAGCCCTGCCAGTGGGGGATCGCAACCGTTCCCACCTAAGCCCCGCTCATCATACCGAACGAAAATCCTGTCCCATTAATGTGCACATCCCCTCCCGTGGCGGGTTCCACGGAGGGCGAAACTAGGGCATGAAGCCACTCCCGCAAGTGACTCCACTCAGCCGAGGACGCACCTCGAGAACTAGAGACAATCAATCACAGACAGCTGCAATACAACAACAACCAACAAAACAGCATACACCAACCGATTACCATGTATACTCAACCACACGGTCACGACAACAATACAACAACGACACAACAGCTGACACATTAGACAAACAACAGAAACTGAGTAGGAGAACCTACCTTTAAGCGACTGCAATGATTCCACGTCCACACACGCAACACCCATCAATCAAGCAACACCTATACACACAATACAATCCTCTATCACTACCATTCTAACCCTAACTGAAAACACAATGACAAAGATGCTGATGACGACATACCTACACGTAGAAATCTGGCAGAGAGACCGCTACCCGACTCAAGCTATTCACTCCTATGTCACAAGCATCCTTAAGGCTCCCATGGGATTATCATTGGTGAAAGGAAGAGGAAGAGACGACATCTAGGTTTATGGAAAGAGGCGGAAAATGATTTGCGGTTTTAACAAAACACGATTATAAACCCTCGCTGGAAAGACGCTACTCGATCGAGTAACTAACGTACTCGATCGAGTGCCCAAGATGCTCGATCGAGCACCCTTTACTCTATCGAGTACCACTCACTTCTAAAGGCAATCATGGCACAAGGTAACTCTGGCGCGCATCACTAAGGGCTATTACCTGCTCCCAAGGTTGGTCAACGGGTCCCTAAAAGGACGGGTATTACAGTCTTCCCCCCATATAAAGAACTTCGTCCCCGAAGTTCAACTCATCCTCCCCCACCCATAAAACAAGACACCAAGGTCGACATCACTGTTCTCCCGATGCAGGTCACTACTCTCTAGAAGCATTACCCCACTACGTCATCATCATCACTGCCCGACACATCATATACACCAACTTCTACAACCGACAACTTGAAGTACCAAACTCACAACATGTACCAACACGACCAACAACTATACTACTACTCCAAACTCTTAGCCACACACTACAAGACTATACTTTCACTAGTACACAACTATCAACACCAAAACATGCCACACAACGATCCTGTTACACTGCATGATTCAAACACTTCGTTACCACACAACGATCAACACCAAAACATGCCACACAACGATCCTGTTACACTGCATGATTCAAACACTTTGTTACCGTTCTCGACACACTCATCTCTTTATGACTATCTTTTCATTGTAAATTACTCAACTTTTACTTAAACATACAAATTACTCATCAAAACGATTAAAACAATTATAACTTCATGCTAGAATTATAACAGAGACAATAGCGAGCATTACAAACAAACAACAAAATTATTATAGTATACAACAAAATTATTATAATATCGGCCTTTTTATTTTGCGACATTACTCTTCCCCCCTAAAAAGGAACTTCGTCCCCGAAGTTCACCATCAAATAAATTTTCTAACACAAATTGCACCTTGTCGACATTACTCATTAATCACGACTAACATAGTCTTCTATATATATATATATATATACTGCCTTACGAGAACAATTATCAAGAACCATAAAAACATGCATATATCAATTGTATATAATTTAGTTATGGAAATTCTGCGAAATAATTAACAAGTCTTTTCGATAATAAATAAGTTATGCCCTCTTGTAGATGTTGATAAAACAAAAAGAATGCAATAAAAGGAACTTTTGTTTCACATCTACTCCCACAAATGTCATTTATAAGTAATAAGTCAACCTGAACATGTTACTATCCTTCAATAACCATTATAACTATCGAAACATGCAAAAATAGAAACATTCAAACAATTTTATTTTCGAAAAGTGCCTGTAACAGACCTACTCGATTGAGCTGGCCCTACTCGATCGAGTACCTTAGCTACTCGATCAAGTAACTCGAGATCAGAATACCCTTTAACTGGCACACCTGCAGCTACTCGATCGAGCGAGGGGCACTCGGTCGAGTGGCCACAGGTCAAATGCTACTCCACAACTTCCCTAACACAACACAATATATATATATATATATATATATATATATATATATATATATATATATATATATATATATATATATATATATATATATATATATATATATATATATATATATACACGATCGCATAACCGCGAGTCGGGATGATAACTCGACCAGAAATCCTGCAAACAAGTCTAGGAAAAGCAAGTAGGGCCTTATGGCCACCAACACAAACCGAACATAATAAGTACGAAATGAAATAAACTAATATCCATCACAACCAACAACCATAACCAAAAGAGAAAGAAAGGAGTATCACTCCTGCTGCTGCTGCTCATCCATGACCTCATCCCCAGCTCCGTCACCATCTGAGGTGCCGGCTCCCGAAGTCCCAAGACCCGCATCATCCCCTGCTCCAACCTTTGGACTCACGTACCATGGGGTCAAACCGCCGTAAGGATAAGACTAAGGTGCTCCCCATGTGGTCATGTCCACCCCGTAGGAGTGGAAAACCCCACTGTAGTCCCCAACTCCACTCCACCACACTGGATGCGGTCCCTCGGTCCCAATACCCTGAGTATATGCCAACTCGTGCATGTTCCGGAGCGTCAAGGTAGAGGACACTCTCTCTGCCAGGTTGCTCTCACGTGTCGCCGGGGTATCAAGGTAAGGGTAACAAGCAAACGGGTGATGTGGTGGTGCTGCCGGCTGTGGCTGGGTCTCAGCCATCCTCTCCCTCACACGGCGTGGTCCTCTCCCTATCCTGGGTCTATCCTCCGCAGTTCTCACATTCTCCCCTTTTCTCGGCTCGGGCATAACCTGAAGGATCGTCTGGTCGATGAAGTGCGTCTGTCTCGCCGGACGCGTCTTAGTCTCCTCCTCATCAGAATCGACAGCTACCACTGCCGCAAGTAAAGGCTTTGTCGGTGGGAGGTGCTCAGGAGCTGGTATCTTCATTCAGCTCATTCCCCACACCCTCCATGCTAAAGTACCATCCTCCAAGGTTCTCAACCACTTCAGGTCGAGGAAGTAATCTCTGTCCATGGTAGGTACCGGGGTGGCTAGAGGGGTGTACTCCGAGGAAGTCTCAAAAGAAGTTAGCTTTTCAGCTAAATGGGTGGCGATAGCACCACAACTCAAAAACCTAGTGCTAGAGGAGGCCATCAAAGCAAGACTGGCATATACTATAGCGGGAACATTGAAGGTCACTTTTTCAGTCCGCTCAGGGTTAAGGTAAGCCATCAGAAGCAACAACTCGTGGGAGTTTAACTTACTCATATCAGACCTCTCGTAAAGGAGACACGACACGGCACGAAGAAAGATCCTCAAGGTGACATGTTGCACATCATTTATCAACATGTTACTAGCGGTGGGAGCTGATTTCCCGGTGATACAGGGCATAAGATGGCAAACCCCGCACTCAGTCGGAATGTCACGGAGGGATCCCTTGGGTGGCTTGGCCAAACCAAGGTGGGAGGCAAACATGTCCATGGTTAAAACAAAACTGGTGTTCATAAGACGGAACTGCACCGTCTGCTCAGCCGGCTCGTATTTAAACGAGCTCATGAACTCGAAGGTCAGAAAAGCATATGAATGCTTCCGCAAACGGTATAGCCCAGTGAACCCCAAAGTCTCAAAGATATGACGGACATCCGTCTCAATTCCAGGTCCTCTAAAAGAGTGGTGTCCACACAGTGAGTCAGTTTCATCTTTCGGGTTTGTAAGGCTACAAACCTCTCCCGCTGTGCGTAGTCCACAAAGACTACTGAAGGGTACTCTGGTACAGCTGGTACCACCGGTCCACTACCCTCCCCAACTTCAGGCTGGGAAGCCCTACCCCTCTTACTTTGTCTGGTCCCCAAGTTTAGTCTCGGCATCTGTTTCAACATATTATTTAAGTACACCAACGCATATGCACCAAAACATGCTAATTACACAAATTAAGCCATGAAAGAATCATCTAATTACACACTATCACCAACAATTTCCCAAATTACAAATAAAATTTCAATTCCTTGTATCTCAGAGGTCTCTACAACTGTGAAACTTTCATCATAATTAACACGAATTAACTCAACTATTACAATCTTTAGGACTTAAATCTTCAAAATACATCCATGTACAACACAAATTCTCAATCATATGAGACGAATTTCTGTTTGAGGCACTTTTAAGACGGAGTTTTAAGACAAATTTTGAAGTGGAAATCACAAAAATTAACTCCCCACATGATATAGACAACATACATTGCCCAATTTTTCCCTTTTTACATGTAATAAGCAACCAAAACTCACTTCAAATTACCAAACCCTAGAAATTTCGATCACAAGCATATGCAATTTCTATTCGATTTTTGTATTATAAACAACAATAATCATAAAAGGGAAGCATCTAGATCATATTACAACAATTACAAGCAAATTTTCTTCCATATCAATCAATTTTTTTCAGATTTTCTATCAACCTAATTTTCTTTTTAATTGATAAAAAGCATTAAAATAGGAAGGAAATCATACCTTAATCAAATAAGAAGTAAAAGCACAAATAAAAGCTATGAAAATCACCAATTAGATCACCACAAACACAAGAATTCAAGGGCTTGAGAGAGATATAGGGGTTAGGGTTTGCGAGGTTGTGAGGAAGAATAAGAAGAAAGAGTAAAGAAAAGGGGTTTATGAACCCGTGAGATTGCCGGTACTGTAGCTTACTCGATCGAGTGTCTCGGGTACTCGATCGAGTGCCCTCTACTCGATCGAGTAGGCGCTACTCGATCGAGTATTCGTAGGAAATTCCTACATCCTCGACGTCATAGCTTCCTAACTAGATCGAGTGAGGTCTACTCGGTCTAGTAAGCACTCACACTCAGTCAAGTAAGGTTGGGTACATGGTCGGAATTTACGAGTTTAACTGAAGATTCCTGCAAAACAACATTACGTGTCGATTCCAAACCAAGTTCAGAAGTCGTCACCGGTTATCATATTTATTCACATTATACCATTACTACTCAAATATATCGCAACGGTTTCACCAACTAAGATTCATATCATATTATCCCATAACGAACTTCACAACGTTGTTTACCACACTATTAAATCATTCATGTATACACTTAACGCAATACTTCATCTCTAAACCTTTGTCTACGACTTTATTAGCAACTTACAATCGCATTACTCTAGACACTTATTTAGCATTGCATTCCCATGTATCATCCAAGTATACTTACCAAAGTAACTATGTTTCAACATAAACAAATTAGTCTACTCAGATTAATCACGTCACATGCGGAAGCTTTCAACCATTCATATATTACATGCATCCATTACTATTTTGATAATTCTCATTATAATTCTACAACTCTTTAACTATCATCATTAACACTATTATAAGACTTATAAATCCGTAAAGAAACTACCATTACTAGATACCTGAACCAAACACAGCCATTACCACATTCCATATCACATCACACGTTCCTACTCTTTTCACATACTTCTATCGTATAAAACCTTTCGCGTTCCTCATTATCATTCCACACACACATTAGTTCCATTAAAACTTTACTATATATGATTCTAACATAACTATCACGCACATGCTAACCTCAACGGAGACTCGACCACAATCAATTCCAACATAATCACCATACACATTAGGCACATAGTTGCCGACTCAACATTCCCATGCCCAGTGACTGGCTTAAGCACAATGGGGCCAAGATTTTGAAATGAGGGCGCCTTCTCACCCAAAATCTAGCATCGGCTGGGGATCCCAATATACATACACCAGGTTCATTTTATTAGACTCACTACATTCATTAGGTTCATTTGTTACAGGTTCCAAAATCGTCGCTCTGATACCACTTTGTGACACCTCCATATACCGAGGAGCCTTAACTAGACCTTCCTTAGCATATAAGGGCATCACCATCTCGGTTGCCCGAGGTAAGTAATCATCAAAATTCGATAAAAGAATAATTATAGTTATATTACAAGTGTTACATCTAAACTATTAAATGAAAGATACAACTCGTCAACTATATACTACTTCTGTCATTACTCGTGAGGACTCATCCCAACAAGGACTCCAACTAGCATCCAAGACAGCACCTGCTAAGACGGACTGCTCACCATAAGGAATCACGGCAGACACACCAGACAAACAAGACAAACCACACAAGGTTAGTAACTGAGACAGGACACAACAAACACTACCGACGTATTATAAACACAACCAAACACACACACAATCACAACCACTCCAAACGATCTCCGTCACCGACTGTCCACTGGACCAGCCCTGCCAGTGGGGGATCGCAACCGTTCCCACCTAAGCCTCGCTCATCATACCGAGCGAAAACCCTGTCCCATTAATGTGCACATCCCCTTCCGTGGCGGGTTCTACGGAGGGTGAAACTAGGGCGTGAAGCCACTCCCGCAAGTGACTCCACTCAGCCGAGGACGCACTTCGAGAACCAGAGACTATCAATAACAGACAGCTCCAATACAACAACAACCAACAAAACAGCATACACCAACCGATTACCATGTATACTTAACCACATGGTCACGACAACAATACAACAACGACACAATAGCTGACACACTAGACAAACAACAGAAACTGAGTAGGCGAACCTATCTTTAAGCGACTGCAGCGATTCCACCTCCACACACGCAACACCCATCAATCAAGTAACACCTATACACACAATACAATCCTCTATCACTACCATTCTAACCCTAACTGAAAACACAATGACAAAGATGATGATGACGACATACCTACACGTAGAAATATGGCAGAGAGACCCTACCTGACTCAAGCTATTCACTCCTATGCCACAAGCATCCTTAAGGCTCCCATGGGATTATCATTGGTGAAAGGAAGAGGAAGAGACGACATCTAGGTTTAGGGAAAGAGGTGGAAAATGATTTGCGGTTTTAACAAAACACGATTATAAACCCTCGCTGGAAAGACGCTACTCCATCGAGTGGCCCCTACTCGATCGAGTACCCAAGATGCTCGATCGAGTACCCTCTACTCTATCAAGTACCACTCACTTCTAAAGACAATCATGGCACAAGGTAACTCTGGCGCGCATCACTAAGGGCTATTACCTACTCCCAAGGTTGGTCAACGTTGGTCAACGGGTCCCTAAAAGGACGGGTATTATAGCTAACGCGGGCGGGATTGGGTGTTCGATTAAAGAGATCCCAATACGTACCCTCACCCCTTACTCAAAACCTTTGGGTATTGGACGACCTTATCCATAGCAACGAGTGTCATTCTAGCGATAGGATGTTAAAGGGGGAGGAGTCCTTATCTTTAGTACCTATGTCAAGAACCGCTTTTTGCTTCGTTTGACCGAGGTATAAAGTGGATTCGAACGGTTTCCAAGCATCCTATAATTACTTGGTGGCGACTCCGAATATCTCTAGCATCGTTTCGAGACCTTGACCGAGACAAAACCAACCGATCTAAAGCGATTCGGTTGAAAGCATTTCTACGTCACCGAGCGTGGCTTTTCGACCGCTGGATGTCCACAGGCTGGCGTGTAGGTGACACATGCCCATAGTAATCCCCAGACAAAGCATAAAACTATCAATGCCATTCATTTGAGGAGTGGTACACACTATGAGGGACCAAATGAGCCTATTGAAGAGGATGTTGTTGAGAGAAATGCTAAGTCAAAGGATGTGATGAAAGATAGAGTGTTGGACGAAATAAATGAATCGGAAACTTTGAATAAGAACACCAAGCTAGTAGATTCTACTATAAGTGAATCATTAAAGAAGAGGAATGAAGAGAAGAATAAAGAGGTTGGAAGAGAACTTATTGTGATTAGACTACCCTTTCCAAGTCGCCAAGCCATGCCTAAGCTTGATGAGTAACTTGGGAAATTTATGGAGATTGTGAAAAACTTGGAGGTTTCTATCCATTTCACAGAGCTAATGCTCCTAATTCAATCTAGGTGCATTGGTACCATCACTATTATTTGCAGGGAATGGACTACTAGAATGTAGCCCCTACTCAGACTACTTCCACAGTTTGGAAAGCCGTTCTAACTGTAAGGGATGACTTTATTGAGTAGGCTGGGTCTCTAGTTGCTGCAAAAAAATGGCTTAGTGACTAGAATAAGGCTGGTATGTTGCAGCTTTCTCAGATTTATTCTATCTTTCATGGGAGGTATCCTCGGCTTCACTGGACTAAACCTCTCATGAATACGGTGTTTATACCAAAACATGAGGTTATAACTAGAATGGCTATGCAGCAAGGGCTGGCCATGGCTGGCAACCTAAACAGAAGAGGTATGCACATAGTAGATAGATGTAGTCTCTGTTTAGCAGCGCTTGGGGATCACCACCACCTGTTGTTTTTGTGCCCTTTCTCTAAGGCAGTTTACCAGGAAATTTTGCTTTGGATTGGGGTTGCAAGAAGGCCTTTATGTTTAAAGCAAGAACTCCTAAAGCTGTCCAGACATAAAGGCAAAGGATAGAGGAAAAAGTGGGCTCGATGTTGTATTGGTGCTACTGTCTATATGATTTGGCAAGAGAGAAACATGCGAGTATTCAAAGGCGCCTCTAAATCCATTGCCCAAGTTGTCCATCTGTGGACACGAGGGCCACGGGGGCGCTTGGGACAAGCATTTGCATTTGTGGAGTCGCCACCAATTTTTATGGGAAATTGGAACCGTTCGAATAGCTCGCGTCATGTCAAGACACAAAGTAGTGACATGAACACTAAGAACTCGTTACCCTTAGCATTCTATGTCTAGAATGACTCTCGTGGATGCCAATGAATACGGATGTTCACATAGATCTGGAGTAAGGGGTGAGGGTACGTAATAGAAAGGCCTTTTACTGAACACCTAATCCCACCCGCCTCTATAGCGGCCTCTACTAATGATTAGGGAAATCGTTCGTACTTGATATGCTGTCGACTATATACATGCAATGCAACATCCACAGATTAATCCTAGCATGTAAATATTAACTAAGTCGGTGAACAAATAATTAGCACTTATTATTGTCGACTTAGGGTTTAGAATTAATTACATGTGAAAATACATCATCCATAATAAATAAATAAAGAAATAGCGATAATTAAAATTACAATGAATTACAATGTTTTAATTGATTTACGTCAAAAATATATTTAAGACGGACGATTTGAGGAAAATAAGGAAAATAAATAAGGTTGGAAAACATGGACAGATTAGGGGTGATATTACGGCTAATAGTCAATTAATTACGTAATTAAAGGATTAAGTCAAAGCAAGAACGGAAATTCAGAGACAGAATTCATCCCGGAGCAGGCGCAACATTGCTGCGTCCCTTGGAAGAGGCGCAACTATCATTGCGTCTGTTCCTGAGGTGAGCTCTGGCTGTGAAGTCAGAACTGCGAGTAGTTAGCATTCGTTGATGTGTTTAATGATTGATTATCGATATTTGACTCGAGTGAAAGTGATTTAACATGTTCATTACATATGAAATCATCATGAAAGCGATAAACACGAATTAAAACGGATCAAAATGGGTTAAAAACGAATTATAACGAGTTAAAACTAACTAGGTTTAATTATAAAGACGGAAACGATGCTTGAAAGGACGTGATAAACTAAAAATAAACAACGAAAACATGTTCAAAGGACGAATTCCAGAAACTTGATATGAACGAATCGAGTCTCTAAAATTCGGGTTTGATTTAATGACGAAAACCCGCAAATATTGATGATAAGGGATTTAAGCCGGAATAAAACGTGACAATTATTAAGAACGTACTAAAATTTATTATGTATGAAGAAAAAGAAAAGAAAATAAGAAAATAAAACAAAAGAACAAAATCAACAGAAAAACCGAAGAAGAAGAAGAAGATCAGAAACAGCGGCAGCCTCTAGAAGAGGCGCAGCTGTTGCTGCATTTCTTCTCGACGTCTGGTTACCGCTAATCCATAAAAACGGTTTAATAATAGGGTTTTAGAAGTCGGTTTTAAACATACTTTTGACGTGAATCTTACAATAATTAGTACAAAAATAAAATATAATAAAAAAGATGGGATTTACACCTTAAGACTTACATGTTTGACGAAACGAGATTAACTAAGTTAACGTTTAGTGATTGCTCGACTCGAATGTATGTAGAAAGTGCCCTCGTTAAAGGATTTAGATTAAATTGATTGATGTGTAGTGGTCAAATTGGTCGGTCATGCAACATGACTGGAACTCAGAATGATCTGAGGTTACGTGGTCGATTTATCAAGCACGTAGGCGTCGAAAGCTTAGAGCAAGGTCTTAGAATGCAAAGGAAGAAGAGAAGGGCAGACACTCGCATGAAAAATATGTGGAACGAAGGTCCCTATTTATAATAAAAAATATGAATGACTCAAACTTTGGAAAGAAATCACGGAAAAATCTGAAAAAGCAGTAAACGAGTGGGAAGAGCGCAGCCTGCTGCGAACGTTCAAGAGGCGCAAAGATCTCATGCGTCATTTCCCCAGAGGTTTCCTCCTGCGGAAGAAAGAATTCCGCGTTTCTTTTAGGGAATTGCGGTGGATCTCTACTTCCTTATTTCGTAAAATAAGATTTATGGGATATATTTTACCAAAATATATAAAATTAGTTTATGGAATAAATATCCGGAATATTCTAGGACATTCCGATTCGGCATTTTAAACGGTTTCTTAGAAAATGTAGCGGTTTCTGACCCGGACTCCAAATGAACTCTAATTACTGTCAAAACGACCGTATCGGTGCGTAGATGACGACCAAGGGGTAGACACAAGTATTTGAGCTATCACTTGATGATAAACTTACGGACTGTCATAAATCGTTCCGCATACCAAACATGCGGCCCAATCATCACTGGGTGGTTGGCGGGAGGTGTAGAAATGAGGTATCTACAGAGCCCCCACTTTTACTAAGGCTTGGACAAGGCGAAAGTCAAAGTATAGCCATTAGGTCAATCGAAGATTACAACCTGACGACTATGGCGACGCGAGGCGGCTCAAGGGGTCTGAGCCAAGAACCTGTCGTCGGGAACATTTTAGAGTCTGTCGACTATCGAGGAGGGTCGTTTAAAGTCCATTAGACTACGTAAGGAGGCTCGCCAGCCATAAGAAGAAATCATACCCGAGGCTTCTTTCTCGAGATGCTTCCGGAGTTGCGTGGAAGCTAAGGTAAGCGTAGGAGCTAAGGCTAAGACCTAAAAGATATATAAGGATTATGCTAGGGTGTGGGGCCCTAAAGGAAAACATCGAAGAAGGCGGCCTAAGGGAAGGTGTGTAACACCCCTATATACCAAGGAGCCTTAACAAGACCTTCCCTAGCATATAAAGGTATTACCATCTCGATTGCCCGAGGAATGCAATCATCAAAAGTCGATAAAAGAACGTTTATAATAATTTTACAAGTGATTGACCAAGCTACTGATATACATAATACAACTCATCAAATACTGTGAAGACTACTCCTGTCATGACTCGTGAAGACTCATCCCGCCAAGACTCCAGCTACCATCCAAAACATCACCTGCTAAGACTGACTGCTCACCATAAGGGATCACGGCAGACACAACAGAAGCAAACAAGAAAACAACCACACAAGGTCAGTACTGCGGATATAATAGCAACAACAGTAAACTCACTACAGACACAAGAGAACGCACACACAAGCCACAACACTCCAATCAATCACCGTCACCGACTGTCCACTGGACCAGCCCTGCCAGTGGGGGACCGCAGCCGTACCCACCAAATCCCCGCTCATCAAAACGAGCGATAAACCCTGTCCCATTAATGTGCACATCCCCTCCCGTGGCGGGTTCCACGGAGGGCGAAACTTGGGCATGAAGCCACTCCCGAAAGTGACTTCACTCAGCCGAGGATGCACCTCGAGAACCACAGACAATCAGTCACAACCAGCTGCATCAGAACAACGACAACAACAACAACAACAAAAACAACAACCACGACAACAACAACAAACAGCAACAAATAACAACAACAACAACAACAACAACAACAACGACACTCTAATCAACCCACAGAAATTAAGTAGGCGAACCTACCTTTAACCAATCGCAGCGATTCCTTGTTCAACCATATGACATCAACCAAGCAAGCAAAAACCCTATACAAACAGCATAAACACCTATTACTATTACCACAATCCTACCAGGAACAACAACGACAAAGATGATGATGATGACATACCTACGTATCGTATATCGGCGTCAAGACCGCTACCCGACTCAAGCAACCTATCCCCAAGGCACAAGCATCCTCAAAGGCTCCCATGGAAGGAATTAAGGTAAAAGGAAAGAGGGAGGCAACATCTAGGTCTGAAGAAAAGAGGCGGAAATGATTTGCGGTTTTATCAAAACACGACTATAAACCCTCGCTGAAAAGACGCTACTCGATCGAGTGACCAACTTACTCAATCGAGTGGCCCCTACTCGATCGAGTAAACAAGCTACTCGATCGAGTAACCTCTACTCTATCGAGTACCACTCATCCCCAAAGTCTAACAAGACACAAAGCATCTCTTACACGCATTCCTAAAGGTTCTCACATGCCCCCAAGGTCGGTCAACGGGTCCCTAAAAGGGCGGGTATTACAAGGTGGGTATGAGAACTTCTGGAGAACGACACCTTTGCCGAACTCCATGAGGAAACAAATAATATTGAGGACCGCAGGACGTCGGTAGAAAATGCTGGGGGAATCTTCTTGCGTCGGTCTCAAGCGAACTTTCGTCGGGGAATATGTTGATAATTCTGTCTGGATTGAATCATTTTTTGGGAAATCTGCTTGTGTCTGCTTCCAAACAAACTCCATCTCTCGAGAAGCGCAATCAGTTGTCATGAACTCTTGGTGGGATAAAAAACTATCGATGAAGGTGCATCTCAAAACACCATCAAAGAGATTTGACTGATAATGGCGCACCCTAAGCACCGCTGGAAATCCGCTCATTGTTGCAAGCGAAATCCTGATAAAAGATAAAATATTGAGACGATTTCGCAGCCTGCTGCTTTAGAAAAATATACGGGTCCAGTCAAAAATAAATGCCCAATAGACCAAATATATGATATAAGGTGTCGGAGAAGAGGCGCACCAAATATGGGCCCAAAAATAACGAACTTATAACAAACTTTTGAAAATTGAACTGGAGGGAAGCTGGGGAACAGGCGCAGCAAGAGCTGCGCCTTTTGGAAGAGGCGCAGCTGGTGCTGTGTTTTTTTCCGGGTTCATCCCTGTCTGTGTAAAAACTCGAAAAAACCATGTATTATTCACAATTAACAAAACACAATTCTTCTCTAAACTCTCTCAAATTCCGACTAATTTCCGTCAAAATTTGATCAATCCACTCCATTAATCATGACTAATCGAGGTACGCATCACATTCTTGTTTTTAATTCTCGTTTTTGATCAATTAGAGCCGAAAAAATTAGGGTTTCCTTTCCCCTTTATGTCGAAAATTTGGGGGTTTTGCCCTTAATGGATTTGTTTGATAAAATTGACATTAGAAATGGATAATTGGCAATGTTAGGAACATAACCATGTATTCTTTTTGAATTTTCATCAGGTATTGAGCATTTGAGCGAAATCAAGACGGTTTCTCAACTGTTTCGAAAATTGCTTCGAAAATGCCTTTAGGATTGTCCATTTTCAATGAAATTTGGTTTTCTGGAACCCTTGTGTAATGGGTGAACTTCCTACCATGTCGTATTCTTGATTTATGAAGACATTTTCAGGACACTTTTGTTGGAGTATGTGTCCTCGACAATAGTGCTATCACATTATTAAAACTCATAATAAGAATACATAAAGGGATGATTCATTTTTATACATTAACTGATCAACATTAATCGATAATGATTGGCTGACTAGAGTTTGACATTACTGTCGTTTGACGGTGGTGATAAGTTGATTCCTTAAGGTCACACCTAAAGGACAATTCCCTTAATAGATAAAATTAATTAATTATATAATGATACAGATTAATTAATTCCTTAAAATAGAACAATTCACAAATGTGAGTAAGAATATGAATCTTATTATAATTCGATTAAATGAGATTCGTTTTAGTAATTAAGATGTTATATTACTAAAATTTTGTTTGTGAAACAATTAAATTAAGAATGAACAGTTAATTATAATTGCAATATGTTGTAGATTATATTAACATGGACCATTTTATTTACATGTGATTGGGAATTACTAGTCAATTATTGTAGATAATTAAATTAATATATGTAATGATATTTAATTGTTAAATATGCATTAATATTATTGATAACATGTTACATATTATATGACAAAATGACAAATTGACAAAAATAAAATGGACTCAATATTACATGTGAAAACCTGTTTTGTGAGGGAAATGGAAGAAATGGTTAATTTGTTTTACTAAGTGGAAAACATAATGATTTCTATGATAGCCTATTCTACACTCTAACAAGTTTTGATAAGAACAATCGCATGAGCATTTTGCATGCATTGGCTCTCTCTCCTCCTCCTCCTCTCTTCACCATTTTTTCCACCCCCATATAATAAGAATTGTTCTTATTTTTACAAAATTCATTCTTCATAATTTTCACTTCTTACTCTTCTCTCCTTTTCTCTCTAAAAGTCAAGTTTTAGAAAAGAAAATAAAATTGTTCTAAAATCTTATATTTAGATTACTAAAAGTAGTAATAGAAATAATAATAAGATTATTTTAAGGTCTCTAATTTAATACATCTAGTTAATATATAAATTAGAATTAAGAGTTTTTCTTGGTGCAATTGAAAGGAGGATCTCACAATATTGAGACAAGGAGGATTATCCAATTATTTAAGCTCAAGAACAAGTAAGAAAGGAGTTCTTACTTGTGCCCTTAAAATCCGATTTCCATATTGTTAGAAGCATTCTTCTTATCTTTGTTTTATATTTTCTTATGTATGCATAAGATCATCATATTTAATTAATGAGTAATTAGATATAAAATTAAAAGAGTTTAATTTGAGGGTTAATGAATCCTCAGAACTTTTCTAGGGCATAATCGTCATTACAGCGAAATGCTGTCGAAATTTCGACTCAAACCCGTGACTAGGCTTGAACTAAGACTTGACTTGACCCAATATTCCCCATGAGTGGTCGGGTTTCGAAAGAAATGGCTAAGGATGGCGAGAAAAGGCCACTTTTAGGGCTTGAAAGTAATCGAAACGACCTCATCAAGGCTCGTCGCGGCTTGACGCAACCTAAATTACTTTAATTTTGCAGGTGACATTCCTTATACGTCGAGGAAGGCTCCCATGGACGTGGATGTAGACTTCAACCCTTCTCTCTCTCTCTCTCTCTCTCTTGTAGGGGGTCAGAGAGAGGAGGTGGTTGATGTAACACCCCCATACTCCAAGTGCCTTACCAGGACCACTCAGGTATGAAGACATTACCATCTCGGTTACCCGAGGCAATGATAATCAAACAACAATGAAGAAACAACGTTTATTATAAATAATTAGCGAATAGTTACAATCCTCAAAACCAAACCAAAAGTACGATACATGTTCTCAAACCGACGTATTCTAATCGAAATGTAAAAAACTAATAAGCTACAAAGCGGAAGACTCCTATCATCATGTCGTGGCATCCCAGCTATCCCAAGATTACTCATCTTAATACTGCTCAATATCCGCTCACCATCCCCGAATGGATCACCGCAGTTTACAAAACAACACCGGGTCGTACTAATCACACAATTCAATACATACTAACAATAAGATAAACAAGACAGACTTAACGTCACACACACACTCACACCAAATCCAATCATCTCAATCACGATCGACCGTCCTTTGGACCAGCCCCCAAAGTGGGGGACCGCAGCCGTACCCACCAAATCCCCGCTCCACATAGTGAGCGATAACCATGTCCATTAATGTGCACATCCCTTCTGTGGCGGGTTCCACAAAAGGCGAAACTAGGGCGTGAAGCCACTCCCGCAAGTGACCCCACTCAGCCGAGGCCACGCCTCGCGAACCATCAACAACGATCACAACCACAATCACAGTACAATTATTATATCAAACAACGAAATACAATACATCAACCAATATCCCATTATGGGACTAATACTGAGTATGAAATCCTACCTGGTATGCACACAATCGACGGTCTCTCATGACGAGTAAAAAGCCTCTTCTATGAACCCTCCTCCTATCATACAACACATAGAGGCTACCAAATCACATACTACACATAAAACCTCCAATCTCTAAATTAGGGTTTAACAATTCAAAGGAAAGACAATAAAAAAGGTACATAGATCTTACCCTCGACGCAAGGAACTCAACGGTATAAACCACGATAAGAACTGACCCTCCAAACTCCGGGGATTGCTAATAATGCGATTAAGAAGATGAACTTGCTTGCTTTCTCTCTTAAACAGTAATTTAGGTTTTGTAAAAGTGATTTAGAATAATGACGACGAAGCTTAAATACCTTAATCGCATAATTAACAAAACCCGAGAAAACTCCCCGTAAAACCGGCTACTCGATCGAGTACCCAAGGTACTCGATCGAGTACCCCCTTACTCGATCGAGTGCCCCAGCTACTCGATCGAGTACCCAACAGGTCAGAAACTTTTCTAAAACGCAACTTACCCTTACTCGACAGAGTAAGGCCTACTCGATAGAGTACCCCAAGACTTACAAATACGGAGTATTACAGTCTTCCCTCCTTAAAAGGAACTTCGTCCCCGAAGTTCAAACCACTACTAAACAAAGGTACTCCCATAACATTCCCGACTCAACAACCACAACAAAATTCAACATAAAACATATTACTAACCCAACTCATCCCGACAAACATCCCGACACAACATATAAAAGGGGTATAAAACTCTTAAAAACTGTGCGCGATCATCTCCTACCCCAATAAAAGAAACAAGGTTACGTCCCCGTAACCATACATACCTGATAAAAAAGGAAAGGGTAACGTTCTTTCATAGCCTCCTCTGGCTCCCATGTAGCTTCCTCGGTCTCGTGGTTAGACCAAAGGATCTTAAGCAAAACTGTCTCACCACTCCTAGTCTTTCTAACCTTTCGGTCTAGAATCTGCTTAGGCACCTCAAGATATGATAAGGACTCATCTAGCTCTAAGCTCTCTGCCTCTAACACATGTGACGGGTCACTCACATACTTCCGCAGCTGCGATACGTGAAACACATTATGTACTCTCTCTAACGCAGCAGGTAAAGCCAAACGATAAGCAACCTCTCCAACTCGCTCTAAGATCTCATAAGGACCGATGAACTTCTGACTCTGCTTGCCTTTCTTCCCAAATCTCATAACCCCACGCATAGGAGACACTTTCAGAAGAACCTTATCCCCAACCTGAAACTCTATATCCCGGCGATGTAGATCTGCATAACTCTTTTGTCGATCCCGAGCCTGCTCTCATCCTTCCCCGATCATCTTAAACTGTTCCACCATCTCATGCACCATCTCTGGTCCCAAAACCCTTTGCTTCAAAGACTATCGTCCCAACAGATTGGACTCCTACATCTTCTCCCATACAAAGCCTCAAACGGTGCCATACCAATACTAGTGTGATAGTTGTTATTATAAGAAAATTCTATCAAGTCCAACCTCTCGCTCCTGTGTACCACCAAAATCCATCACACAAGCTCGCAACATATCCTCAAGAGTCTTGATGGTTCTCTTAGTCGCCCGTCTGTCGTCGCAGGATGAAATGTTTGTACTCATCTTCAAAGTTGTTCCCAACGATTCCTGCAACTCCTTCCAAAACCTCGATATAAACCTCGCATCTCTATCAGACACTATGTCCTTAGGGACTCCATGTAACTTAAGCACGTTCTTTCGATAGGCCATAGCCAATTGTGCCTTAGTCCATGTATCTTTCATTGGAACAAAGTGAGCTGACTTGGTCAGTCGATCCACTATTACCCAAATCATGTTGTTACCTTGTTGACTCTTTGGCAAACCCACAATGAAATCCATGGAAATGGATTCCCACTTCCACTCAGGTACCTCTAAAGACTGAATCTTACCTTGAGGTCGCCGCTGTTCCCCTTTAACTCTTTGGCATGTCAAACAACGGGACACAAACTCAACTGTCTCTTTCTTCATCCCAGGCCACCAAAACGTTTTCTTCAAATCCTTGTATAGCTTGTCTCCACCTGGATGAACTGAATATGGTGTGCAATGTGCCTCTGTCATGATAGTCTTTTTCAACTCCTCATCATTAGGAACACACCACCTACCGTCAAACCTCAAACTACCATCTCGTATGAATAGAAAACCGGACACTTTGTCCCTTTCTCTACTCCACTCTCCACTCCACTATCTTAGGATCCAAAGCCCGCTTACCTCGAATATCATCATAAAACTCAAGATGTCTTGTCATATCACCCATGACATCTCCTTTCGCATCATATGTATCCCAAAACTCGCTACCTCATCCTCGGCCTCATCAAGGATAGAGCTGTACACAGAGAATGTACACTCTTCCTACTCAAAGCATCAGCAACAACATTGGCCTTCCCTTCATGGTAGATGATTTCCATGTCATAATCGCCAATCAGCTCCATCCACCTCCTCTGTCTCATGTTCAACTCCTTCTGCGTGAAGATGTACTTGAGACTCTTGTGATCATAAAATACCTTAAAGATTGCTCCATAAAGGTAATGTCCCCAAATCTTGAGAGCAAACACCACTGCTCCCAACTCTAGATCATGAGTAGGGTAGTTCTCCTCATAAGGCTTTAATTGCCTAGAAGCATAGGCAATCACTTTACCATTCTGCATCAACACACATCCCAACCCATTCTTCGAGGCATCTGTATAAACCTCAAAGTTCTCGGTCCCTTCAGGCAATGCTAAGACAGGAGCTGTGGTCAAACGCTCCTTTAATGTTTGGAACGCCATCTCACAACTCTCATCCCAACGAAACCTGTTCTCTTTCCTCATCAACGCGGTCATAGGTCTAGCTATCTTGGAGAAATCTTTCACGAACCGTCTGTAGTATCCAGCTAAACCCAAGAAACTCCTAACCTCGGCAACATTCTTCGGTGCTTCCCACTTTGTCACTGCCTCAATCTTCGCCGGATCCACAGGTACCCCATCTTTAGAGATCACATGCCCCAGAAAAGCAATTTTCTCTAACCAGAACTCACACTTGGATAGCTTAGCATACAACTCATGATCCCTCAAAGTTTACAACACGATCCTTAGATGCTCCTCATGCTCCTCCTTAGTCTTAGAGTAGACTAAGATGTCATCGATAAACACCACTACAAACTGGTCCAAGAACTGTCTGAATATTCTATTCATCAAATCCATAAACACTGCTGGCGCATTAGACAACCCAAACGGCATCACCACATACTCATAGTGGTCATACCTTGACGTGAAAGCTGTCTTTGGTATGTCCACCTCTCTAATCTTCACCTGATGGTACCCCGACCTCAAATCGATCTTAGAAACGACTGATGCACCACTCAACTGATCAAACAGGTCATCTATCCTTGCCAAAGGATACTTGTTCTTTACCGTCACTCGGTTCAGCTCCCTGTAATCTATGCATAACCTCAAACTCCCATCTTTATTCTTCACGAAAAGAACTGGTGCTCCCCACGGCGATACACTTGGTCTAATGTATCCCTTCTCTATCAAATCATCCAACTGCTTCCTAAGCTCCTCCATCTCCTTAGGACCCATACGGTACGGTGCCTTAGAGATCGGCCCCGTCCCTGGCTTCAACTCAACGGTGAAATCTATCTCCCTCTTCGGTGGCAACCCCGGAATCTCCTCTGGAAAAACATCTGCAAACTCTCCCACCACTGGTATCTCATTCACTGTCGGACTCTCTATCCGGTCATCTCTCACATGGCACAGGATCAAAGGGCACCCCTTCCTCAGATAAGACTTCAAGGTAACAGCTGCAATCAACTTAACTTTGGGTTTGACTAGAAACCCACGATAAGACACACTAACACCCTTAGGACCTCTTAAAGACACTTTCTTTTGATGACAGTCTATCTTAGCTTTATATTTTCCTAACCAATCCATCCCGACTATCATCTCAAAACCGTTAAAAGGAAACTCCAGCAAGTCTACAGGGAAATCAACTTGCCCAACTATCATAGATACATCTCTAAACAATCTCCCACAAGATACAGACTCACCCGAAGGTATGAAAACTTGCTCACTAACAGACTCATATACTCTCAAACCCAACTGTTTAACATGACTCGAAGACACAAACGACTGAGAAGCCCCCGAATCAAACAAAACAAAGGTAGGAATACCATTAACAAGGAATGTACCGGTGATAACGTGCGCATCTTCCTCAGCTGCTTTCTTCTCCATCATGAATAACTTGCCCCTTTGGTCTTTCGCCCACCTCCCGGACAAGATCTTGGTGATGTGGTCGGCTTAGCACCCGACCCTTGATTGTTGTTGTTGTTCGTTGGTGGTTTCTGATAAGAATTACCGCCTTTGCGGTTGCCTCCACTCTGGTAACTCTGACTCCCCCGGTTTGGCCATGATCCAGCCGGTCGGTTGCTCGCGAAGCTCTGCGCAGGTCTCTGGAAAGATCCCGGTGCACTTGTGCACTCATGTCTCTTGTGGCCTACACCACCACAGCTATAGCAGGTCACTCCCCAACTATTACTCACACTTCCTCGGCCACGCCCAAAGGAACCCCCAGCACTGAACCCTGACCCATAAGAAAACCCCTTAGACTGATTGTGGTTGCCTTTCTTGTGATTAGATTGGCCACCACCCTCGCTCTCAGACTTCCTCTTCTCACCACCTAACCTCTCCTGAGCCATCTCCACCAACCTCTCAGCTCTCCCAGCCCTCTCATAAGCTTCCTTAACATCAGTAAGGACTCCCACGGGTAACTTGTCCATAATCTTAGGGGTCAACCCCCTCTCAAACCTCAACGCCAGGTTCTCCTCACTCAAACCCATATCCTCAGCATACCTAGACTTCTCATTGAATTGCCTGTAGTACTCGGCCACAGACATCTCAGCGGTCATCTTAAAACTGTCAAACTCTTCCCTCAACTTACTCCTCACATGTTCCGGTACAAACTCCTTCCTCACAGCCCTACGAAACTCCTCCCAAGGTATAGCAGATAACCCTTGGTTTGTATATATATCCTTAGCACTCACCTTCACTGAATCCCACCACTTGCCAGCTGCCTCCCTCAGATAGAACGCAGCCTGTTCCACTCTCATCTCATCCGGACACTGAACCAAATCTAATATGTTCTCCATCTCTCTCAGCCAACTATCAAGAAGGTTAGGCTCCCCAACTCCCTTGTACTCTTTCGGGTTAAACCTCGCAATGTAGAGGCTGATTTTAGAATGGTCAACCTCCTTCTCCTTATCCTTATTCTTATCCTCATTCACTTTCTTTAGGGTCTCAGTAAGAGCATCCTGGTGCTCTAACATCTTAACGATGTCATCCATGGTCATAAGCTCAGCTCTCGCATACAAAGCAGTCTTCTTGGGCGGCATCTTGAAACTATATATAAGAAAGGGTAGACATAAACACACGTACTAAACCTCAAAACATGAAAACACGCTGCCCAGAACCTACTCAATCGAGTTCCCTAACACACTCGATCGAGTAACGGGCTACTCGATCGAGTGCCCAACATACTCGATCGAGTACCCAAACTTCAGACCCCAAACAGACCTTCTGATCTCTTACATACTCGACCGAGTGACCCCCTACTCGATCGAGTACCCCTAGTTACTCGACGGAGTACCCAAAAACACGATTCTGGACTCAAAACCGTCAAAAACCCATCCGATCGAGTCAGTCCCACTCGATCGAGTCATGCCAAATCATAAAAGCTACCCGCATGTTACGTCATATGCTAACATGCTAAACTTTATAAACCACATTATATCATAATAAACATGCTACGCATCTTTTCTACTATCTACGAGATCATTTCATCATGTTATTAAATGCCACGTTGTAAAACATTCAACATGCTATCATTCCATCAACAGTTTCCACCTATTTCATTAACCTTTAACATTCTCAACCTTCAACTTCGAACATCCAACAATTAACACATTTCATCACATTCTTACACAAGTTAACCAAACACACATACGACTCGACAAACACTCCCCCCATGTGACCGGTTCAAAGTTGTAGGGCGACCCCGCGACTTTAGGACGTCTCCCAAGCCTTTGCATTAGCTCCTACAACTTTTACCCCGGGTTCATTTTAATGGACTCCCTATGTTCATTAGGTTCATTGGTTACAGGTTTCAGGATCGTTGCTCTGATACCATTTGTAACACCCCCATACTCCAAGTACCTTACCAGGACCACTCAGGTATGAAGACATTACCATCTCGGTTACCCGAGGCAATGATAATCAAACAACAATGAAGAAACAACGTTTATTATAAATAATTAGCGAATAGTTACAATCCTCAAAACCAAACCAAAAGTACGATACATGTTCTCAAACTGACTTTTCTAACTGAAATGTAAATAACTAATAAGCTACAAATGGAAGACTCCTATCATCATGTCGTGGCATCCCGGCTATCCCAAGACTCATCTCAATACTGCTCAATATCGCTCACCATCCCCGAATGGATCACCGCAGGTTTACAAAACAACACCGGGGTCAGTACTAATCACACAATTCAATACATACTAACAATAAGATAAACAAGACAGCTTAATTGTCACACACACACTCACACCAAATCCAATCATCTCAATCACTGACTGTCCACTGGACCAGCCCTGCCAGTGGGGGACCGCAGCCGTACCCATCAAATCCCCGATCCACATAGTGAGCGATAACCCTGTCCATTAATGTGCACATCCCTTCTGTGGCGGGTTCCACAGAAGGCAAAACTAGGGCGTGAAGCCACTCCCGCAAGTGACCCCACTCAGTCGAGGCCACGCCTCGCGAACCATCAACAACGATCACAACCACAATCACAATACAATTATTATATCAAACAACCAAATACAATACATCAACCAATATCCCATTATGGGACTAATACTGAGTAGGAAATCCTACCTGGTATGCACACAATCAGACGGTCTCTCATTGAGTCAAAAAGCCTCTTCTATGAACCCTCCTCCTATCATACAACACATAGAGGCTACCAAATCACATACTACACATAAAACCCCCAATCTCTAAATTAGGGTTTAACCAATTCAAAGGAAAGACAATAAAAAGGGTACATAGATCTTACCCTCGACGCAAGGAACTCAACGGTATAAACCACGATAAGAACTGACCCTCCAAACTTCGGGGATTGCTAATAATGCGATTAAGAAGATGAACTTGCTTGCTTTCTCTCTTAAACAGTAATTTAGGTTTTGTAAAAGTGATTTAGAATAATGACGACGAAGCTTAAATACCTTAATCGCATAATTAACAAAACCCGAGAAAACTCCCCGTAAAACCGGCTACTCGATCGAGTGCCCCAGCTACTCGATCGAGTACCCAACAGGTAAGAAACTTTTCTAAAACGCAACTTACCCTTACTCGACAGAGTAAGGCCTACTCGATAGAGTACCCCAAGACTTACAAATACGGAGTATTACAGTTGAGGAGGAGTTTGAGAAGGTCCCGAGGTGGGCCAACGTGAAACGTGGTGGTCGCCAGTTAGTAGGTTCACCCGAGTGGGCCGAGAAATGGGATGGTAGACATCTCATTTGGGCGGCAGAGAGCCACCTGTCCTACAGGACGGCGAGGAGTCTGGTAAATTTCGAACTTGTCATTTCTTATTACATTCCCTACTCCTTTGTCATTTCATTTCTTACTAACCTTCGCGCCAAAGATAGCATTTGCTTCGAATTGATGCAGGATGCCGGGAACATGAGGTCCTTTTCCGGATCCACGACGATGATGGACGCCTTCGAGAGACTGTCGGAGGAGGAGAAGGCCATCATCGAGTTGGGAGCCTCCGGAGCTTTGGTGGGAGCGTGGAGGGCGATCAGGGAAAGGAAGATTCAGGATAACCTTTGCCTGATTCGAGCTTTCCTTGATCGGTAATGGGACACGACCTCGACCTTCCATATGCCTTTTGGAGAGGTCGAGGTCACTCTAGAGGACTACGACATGATCTCTGATCTGCCGCGTGGAGATGAGGCTTTGGTGTGGTCGTTGACGGCCATGAGGGTAGACTCAGCCGAGGTGAGGAGGCTGATCGGCTGGAACTTGGCAGAGAGTGCTGCCAATGTTCTTGGGTTGGTGCCGAGTTCTTACGTCAGGGACTACTTTGCGGGTAGGACCCCGGCAATGGTGGTGATGGATGGGGGGAAGGTGCCTCCTCCTCCTTGTACTGCTGAACAGAGGGCTCGTTTTTGGCTGTGGTGGTTCTTGTCTTCGATTTACCTCGGAGATAAAGGGGAGAGGCTGTCGACGAAGCTTCTTCCTTTTCTGTCCGACTTGAGCAGCCTAGGTCGGTGGGACTGGGTTACTCCTGGCTTTGCGGTCCTCACTCGCTACATGTGGGCCATGGTACCTCCCGAGCTGATGGAGAAGGGGACTTCTCCTGCTACTGTCGGTCATGGACTCTTGTTAGAGGTATGAACCTTCTTTTTATACATGAAAGATCATTACTTCTTCATTTATTTCTATTTCTATCGAATTATGAAAGATCATTATCGATTATTTTGTTTGCAGGCATGGGTGTACTCTTACTTTCTCAGCTTTGCGCCCAAGAGGACGGAGTCTGAGCCGAGGGCGTACCCGGTTGTGAGGGACTGGGTAGTGTGTCGTAGGAAGAGCCAGCGCTCTTCTTACAATGTTTGTCGACGGGGCATGAATGCCCTGACGTTGGAGAGCGTAAGTACTTTTGACTACCTTTCCTTTACTTATGTTTATTTATTATTATTTAGAAGCGATCATAGAAATGACCCTCTTCCCGCTTAGAGCCGATCATAGGAATGACCCCTCGTTTGCTTGTTTTAGTGGGTGCCTAGACCTTAGGAGAACTACCTTGACGCTCCTGCTTTTGTGGCTGAGGTCCTTCTTCCTAGGAGCTCAAGCCGGTTGTTGATGAGGACGTCCATGGGACCTGTGTGGTACCTGGGCGAGCGTTTGACTAGTCAGTGCTCTCGTGACACTTTCGCGATTCCCATCGATCCTCCACGGATGATGTTTAGGGAGCCTTCTGACGCTGAGAGAGAGGCTGACTTGGCGGACACGAGCGGTGACGCTCATCTCCTTCCTGGCGAGGAGTACTCTGAGTTCGTTCACCGGAGGTTGGCGTTCTTGGCCGATCGTGGTAAGTGTCTCACTTCTCCTGCTTTTGAATTGATTTGATAAATGACGAATAAAAAGTCATTTGAACCTTGCAGGAGATCGAGGTGGCTGGCGTCGAGCCCCCAGCTTACCCAGAGACCCTCGAGTACACTGACGCGGCGGGGATGACGACGATCTTGGAGATCCGCGACTTCGGCAAGGAGGTGACGAACGCTGGCTTAGGAGAGTGGCAGCACTTAGTGAGGAGGGTAAGCCCCCAGTTTTGACTGTCTTTATTATTTTATTTGCATAAGAATGCTTTTATTCTTTTTCTTGAAACTTTTTGTCATTTGAAATGCAGGTGACACCGTCTCAGTACGTGGTGCTGTGGAGGACGGCCAACCGGCTGCGAGCCACGGCCATCGAGGCACTTATAGGTGGCCGAGGACGACAGGTATGAACCTCTCATTCTCTTACTTGTTTCATTTCATTGATATTTCGAATTTTTATTGCAATTTCTCGCATTTTGTTTTGAAATGAAGCATTTCTCCTTCATTTGTATGCGGAGAGAGCGTGACCTGGAGCGCGAGCTGGTGCAGTCCCGAGAGGAGACAACTCGCCTGTTGAGGGAGTTGGAGGTCAGGGACGCTGAGATCGCTGCTCTCGAGGCGATTGTAGCTGAGCTGAGTGGCGACCAGGACTAGTTGCCCTTTCTTGTTATCGTCTTGTATATACTTTGTACAATTTGGACTTCATTTTGGATTTTTCGGACCTGTTTTGGGCGTGAGCCCACAGTTTGATGTATATATCGCATTTTGGTTGTATATATAATGGCCTGAGTGCCTTTGTTGCTGGTTGTTTGCTGTTCCTGCAGGTTAGCTTAAAAACAGGTTTGGTAGGTGACGGTTTGTGCCGTCATGCTGCCGAAATTTACGTAGAATTTACACGTAAAACTCATAGCATATAGATGGCGTAAATTGGCGCAAAATGAGAAAAACGTAAAAAATGTGCCCGAAAATGAGCAAAAACTGACAAAAATAAGCAGAAAACGCGCAAAAAAGCCCAAAAATTGAGCAAAAGCAAAAAAATGACCAGACGGTAGGGTGGGCTACCCCCTAAAAAAAAAATTAAAAAGAAATGTATAAGTTTGAAATGTATTGAAAACGAGGAGTGAAATTATTCCCCTAAAAAAAGAAAATAAAATAAAATGGGTAAGTGTGCTCGTTCGGCGAAAATGCCGAGTTCATCTCGAAAAGCGAACCCGAAGAATTAGGAAACATAAAACATGGTAATTTGGCGGAATTACCAAATACCCTATAGGAATAGGAAATTATAGCAAAAGCAAATTAGGAAAGATTCAAATCTGTAAATCACGGAAAACAGCCTGGGGAAGAGGCGCAGCAGATGCCGCGCCATTTCCCCAGCTAGTCAGACCTCGACAGAAATTAGAAAATAGCGTTTAGTATAAATAGAGACTTCGGGAAAGCTTTAATTAACACAATTCCTTCATCTTTATTCCGTCTATCACACAAAAACTCCCATATCTCCATAAAAAAATTCAAAATTATGGATGCTTTTGAAAACCGTCTCAAAGAGTGGACAAACGAGTTCATGAATGTTGGGAAACATGACATGGGTGCTTTTGATTTGGGATCGATCTTGAGTCTCAAATTAGTGAAAATTGTGAAGCCTTTCTTGGATGCCTGTCTGGAGTATTGGGACTCGGAGAATGCACCCGCTATACCTCTTAGCTCTCACGGGTATAAAAGTAAATTTAGAGACTTGTTCGTATTGACCAAGGCTGAGGTGAACCGTCTCATGACCTCGAAAGGAGTCCGTATGTTTGACTTTATTCACCGATTTATAAATAGGGAGGACCCTTCTATTTTATATGTTGTGAGGCGCAGAGCCTTCGGGTTTTGTCTACTTCACTGCTATGTCCTTCAAGGGCATGTTGACAAGGATATGAGAGGGGATCCTCATTTTCTGAGCCTAGTGGAACAAATGGAGCTGCGCAAGAGCCCAGTATGCCTTTGCTTAGGGGAGATCATTCTTGGTTTGGATAACAGAAAGGCCAACTGCGAGCTTCCTTATTTGGGAAGTCTCATCATTCTACAGGTAAGAACCCACTTTCTTTCTTTTTCATATATGTCAACCGTTTTTTTTTCTTTTTTTTCCGCTTTTTTTTTGTTCGTTTTTTTTGAAAGGGTGTTTAATTCCCATCTTCTTTTGCAGGTTTGGCTGATGGAACGGTTGCGATTGATCGAGCCCCCCAGTTAATGTGCCAGGATATCATGCTCGATCGATTGCAATGAGAACTAGGCTCTACATGGTGGACTTCACTCGGGTTTGCAATTACTGGGAAACTAAATTGAAGAATGAAGGAGGTACTATGATCCAGTGGATCATGCCGTGGTGACATCTCAGGTCAGTTACAGGAGTCTCATCTTTGGACCTGACACGGTCAAGTCGTATCCCTGGCTTGGAATTCATGATTTGCATCTATCCGGAGAGTTTGATGAGGCAAGTGGGCCTTAAGCAGAAGATTTCGAAGCTTGAGACCGTCCCTCAAACTACATTGGCGCATACTACAAAGATTTGTCGAGAATGGGCAATTAGGTGGGCTCAGAGGAACATGTGGTTCATACCAGTTCCTATTGGCTCCTTATGGGTATCTGACTCCTACTTGGAATGGAGGATGGCTGGTACTCCTGAAGAGCGTGAGAAATTGAGGAAACACGAGCCTGTTGACTACAAGATTCGTGAGGTATCAAAGGAGAACCAAAAGTACTTGACTCAGGAGGAAGAAGAGGACGGATTCTGAGTCGTTCATCCGTCGAAGAAACCGAAGACCACTTCTGCCGTAGAGATGGTGATGGATCGAAATGGCATGGATAGACCGCGAGAGAGACCTTTGGTGATTAGGTCGGAGATAGCACAAGAGCGCCCAGCTCGTGGTCGAGACAAGAAGTATGACAAGGGTGACAAAGGCAAAGGGAAAATGGAAGAATAGCCTTAGTCGTTTATTATAGTATTATTTATTATTATTTAAGTTGTAATAAACAGCGGGGTTTTTAGAATCCTAGTCTAGCATTTATTTCGGCATTTTATTTTATTATTTGGAATATTATTTTTATTTATGGAACAAATGACTAAAATATTAAGTAGTTAAGATACTATTATGATTTCTTTTAATTATTCTTGTCAAATTTCAAATCCGAATGCAAATGTCCTCCTATTTACATTAAATAAAAAATGGGTTATATCCTGTGAAGGATTTCATACGTATTCATTAAAAATGAAATCAAACCCTGTGTGTAGTTCGAATTAATTGCAAAAGAATAATTGTTCGAAGCAAGAGCTTGTAATGAACTTTTTAGAAAATAAGCACGAGCTTTACTTACCCCTAAAATACAACTCAATTTATTTGATGATGTGAGGATGTCAAAATGTCAAAATGCACGAGCATGGTGATATGAGCTTTCTTTCAGCGGGCCAAGGGCATGAGCGGCACGTGGGTGTTTACGCGAGGCGCATTTCCTATCCTATACTAAGGGTAATATCATTTCAGTTGGTTGAGGTTATTTGGGTTAGCAAATTCATTCCCATCTAGGTCTGTAATCCTAACCACTCCCCCCGAGAGTATGGACTTGACTAGGAAAGGTTCGGCCCAGTTGGGTTTAAACTTTCCACGTGGATCGACAGGTAGGAGAGCTCTGACTGATTTAAGAACCAAGTCCCCTTCTTTGATGTTCTTGGGCTTAACCCGTTTATTGAAGGCTCGTTTAATACGTGCCTAATATGTTTGCACATTATTTAATGCTCGCAACCTTCGTTCATCCAAGATGATGAGTTCTTCATAACGATCCCTATTCCATTCAGCTTCTGGAATTTGACTTTCAAGCAAAATGCATAAAGATGGGATTTCTAGTTTGACAGGTTGCACAGCTTCCATGCCATAGGTTAGAAAGAAAGTAGTAGCCCCAGTGGGTGTCCTAACTGATGTGCGATAACCCCATAGTGCGAAAGGTATTTTGCTAGGCCAATCTCGATAATTGTCGATCATTTTCTTGAGGATCATGATGACATTCTTGTTGGCTGCCTCCACCACGCCATTAGTTTGAGGTCTATAAGGCGAGGAATGGTGGTGCTTGATTTTGTATTTGGCTAGCAATTGCGCAGCTTCGGCTTAGAAATGTGACCCATTGTCACTAATGATCTCATGCGGGCAACCGTATCGACAGATGATATTGGGTTGTATGAACTTTGACATATGCTTAGCCGTAAGAGCAGTATAGGATGCTCCCTCGACCCATTTGGTAAAATAGTCGATAGCTACCAAAATAAAACAATGACCTTCTGTTCCAGGTGGAGTGATTTTTCCAATGATGTCGATTCACCAAGAATAAAATGGCCAAGGAGATGTCATGGTGTAAAGCAGTGAGGGAGGGACATGTTGTATATTCCCGAAGATTTGGCAATTATGGCAATGTCTGACGTATTTAATACAATCTGACTCCATTGTCGTCCAGTAGTATCCTAGACGCGTGATTTTCTTTGCCATCATGGGCCCACTCATGTGAGGACCGCATTCTCCATCGTGAACTTCTTCCATTACTTTTCGTGCCTGTGAATGATCAAGGCAATGCAAAACTACACCAAGAGGCGTTCTTTTGTACAATTCTCCTTACATGAGGAGGTATTGAGAGGCTAGTAGGCGTATGGCGTGTTGTCCCCTCTTATCTATATCTGGTTGATATGTACCATTGAGCTTGAAGTTTAAGATGGCCTGGAACCAAGATTCCTCTGGACTTCCTTCTTCATCTGTAATTTGGTGTACATAGGCTGGTTCTGACCGCCGTTCTATGCATAATGGCATTTCTACCATATGGTCTGGCATATTAATCAAGGATGCCAATTTCACAAGAGCGTCTGCAAATTGATTCTCTTCACGAGGCAGGTGTAGATAGGTGACTTGATCGAAGAATTGGGCAACTTGATCTATCCTAGTCTGATAGGGTGCTAGACTTTCAGTTCGAATTTTCCAAGATCCCGTAATTTGGTTGATGATCAAGGAGGAGTCCCCATAAACTCGAAGTTTCTTGATGCCTAAACTTACTGCTGCTTGTAGACCAATGAGGCAAGCTTCATATTCCGCTGCGTTATTCGTCACCTCGAAGTCGAGTTTGACAGAAAGTGGTGTGTGCTCACCTTCAGGAGAAATGAGCAACACTCCTATTCTAAATTGTTTTAGATTCGATGCTACATTGAAATAAAGATCCCAAGAGTCTACACTAGTCTGTATGATATCCTCATCTGGAAATGACCACATGTCTATTGCTTGGGTGTCGTTGATAGGATTATCTGCGAAGAATTCGGCAACGGCGCGTCCCTTTATGACCTTCAAAGGTACGTATTTGAGATCGAACTCTGAGAGCATTAAGGTCCACCTTGCCAAACATCCGTTGAGAACGGGTTTCTCGAAGAGGTATTTGACAGGATCCATTTTAGAATACACGTTGACAGAGTAGATAAGAATGTCGTGGCGTAGCTTCTTTGTTGCCAACACAAGAGCGAGGCATGTCTTTTCGAGAGGTGTGTACTTACACTCGTATTCTATGAACTTCTTACTAAGGTAATAAATAGCTCTTTCTTCTTTTCCAACAGTTTGTGCGAGCATAGCCCCCATGGCTATTTCGGTTACTGTGAGATATAAACCAAGAGGTTGATCTCGTTGAGGTGGCATTAGCATTGGTGGTTAGCTAGTATCTCCTTAATTCTGTCAAACGCCTTTTGACAGTCGTCGTCCCATAAGGTATGATCTGTTTTCTTGAGCTTTTTGAAAATGGGTTCGCAGATCATAGTAAGCTTCGATATGAATCGGCTTATATACTGAACTTTGCCTAGAAATCCTCTAACCTCCTTCTCTGTTTGGGGTTGCGGCATTTTGATTAGAGCTTTGATCTTGGATGGATCAATTTCTAGTCCTCTCTGACTGACGACATATCCCAGAAGCTTGCCTTGAAAGATTCGTATACCTCATATTAGAAACTTCTAATAACATTATATTTTAGTTTAGTCATAAAACTAATTAGATCTTATACATGCATAACATTAAAATGCAAAGTAAGAAGAAAATTGATCAACTTACAATAAGGGCCGAATGGTTTATACTAATTGGTCTCCTACCAATTAGTCTTCTTAAGAAAAACCAAGTGCTCCAACAAAACCCTTAGATTCAATAGTAGAATCTACTCCTTAAGGATTGTACCAAGATAATCACTATTAATACAAGTACTAATTTTGTTACTAGAAATTAGTATTTGTGTTCTTAAAATTTAATCTAATTATTATTATCTATTACTACTTCTAGTAACTTGAGTACATTAGATTAGGGAACAAATTATGCATAAAACAATTTTATGTGAGAGAGGATGATAAATTATGTGAGATGAGCATAAGTTTCTACACTAGAAAAAACGAGAACCAAAAGTTCTCCTATAGAGAAGAGTGAGCCGGTTTTGGCTCTTCTTGGGAGCCAATATTGTTCTTCTCAATTTCCTTTTTGTCTTCACAAGAAAGGCTAGGTGTAGGTGTAGTTTAAGCATGCTTTATTGGTCATCATTATATCTTTAAGCATGCATTAAACTAATGACAAAAATCATTACCCACTAACCCTTGTCCAACCGGTTTTGAACATAAAATGGACCTCCATTTTATCTTTATAATTTGTCATTTGTAATATGTTGTGACATGTAACATGTAACATGTAACATGTCATTAGTAATATAAATGCATATTTAACTAATTAAATATCGTTATATATTAAATAAATTCAATTCAATAAATTAACAAGTAATTCACAATTACATGTATATAAAAATGGGTCACATTAAGTCTAGTTAATATAATCTACAATATCTTGTAATTATAATTTAACTAATTACTCTTATCTCAAATGTTTCACAAACATTTATCAATTTTAGTAATATAATAAATTAATTACTCATTTGAATCTTATTTAATCAAATTACAATAAGATATAAAACTCTCTCTTATAAATAAAATTTGTTCAATTTAAGGAATTAATTAACTTATATCAACATACAATTAATTAATTAATCAATTAAGAGTGTTACCCTAGAGGTATGACCTTAAGAGATCAACTGGTCACCACCGTCATACGACAGTAATGTCATACTCTAGTCAGCCAATCATTACCGATTAATGTGGATCAGTTGACAATAAAATATTATTTTCCCTCAGCATTCTTAATATGAGATTTAAACATGTGATCGCATTATTGTCGAGGACACATACTCCAACAATCTCCCACTTGTCCGCGACAAGTGTGCGTCACCAATTCTCTTATCCTATTACAATCTCCCACTCAATGCAAGGTGTCTTTCAGGTCGTACTTATATTTGATCATATTATGAGTGGTTTCCTCGATCTGGAGAATAACTGTCTGACCGAAATTATCTACCGTAGATACCTTCCGAGCGTGGTCACGCATTTCTAGTTCATTACTCCTTGAGTGGCCTTGAGATATAAGATAACCCTGACGGGGATGGACAATTCCTATTGCACTCTTCCCTTCGAATAGCCACAACTCATCATGACCCAAAACATGCCCATTTGAACCTAATTACGAAGATCGTCGAACATAAATCAAAGTCACTCTGAAACTGTGCCATCTTAGGCGAACATTCTTTAGTCAAAGAATCGACTCATAAGAATAGTACAGCAGCTCTTGCCACGACCAGGCTATAAAAATTGCCAGAACTCTATAAGCGGTCATTGCCCGACAGAGTGTCCCATACAGTCTGCCTATGTGATCGACTAGTCATCTCTTATGACTCTATGACACTTGAACTTGCCATCAATCGCGTCACACTCTAGTTACTTCGAGACATCACCTCATATAAGCAACTAGGGGCCAATACTATGTTAATCCAGTTCATTTTAATAGGGTTCAATGTTGTCCTTACAACCTATTTGGATATAACAAAGTAATAAAAGAGTTTTAATAAAACTCAAACGATGAATGCATTATCACATATGTAAAATTGATACCATATCAATTACTACATAATCTATAATCCATACTTAATATTGAATATAACTATACATCTCAACTCAATTGAAATGGCATGACTTATCATGCTTGGCCTATGAAAAAGGCCTTGGTTAGCAAGTTTTAGCAACACATTGCACTTTCCCTATCCTTGTACTATTTCCCTTTGTATAATCTTTATCATAACAACCTTTTGAGTACATGTCCAGTTCCAATCTAGAGATAGGTTCCTTAGCCTTGGAATCACTCTCACTGTCCTCACAGTGTGCAGGGATAGTACCTTTGGTTGTTGGAACGAACTACCATGGTTCCTCCAATTCATAAAACCGAATCCTAATAACATCCCTTCCTACTTGCATTTTTTTCAAAATTGCAAGTGTACTCAATTTTCGTTGTAAATCTCTCATTGTTCTACTGCCTAGAGCATATCTAACAGATATTATCCTTAAATAATATAGCCAAGATGGTTCTCTAATCATCTTAGTGTGATTAAAATATGGTTATCGTGTAACTGCTTGCACATAAATCTATATTAATTCTAATCACTTAGCTTCATTTCTTTAGTGCTCCAAGACAACTAACCAATGAACTATATGCCTATATTGAGACTTCTCTCAAAAATTCGATTTGTAACTTTTCATCATACTCCAAGTATACGAAATTTAAGAATGGTTATACATCTAAGCGTAATGAATTAATCCCGCAGCGGAAGCAAGTGGATTCAATTTCTAGATGTTCAATACCTTTGAACATGACTAGACTCTTATCAATATAAGAATATTCATTTAATGCTAATATCCTCACAGCACTATCTTTATAGGTTTGGATATCTTAGAAATGTATTATTCTTCTCCTAAGTCTTTCATCATTCACAATGATCAATATGTCCCTCACATATAAGACTAATAACACCACATTACTCCCACTAAACTTCATGTATAAATAAAACTACTTGATAATTCGAGAAATGTTTATCACATGATCAAAACATACAATTCAACTCTTTGACATATACTTAAGACTTCCTCTTAAGTTCGCATCCTACTTTAGGATAGTTGTGATTTACAAAACTCATGCAAGATGAATCATATCCGAATACAATGAAGCATTATTGTTGCGTGCAAAACCCTTTGCCACCAACTAACCAAGCTAAATAAACATGTTCATGTTTATGCTTGCTTCGGACTTTTGCGGAGTTAGAACTAGATAAAGCATCATAATAAGTTACAGGTTTGTTATTTTTTAAATAACATGACTCCTGTCTACTTAGATTTTGAAGAAATATTTACTGATTTTGACCAAGAAGGAACATCTTCCCACGTCTTATATTCAGTTTGTGGCTCTTGAACATTTTCTCTCACTCTGTCTTTAAGAAATAATTATCATTTCTTTAATAGACAGCATCACGAGCCACAAACCCTTTGTTATCGTGATCATGTAGAAAGAGAGACCACATGTTTTCTTTTGAAACAAGCTACAACTTAGGTACCATGCCTAATCATATCATATATGAATTGTACTTGATAGCTTTAACTATGTTATGTTTAAGTGGAATAAATAAATACTAGACAAATTGTGATAGAAACAACTTCCAATTTTACAGTAAAGATACAATCATATCGCATAGGATCCTTTTTCACCTTTTAATATTATGAAGGTGTATTTGTGATACCATATCACACTCATTTTGGTGCATATAAATGTCTTCACATTATTGTTCCCAATATTAACAAAGTACTAATACTTTGGTCAACTTTTAAACATTCATTGAACTTATTCATAGAATTTCTCTTCTTACCTCATTAAGTGGATACCAAGTATCTACCTAGTTCGTTGGTAAAAGAGATGAAGAAGTAATAATCCCCTTTTGAAATTGTATTCGACCATACACTTCAAAGTGTAAATAGGGTGAATATCTTGCTATATTCATAATTCTTTTCTAGAAAGAAATCATGAATTAATCTTGCTTTGAATACAAGATTCACACATACCAAGAGATTCTCAATCAAGTGGTTTGGGACACTAGTCAAAACTAGTTCTCCATGAGCAACTTCAATCGAGAATCGAGAAATAACGGGGTTCACCAATTTGAGTCTTATACAATATGTATGACATTTTTAGTTTGAATATAATTACCTTGATTTGTATGGTCTCACCATAAACTTAATCGTGGTATGTAAGGGTATAACACTTGTTTTAATTGCATAATGGTAAAACCCTTTACCTTTTGTGCAAAACTACAAATTATATTCTTATTTAGACATATTATACATCATAACAATTATTGAGGTATATATCTAAATACAAAACTAAAATGTGTACACTACAACATTCATATGTTCATTGATGAAATGGCAACTACCCTAGTTCTATTCATGCAAATTTTTGAACTTATTCTCGCTAGTCATCACATGATAATGCCAAATATGATGATGAAATCCACTAATTTTTATCAAATACTCATGATGCGGTATTTGGCAAGAAGGCTATGACAATGTCATATATATTTACGAAGGACTATGTTGGTGTCACACAACCAACTTCCTTAATCTTTGCTTATTTAGGAATTTGACTCTATTTTTAGTGTCTAACACTTTCTCTTTCAAGCCTAGTTCTATCCTTAACAATTAAGATAGATACTTTACTTCTTATTGCTCTCACTCACTTCAAGAATTTCTACTTGATGAAGACTTATCTTCATATAAATTCCTAGTTAATCCTTTACAAGGATGAACTCTATTGTGGTATTTGGCTAATAAAAATTTCTAACAAATTAATTTACCAAATTTACAATGTCATGTGCTTAACAACTTAAGTACTTGATGACATTTGTTTGGATTGAGCAATAATACTTTTGAACCATGTATGCAATGAAGATATTATCAAAACATATTTTGACTAAGTACTACTTGTATTCATATTTCTTCACAAGAAATCATACATAGGTATGTTAGGAATTTAAGATGCTAATCTTGTATTTTCATAGGACGACTCCTATCTAGTTCTATAGAATATAACGATTCCTATGGAGTTAGTCCACAACCTATGATACGGTTCAATTTTAGAAAGAGATTCTTTGTCGTTAGGAATAGTGGTTTAGTGGAGACACGTGTTACAATCGAATTGATATCATATATGAGTAGGAGCGATAATAAAGAACAACATAAAACAACGAAATAGTGGGAAAATCAAACATTCATCGATATATATAAAACATTTAAGAATGTTTTAGCATTTATATAGTGACCTCTACCCAACTATTATAAATGATCCCGAGATCCAAATTCATATCAACTCGGGCACGGTGAGCCGATTCATCCCTAATCAATATAACTCGGTGGATTAACTCTTTAATCGATTCTACTTCTAGAACTCTCGGTCGATAAAATTACTTTAATATTTATCTTTAACCCGGAACACATGCGACTACGGTCACGAATACTTCCGTTGAGCTCAATGCAAATTTCGATGTAGTAACAATTTACCACCCACTTACCCAACGTAACAAGTTTAGCACCCCGGTGAGCCGAGCCTACTTCCTTATGAAATTGGGGCTCATGGTTCTACTATTTGGTAAGGCTAATCCTCAATTATTGTTTAGTGAGAGGTCTTGTCAATTTATTATCTATCTCGTTATAATTGAACTAAAGCGGTGAACTAGCGATAATTATAATTGACACGGTCGATGACTCGATAAAATGATATGCATGTGTGGTTATGGCGATTTGGCTATGCATGCAAACATATATAAAACAAATTCAAAGCAAAAGGATAAAATCCTAGTATGGCCTTCCTAAAATAGTAAATCAAATAAACTATTTACAAATTCGGAAACCAACTCCTTTGGTCCCTTGAACTTCATATGGCACGCATTTCAAGGCAACACCGTCTTTGATGGACCGCCCTCTTGAATGACACCGTCTTCAAGGAACTCCGGAATAAATAAATTACATAGCTTCTGTACTTTATACAATATAAAAAGAAAAACAAAACTAAATAAAATAAAAGTGATACGAGATCACATTAATTACAACCAAATCGATATCCCCATTCATTTCGGGAAATACCAATTAAAAACTAAGGCCATACTAAGTACAAATTACATAATTCAAAATTACATAAAATAAAATATGACAATCATACTATAATGCAGCATTAAAATATGTATAAAACATGCCATGTTATGTGCCAAATCGCCCTATTTAAGCTAATATCTTATATATGGTCCGGTTTTATGGATTATTGTGACAATTAACCTATTAAAATTACAAAATATTACATAATTAAATCACATCTATGTCCAAGTTAATTACCCCAACCATCTTAGGACTCAAAAAAATTAGTCTTCACTAAACATCTGACAATAATTCAACTTGATATTATATATTGCTCTTTAAACACTGTTATTCATAATAATAAGGAAATAATTCCCAAAAAGTCATAAAAATTCGAAAAAATCAAAATCATAATTTTGTATATTCTGGAAAATTCCCAACATCCGAAAATTTTAATAAAATTTGCCCTTTAAATTATTTTAATTTATTTCACAAATAAATCGTATAAAACATAATTTTAACGCTTTAATTCCAAATTAAAAATAAAATTATGCAATAAATCAAAATTAAAATTTTGAATATTCTAAACAAGTTTCGTGAACCTGGAGTTGACAAATTTTAAGTTCAAAAACGAATTTTTATTTTAATGACTATTAAAGTTGCTATTTATCAATTTATATCCCATAAAAATTAATAACCATTAAAATCATACGAAAATTAACATGTAACTTTAGAACTGAAGTTCATATCATATATACAACATTGGAAAAAAATTTCATGCCATAAAATTTATTTTAGCTATTTTTGCCAAAATAGTCACTATTTATTCGATTTTTACATCTAAAAATCATAAATCATGCAAAATTAAATCATTTGATCTAAAAATTTACATACAGTGTGTAAATATTACATGTGACAATATACTAAATTTTCATGGGCAGGAACAAAGTCTAACCATTTTTAACATAAATATCTCTATTTAATCGACTTTTAACATGTAAAAATCATAAATCATGCTATATAAAACCATTTTATATGACATTTTATATACAACTTTTAAACTATGCATGTGAGGTTTTGTAAAAATTTCAAGGTCAGAATCATAGTCTAACTATTTTTAGCATTTTAATTGTTATTTTACTCAATAAAATGTAATAAAAATACTAATAATCATTTTAAAGAGCAATAAATTACCATAAATCATCAAAATGACCTAAAATCAATTTAGGACCAGAAGGTTTAACATGCAAAATTTTCGTGGCATTTATCTTCATAAATCACAAATTTTAAGTTTTATATGTTAACATATTAACTCGGAAAAACAAAACCGATTATGCATGCAACAACTCTTGCTCTGATACCAATTGAAAGATTCGTATACTTCATATTAGACACTTCTAATAACATTATATTTTAGTTTAGTCATAAAACTAATTAGATCTTATGCATGCATAACATTAAAATGCAAAGTAAGAAGAAAATTGATCAACTTACAATAAGGGCCGAATGGTTTATACTAATCGGTCTCCTACCAATTAGTCTTCTTAAGAAAAACCAAGTGCTCCAACAAAACCGTTAGATTCAATAGTAGAATCTACTCCACAAGGATTGTACCAAGATAATCACTCTTAATACAAGTGCTAATTTTGTTACTAGAAATTAGTATTTGTGTTCTTAAAATTTAATCTAATTATTATTATCTATTACTACTTCTAGTAACTTGAATACGTTAGATTATGGAACAAATTATGTATAAAACAATTTTATGTGAGAGAGGATGATAAATTATGAGAGATGAGCATAAGTTTCTACACTAGAAATATGAGAACCAAAAGTTCTCCTATAGAGAAGAGTGAGCCGGGTTTGGCTCTTCTTGGGAGCCAAAATTGTTCTTCTCAATTTCCTTTCTGTCTTCACAAGAAAGGCTAGGTATAGGTCTAGTTTAAGCATGCTTTATTTATCATCATTATGTCTTTAAGCATGCATTAAACTAATGACAAAAATCATCACCCACTAACCCTTGTCCAACCGGGTTTGAACATAAAATGGACCTCCATTTTATCTTTCTAATTTGTCATTTGTAATATGTTGTGACATGTGACATGTAACATATCATTAGTAATATAAATGCATATTTAACTAATTAAATATCATTATATATTAAATAAATTACATTCAATAAATTAACAAGTAATTCAAAATTACATGTATATAAAAATGGGTCACATTAAGTCTAGTTAATATAATCTACAACATCTTGTAATTATAATTTAACTAATTACTCTTATCTCAAATGTTTCACAAACATTAATCAATTTTAGTAATATAACAAATTAATTACTCAATTGAATCTTATTTAATCAAATTACAATAAGATATAAAACTCTCTCTTATAAATAAAATTTGTTCAATTTAAGGAATTAATTAACTTGTATCAACATACAATTAATTAATTAATCAATTAAGAGTGTTACCCTGGAGGTATGACCTTAAGGGATCAACTGATCACCACCGTCATACGACAGTAATGTCAAACTCTAGTCAGCCAATCATTATCGATTAATGTGGATCAGTTGACAATAAAATATTATTTTCCCTCAGCATTCTTAATATGAGATTTAAACATGTGATCGCATTATTGTCGAGGACACATACTCCAACATGCCTGACGTTACCCCGAATGCATACTTCTGAGGATTGAGCCTCATGTTGTACTTGCGCAATGTTAGGAAGAACTTGCGAAGGTTGTCAATATGCCCCTTCCTATCTTTGGACTTGACAATCATATCATCGACGTACACTTCTACTTCTTTATGCATCATGTCATGTAGCAATGTGGTCGCAGTGTGTTGATATGTAGCTCCGACATTGATTAGCCTGAATGGCATAACAGTATAACAATATGTGCCCCATTGAGTAATGAAGGTTGTCTTATGCATGTCTTCTATGGCCATTTTGATCTGATTATACCCTGCATACCCGTCCATGAAGGATGACAACGCGTGATCCGCTGTATTGTCTACCAATATATCGATGTGTGGTAAAGGGAAGTTGTCTTTGGGACTTGCTTTGTTTAAGTCTCCGAAATCAACACAAAATTGGATTCGCCCATCCATTTTGGGTACGGGGACTATGCTAGCCACCCAGTCTAAATACTCGGAAACTTTGATGAACCCGACTTTGAATTGTTTATCGACTTCTTCTTTGATCTTAAGAGCCCATTCGGTCCTCATCCGACGAAGCTTCTGTTTCACAGGTTTGAAACCCGGCATGATTAGAATTCGATGTTCTGCAATATCTCTGTCGATTCCTGGCATGTCTTTGTAAGACCAAGCGAAAACGTCCTTGAACTCGTGTAGGAGGTCAATGAAATTGGCCTTTTCAGTTGGGTTTAAGGTCGTCCCTATCCTAAGTTCTTGGGGTTCTAGTTCGGTTCCTACATTAATGGGTTCGGTGTTCTCTATTACTGGTGCCCCTTCCCCCTCTTGTAGTATTTCTTTAACAATGTAGGGAGGTAGTTCGACCGAGTCTGGGCCAGGATCATCCTCATTATCACCGTAAATACAATTGCATTTAGAATAACATAAAGAGTAAGCATAATCAGATTTATTCATATTCAATTTTGAAAAGAGTTGAAACAAAGAAGCCATTTGCTCAGTAGTCAGTGGCGGTAAAGGGACAGGTGCTGGGACATTTCCCAAGCTATTGTTACTACTTGATGATATGCTAGAAGAAACAAGGGGATAGGGAGTGACGACAGAAGAAGACCCTTTAGTGACTTCTCTAGACTCAGACTCTAACTCCGACTCTGACTCCGACTCTGACTCGTATTCATCGTCTTCAGGTTCTCCTTTGAACATCTCTCCTTCTCCAGTGGTGACTTTGAAGAGCTTTTCTTGGTTGTTAGTCCATTTGATCGACTTTCTCCATCCTTTCTGCTGATTTGAACTGGTTTCGGTGATCAATGCTGTGGGGTTGAAATGGTCATCTTGAAGTATCATGGTAATGATCTCATCCTGTGCTGCCCTGACGAATCGGTCTTTCCCAAACAAGAGGCTAACAGCCTGTTCGTCTAAACAAGGTGTTTGGCGAGTTTTGACGGTAGGAACCGTTTCTGGAGGGATGAGGTAGCAATTGTGGAAGACCTCGATTCCAGCTAATTGCATTCCTTTATAGTGCAAAGGTTCGGGAAATCCGTGAAAGTACTCCTGACTCCCTTCTCTAACGAAGTATCCATTTAGGGTTGGGAGATAGGGTCGCATCTGGATTCCTCTATCCTTACGGTTTTGGAATTAGGTGAGCATTTCTAAGGCTTCTTCTTTTGTGGGCTTGTATCCAAACCTAGTGGTATCCTTTGAGAGTTTCCTTCCTTGTAAGGTGCGAAGGTATTTTTCTTGGCAGGATTTAATGGCATTCTTGGGAAGTATCCCTGGGACTCGAGTATGTGGTTGACCAATAAATTGGAGTATGGGTTGAAGTACAGAGGTTCCAGTTCGCTCTCTATAAGGTTTATACTCTGAAAGCCCCCAAGCTCATATACTGGATCCGTGACTACTTGGTTACTTGACATTTTCTCTATTACTGCCTTGATAGGTGACGAAGTGATCGTCACTACTTTGCCATCTAGAGGAATCTTAATCTTCTGGTGCAAGGTGGATGTTATCGCTTTGGAAGCGTGAATCCAAGGCCTTCCCGGAATTATATTGAATGATGCTTCGATATCCACTATTTGAAAACTAACCTTTTACTCGATTGGCCCTGTGGCTATAGTGAGATTTATTAGTCCTACTACTTTACGTCGTGTTCCATCGTATGCTCGAACACCTTGGTTGGTAGGAGTCCAATCCGATTCTTTCATGCCCAATTTGTATGCCGTTTTTAGTGGTATGGCGTTGACTGCAGAGCCATCATCTACCAAAGTCATTGGTATGTTCTTCTTTAAGCATATGACTGTAATGTATAAAGCTAGGTTATGACTGGCACTGAAGGGAGGCAAATCTTCGTTTGAGAAAGTAACTGGGTTACTTAGTTTAACTGAATCTTGGAAGACCAAGTTGATTACGTCGTCAGGCGTAGAGTTGTATGCCACATTCAATTTAGCTAATGCTTGCAGTAAAGCTTGGCGATGAGGAAATGAACTCGCAACTAGTTGCCAGACTGAAAGATCAGGCTTTGTCATCGCAGTTGTTTTAGCAAGTGGTCAGTAGATGTATCTTCACCATCATTTGGTGTGATGACATTGGTGTTAGTAACTGGACCACTAGCCGTGGGACCATTCTGAAAGATATTTTGATGTGGACGCCCTGAACGATTAAGGTGGTCTATATCTTGGTCCTCGCTAGCCTTGACTATATCCTCACTAACTTTGACTAAATAGTGTTCTGTGAGGTATTCATCTTCATCGTCATCGGCCCATATTCCGTTGACGATACTGAGCTCTTTCAACCTGATGATCTCGGCTTCTAGACTGATTATTTGGTTTATTAGGTTGTCAACTACCGTGATTACCTCTTGTATTATAGACTCTTGAGATAGACTTGGGGTTAGTGACACGTTTTCTCTAGGTATGGTGCCGGGATTGCGTAGAGATGCCACTACAGCTTCCAACTCTGAAACTTGCCTGCCCACACTTTTTGCCCATGCGATGAAATCGGCAATGGTAGGAGAAATGGTGGAATAACTCCCTTCCTCTTCTAGTGCATGAATTTCATCTTTGGTTGGATAAATGAGGTGTGAACAATCCCAGGTGGATTCTTCATCTGTGATCATCAGAACTCCAAGAGGATTCTGAGTATTGTTAGGCTTACCTCTGGGAAGTATGGGTAGACGACCATCTTCGATCATATCTTGAAGGACATGTTTTAGTTTAAAGCATTTCTCTATATCGTGTCCCTTGCCTCTATGATATTCGCAGTATGCACTCTGGTCCCAGAACTTAGACTTCTTTTTTGGGTCAGGTGTAGGTCCTATGGGTTGGAGCTTATCCTATTTCAGCAATCTTTTCAGAGCGTTAGAATATAAATCACCAATGTTCGTGAACTTCCTTTGTGGGTTATTCTTCTTAGATGATTCGACAAGGTTAACCTCATCAGTCTTGCTAGTAGAGCCGTAAGAACAACTCGTCAAACCTTGATATCCACGACCTACCGTTTTGGACAAGAGTCCTTTACGGATGTCATCTTCAATTCTTGTCCCTAGCACAGTCAGATCTTTGAAAGACTTTATGTTTTGGTACCTCAAGTGGTTTGCATAAATAGGACTCAAGTTATCCACGAACTTTTCCACAAGAGTGGCTTCGTCTGGACGTTCAACAAGTTGTGTGCTAGTCTTCCTCCACGTACTTAGGAAGTCGGTGAAGCCTTCTTTTTCATTTTGGGTAAGAACCTCTAGAGTGCGCATGTTGACTTGGATCTCAGCATTATCCGCGTACTACTTGGTGAATTCAATTGCGCATCATCCCAAGTCGCAATCTTCTTGTGCTCTAATGAGTAAAACCATTGTTTAGGAATGGTGTCGAGAGATGAAGGAAAGATCCTTAGGAACATCTCGGGTTTGATGCCTTTGATAGACATGTAATCCTTGAAAGCACGAATGTGGTTTAACAGGTTTTCTTGCCCCTTGAACTTTGGATGTCAGTCATGTTGAAGTTAGTTAGCAATTGAGCATTTACCGCCTCATACTTGCGATTATTCTCCCTGTAGATGTCATCTCCCTTAAGGTACATTAGTTGCTCCTCCAAGTATTGGAGTCATTTTTCAGCTTCAGTAGGACATAGTGGAGGGTTGGTTTGTTATTGTCCAACGAAGGGTCGGATGTCATCATGCACGCTCACGTTAGGAACATCATTCTCTGCAGGAGGAAGCCTAGTTTCTACAGCAACAATTCGGCCTTTAATAGCGTTGAGGCAAGCATAAGCTTGGTCTTGGCTAGTTTGGAGACGAACGAGCACAACTAGGATTAGATCATTACCATTTTTGGGTTGTCCATTAACACTTGCGTGACTAGTTCCAAGCCTCTTGGAAACTGGGGATAAGATATCGATGACGAATCAAAACACGATCGACTATTTTAGCACACTTACTCGAAAAAAGACTCAACTTGTGAAGTGGGAGTGTGCCACTGTGTTAAGTGAGGTTTGAAAATGACGACGTTTTGAAATGTTTGTCCTAAGCAACTGTAGTGTAGTTGTAGGAGTTCTGACTCAAATTGAGGTTTTGAAATGGGTTTTGAGGCCCGAATTTTGACTAGACATTTGGACAGAGTTTCGACTCATTTTGCGCTATTTTAAGCCATCTTTGAAAATGTTTAAGTTTTGAAAAGGATTTTTATTTTACAAAATTTCGTCATGGTTTTGTTTACAAAATGGCGATCACATATGATACAAACATTCATAGAAGCATTATAACGGTATGCTGAGTGCATTTATAAGGGTTTTGGCTTAAAAGGTGGGTTGCCATACCAAGCAATCAAACCCTGGTCTGTGGAGAGGTCCGTGCAAAACATGAGTAAGGTCGGTTCCTAGTCCATTTCCTCGAGTAGTGAAAGCCCTTGATACAAACATGAGTATGTACCACGGTATGGTTAACGTCAATCGCTATCTATCCTTAGGCCTAGATAAAAATTTGGACCGTCCAGACGGGACGATTGGTCGAATGGGTTGGGTTGGGCCTAAGAAGGCCGAATAAAACGACCTAAGAAGGTCGAGTAATGAAAACCGATAACTGTCTCATATAAACTATTCCCTAACCTTGTCCAAGTTTCACCCTGGGTAACATGTAAGTGAATGTCCCCAGCGGAGTCGCCAAACTGTGGACACGGGGTCCACTGGGGTGCTTGGGACAAGCATTTGCATTTGTGGAGTCGCCACCAATTTTTATGGGAAATTGGAACCGTTTGAATACCTCGCGTCATGTCAAGACACAGAGTAGTGACATGAAGACTAAGAACTCGTTACCTTAGCATTCTATGTCTAGAATAACTCTCGTGGATATCAATGAATACAGATGTTCACAGAGATCTGGAGTAAGGGGTGAGGGTACGTATTAGGAAGTCCTTATACTGAACACCTAATCTCGCCCGCCTCGATAGCGGCCTCTACTAATGATTAAGGAAATCGTTCGTACTTGATTTGCTGTCGACTATATGCATGCAATGCAACATCCACAGATTCATCCTAGCATGTGAATATTAACTAAGTCGGTGAACAAATAATTAGCACTTATTATTGTCGATTTGGGGTTTATAATTAATTACATGTGAAAATACATCATCCATAATAAATAAATAAAGAAATAGCGATAATTAAAATTACAATGAATTACAATGGTTTAATTGATTTACGTCAAAAATATATTTAAGACGGACGATTTTAGGAAAATAAAGGAAAATAAATAAGGTTGGAAAACATGGACAGATTAGGGGTGATATTACAGCTAATAGTCAATTAATTACGTAATTAAAGGATTAAGTCAAAGCAAGAACGGAAATTCAGAGATAGAATTCATCCCGAAACAGGCGCAGCATTGGTGCGTCCCTTAGAAGAGGCGCATCTATCACTGCGTCTGTTCCTGAGGTGAGCTCTGGCTGTGAAGTCAGAATTGCGGGTAGTTAGCATTCGTTGATGTGTTTAATGATTGATTATCGATATTTGACTCGAGTGAAAGTGATTTAACATGTTAATTACATATGAAATCGTTATGAAAGCGATAAACACAAATTAAAACGGATCAAAACGGGTTAAAAACGAATTATAACGAGTTAAAACTAATTAGGTTTAATTTTGAAGACGGAAACGATGCTTGAAAGGACGTGATAAACTGAAAATAAATGACGAAAACATGATCAAAGGATGAATTCCAGAAACTTGATATGAACGAATTGAGTCTCTAAAATTCGGGTTTGATTTAATGACGAAAACCCGCAAATATTGATTATAAGGGATTTAAGCCGGAATAAAACATGACAATTATTAAGAACGTACTAAAATTTATTATGCATGAAGAAAAAGAAATGAAAATAAGAAAATAAAACAAAAGAACGAAATCAACAGAAAAACCGAGGAAGAAGAAGAAGAGCAGAAACAGCGGTAGCCTCTGGAAGAGGCGCAGCAGATGTTGCGACTCTTCAAAGAGGCGCAGCTGTTGCTGCGTTTCTTCTCGGCGTAATCCGTAAAAACGGTTTAATAATAGGGTTTTGAAGTCGGTTTTAAACATACTATTGACGTGAATCTTACAATAATTAGTAGAAAAATAAAATACAATAAAAAAGATGGGATTTATTCCCTCAGACTTACATGTTTGACGTAACGAGATTAACTAAGTTAACGTTTAGTGATTGCTCGACTCGAATGTATGTAGAAAGTGCCCTCGTTAGAGGATTTAGATTAAATTGATTGATGTGTAGTGGTCAAATTGGTCTCAGCTTACGTGGTCGATTGGTCAAGCACTTAGGCGTCGAAAGCTTAGAGCAAGGTCTTAGAATGCAAAGGGAGAAGAGAAGGGCGGACACTCGCGTGAAAAATATGTGTGTTGGGCCCAAAATTTCCCTGCCTGACCTGACAGAGGCCAGGAAATAACCAAAAACCAAGCTTCAAGCAAAGGACACCTGAAACCAGGCATTAATTAAATATGGACAAGCATCAAGCATGAGTTGATAGAAGACAGGCAATAACCAACCACTAGCCTGAAAAGAAAACACGTCAGGCACAAGGAAAACATTGCACAAATAGAGCAGGCACCAACCAAGTCGTTTTAATATACTCCCTACAAATAAGGAAGACCAATTCAGAAGGAAGAAAGATAGGGATTAGTCAAAGGAAGCAGTTAAAGAGCTATCAACCACCTCCGGGTAAATAGGGCACAAGCCCTATTTACCAGGAAACCCTAAACGGCAGAAAAGGAAGACTTGGGAAGCTAGTATAAATTGAAGAGAAGGAAAAACAGAAGGGACATGGAACACACTCTCACTCTCACTTCTACTCTTGTACTCTTAAGCATTATTCTTGCCTGTCACGCCTGATAAGCAAATACTCTGTCACGCTATCAAAATCATAGTAATAATCACTCCTGGCTTGGTGCCCGTGGTTTTTTCCCTTATTCCCTGGGTTTTTCCACGTATAAATTCTTTGTGTCTTTATTTCTTATTCATTTACTTATTTAGCAATACTAGTTAGGCGAGTTATTTGAGTTAGATCACCCTACTCTAAATCCCCTGGCAGGGCACTCTTATTTAGTAATATCCCTGTCAAAACAATTGGCTCAAAAATAATCAAAATCCATTACCAAATAACACAAAAACTTAAGAAATGGCAGGAGATAGCATTGAGCAACAACTGGCTGCCGCCCAACAACAATTGTTGGAAATGGAACAGCTAAAACAGAAAATGGCCCAGGCTGAAGTAGAAGTTGCAAAATTAAAAGAATCAGAATCCAGCCTGAAACTAAAGCTGTGAGAAAAAGCTTCAGGATCAAAATTGAAGGTCCAGCCTGGCACACCATTCTCTTCAATCATCAGGACCATTGACTTCTCCAATATTGGCACCCCCACTCCACCAAAGTCCAAAGCAGGAGAAGAAACAGACTCAGAAGAATTCCAAAATGAAGAAACCTCACCAGATCAAACCAACACAGCACTCATGATGGCTATGCTCCAGGAAATCCAAAAACTTCATGAAAGATTTAAGAAGATTCCAGGAGTCCCTACCCCAATTGAAGAAGCAAATCCAGAAAGTTATGCTGATTCACCCTTCGTGGATGAAATAGCAAAGATAGACTTGCCAAAGAAATTTGTGGTCCCCTCAATGAGGATCTATGATGGTACCACAAATCCACAAAATCATGTAGCCTACTACAAGCAAAGGATGTTGGCAGCATCTATTCCCAGTAAACTGCGCCAAGTCTGCATGTGTAATGGATTTGGAACAACCCTGAATGGACCTGCCTTGCAATGGTACATAAACCTGCCAAATGGAAGCATCAAGTCCTTTGCTGACCTGGTCAACTCTTTCAACCATCAGTTTGCCAGCAGCAGGGAACTAGAGAAGAGATCCAGTGACTTTTACAGGATCAAGCAAAAGCCTGGAGAATCAATTAGATCTTACATGACAAGATTCAACAAAGAAAAGGTCTCAATCCCTAGATGTGATGTTGGAACAGCCGTGGAAGCTTTCAGGCAAGAGCTACCCCTGGATAGTTACTTCTACGATGCAATGACCATCAAGCCCTGTCATACCTTTAAAGATGTCCAGGCGTTGGCCATAGGCTATATTCGACTGGAAGAAGATAAAGGCTATAAGGCAGATAACACTGACAGCAATTCAGGATATGACAAAGTCAACAGGAAAAGTTCCAACCACAGAGGAAGCAGTTCCAGGCCATGTCCTTACACAAGACCTGATAGATCTGAAGTCAACTACACACATGAACAATGACGTAACTCCTATGCTTATCCCCCTATCGAAGAATATAACTTCTTTGTTGACATTGCAGGACTAATCAAGAGACTTGACCATATGGGAGACATTATCAGTGGCCAATGAAATCAGACAACCCCAACTCAAGGAAGGATACTACCAGATGGTGTGAATTTCATATGGATATAGGGCATACAAAAGAAGAATGTCTGGGATTGCGCGGACAAGTAGCTTACCTGCTAAAGAAGGGATATCTGAAAGACCTGATGCCAACAAAGAACAGAGAGGATGATGGAACAAGAAAGAACCCAGAAAGGCAACAACGTGACCTACCCCCTGCACCACCCATCTATGAGGTCAAATTCATCAATGGAGGATCTGAGATTTGTGGCCTGACCAGTTCCGCTGCAAAGAAAATCGCCAGGGAGTCAAAAATAAAATCTCCTTTCAAACCTAGAAATTTACCTCAAATTACTTTTGACGACACTGATATGCAGGGCATTCCAGATCTACACCATGATAGCCTAGTCATCACCATGCAAATAGGAACTACTCGTGCCTTAAGAATCCTAGTAGATGGAGGCAGCTCAGTGAACTTGATCATGCTTGATGTCCTTAAAGCAATGAAGATTGATGAAAATCAAATCATAAAGAAGTCTAATGTCCTGGTAGGATTCAGTGGAGAAATAAGGAATACACTGGGGGAAATACACCTGCCCACATATGTGGAAGAAGTCTCCTCATACGAAAGATTTGGAGTCTTGGACTGCCTGTCATCCTACAACGCCGTCCTAGGAAGACCATGGATCCACAATGTAAGGGCCATATCCTCCACCTACCACCAGTGCATCAAGATACCAACAGAATGGGGAGTAGCAAACATAAAAGGTGAACAAAAATCTGCTCAGGAATGCTATACTGAGTCACTGAAGCCCTCCAAGGCAAGTAAGTCTCTCACCTAGCAATTACAATACCCTGTCAGGACAACTCATGCGGCAGAAACCAAAATGGAAACAGATCAGGTAATTTTAGATCCTGAGTATCCTGACAGCCATATACTGGTAGGATCTGATGTCCCTGACAACATCAGGCCAGAATTAGTAAGCTTTCTTAAAAGTAAATCTTCATTTTTTGCCTGGTCACATTTTGATATGACTGGTATAGATGCAAATATTATTACAAATAAACTAAATATAGACAAATCTTATAAGCCTGTCCAATAGAAAAGAAGAAAGTTTGCCCCTGAACGAAATGCTATTTGATGCGTGCATATTATATAGACTTTTATGGTCTCTTTTGGCACGCATTTCTATGTATTTGAGTGATATTATGTCACTTTATACCCCGAATAGGCTACTTTGTGCGTCTGTTGTTATTTTGCAGATTTGTAGCGGAAACCAACCTTTAGTGGCCTCGAGATAGCATTTCTGGGAGATGGACGGAAAAGAAGACAAAAGACTCGTGCATTGGAAAGCGTGAAGACGAAAGTCAACCAAATTAAGCAAGTCAGAACTACTATGGAAGCTGAGAAGTTACTAAAGATCTCGATCGACCTTATTTGGCTGTCGATCGAGAACGCAGAGGAACACAAGCCTTCGATCGAGCTGCCCTGTGCTCGATCGAATTGTCAAGCCCTCGATCGAGCTGTCCTGTGCTCGATCGAGCTGTCCTGTACTCGATCGAGAGCCTTAACCTCTTGATCGAGAGGTTCTCGTTTACGTGGGCTATTAAATCCCGTAGGTTAATAAAACAACTCGTGAGTTTTGTTATATAAACTATTAGACGAGTTGCTAGGTCATTATCTTTTACCTATCATTCAAAATTTCTACATACATTTTTACTGCTTTTTACTGTTCACTGCTTCGAATTTTACGAACGGAGATTCAGTTGTTCTTTACGCCGGATTTGCTATTATAGTATAATTCTTTCCCTTAATCTCTTCTCTTGTTTATGTTTTATATTTGCTCTTTTAGCTTCATTGTTAATTCCTGCCTTAATCTCGTCATTGCTCTATACTATTGTTACATTATGTTTTCCGTTAGCACTTCATCATTAGTTATGTTAGTTAATATAATTAGCATGCGTAGCTAATTTCTTTATATGCCGGGATGAGGGAACCGTGTTAGAAGCATGTTAGGACGACTACTAGGGTAGTTATGCGGTAGGAATCAGGTCTAAGCAATTTATTTATAGTTCGGTTGAATGAGTGCACGCAGGAGACCGTCTGTTTAGTTAACCCCCGACCTAGATCGAAAGATGGGAAGGGTAGACTTGCTTACTTCTGATAACTGACTCCTATGAGGGCGAAAGTCAAATAGGATGACCTTAGGGCGATTTTAGATCGAAAGGTGTAGTCGGGTTTGAGACCGAAAGGAGATAACCTAGCCCTTCCTACTAATAAACTCACCGACCTAGTTATTCCGATAGTGTGTAGAACACGGCAGACCGAAATCCTGGCATATCTCTCTCTATCTGATAGTTTATTTACGTCTCTCCCTATTTTTCTCTTATACCCTTATTTTCTCTTTCTCTTAAAACTTTTGTAGTTAGAATATCAAATTTAAAACCCCTAGTTTTTGACCGGCAGATTAGACTACAGTTAATAGAAAAGCCTCTCTGTGGAATCGACCCGACTTCCCTAGCTATTTATAGTATAGGCTTGTTGGCATTTATTTTTGGTGTTGAACGACACGCATCACTATTATTATTGAAGAAGTGGACAAACTATTGGATATGGGGATGATAAGAGAAGTCATGTACCCTGACTGGCTAGCCAATGTAGTGGTAGTACAAAAAAAGAATGGCAAGTGGAGAGTTTGTGTAGACTACACAGGCCTCAATAAAGCCTGCCCAAAAGTTCCATTTCCACTCCCTTATATAGACGCAATGGTAGATGCTACAGCAGGCCATGAACTCATAACGTTTATGGACGCCTCAAGTGGATTCAACCAGATTCATATGCACTCATCTGACCAGGAACATACTGCATTCATCACGGAAAGAGGCATATACTGCTACATAGCAATGCCCTTTGGCCTGAAGAATGCAGGGGCAACATACCAACGCCTGGTCAATACAATGTTCAAGGACCAAATAGGGGACACAATGGAAGTTTATATTGATGACATGGTGGTTAAATAAAAAAAGGCTAAATACCATGTCAGGGATTTGGAAACAGCTTTCAATATCCTGGAAGAATTCAACATGAAGCTTAACCCTTCCAAATGCCACTTTGGAGTCTCTTCAGGCAAATTCCTAGGTTACATGGTAACCAAAAGAGGAATAGAGGCCAGCCCAGAACAAATAAAAGCCATACTGGAATTGGAACCCCTCAAGTCAGTCAAAGACATTCAGAAACTAACAGGACGAGTTGCAGCCCTGAATAGATTCATATCTAGATCATCAGAAAGATGCAAGGCATTCTATGACCTACTCAGGAAAAAAAAGACATTCAAATGGTTGCCTGAACATGAGACAACCTTCCAAGATCTTAAAGCATACCTGACTACACCTCCACTACTTGCCAAACCAGAAAAAGGAGAACCCTTGACAATCTACCTATCCGTCACGGAGACAGCAGTAAGTGGAGTCCTGACTAAAGAAACTGACGGCCAGCAGCATCCAGTCTACTATGTAAGTAAGAGTCTCCTAGATGCAGAAATCAGGTATGGCTTACATGAGAAATATGTACTCGCTTTAGTCATGTCCTGTACAATACTTCGACCTTATTTTGAAAGCCACCCAATTATTGTAAGAACCAGCCTGCCTATTAAATCTGTCCTGAGAAAACCTGAATGATCAGGTAGAATGACAAAATGGTCAGTACAAATTAGCACCTATGACATAACCTTTGAACCTAGGACAGCAATTAAGTCTCAGGCATTAGCGGACTTCGTGGCTGAATTCAGTCCTACCCTAGAACCAGACCTCATAAGAGAGGTCAATCACCTTGACACCCATAAGACAGACTAAGAATGGACCCTACATGTAGATGGAGCAACAAATATGAAAGGAACTGACTTAGGACTAGTCCTGAAATCACCACAAAGAGACCTAATTGCACATGCTATTAGTTGTGAATTCAAAGCCACAAACAATGAAGCTAAATATGAAGCCCTAATTGCTGGACTTAAGGTATGTATAGAACTCGGTGTAGCAAACCTCAAGGTAAAAACTGACTCTCTCTTAATTTCCAATCAAGTCAAAGGAATATATGCAGCAAAAGATTCAAAAATGATGCTTTATTTAGAATATGTCAAAAACCTTTGCAAAAAGTTCAAGACCTTTAACATTGACCAAATACCAAGGGACTTAAATACCCGGGCTGATGCCCTGGCCAGCTTGGGATCAAACTTCAGCCCCGCTGTGTTTGATAAAATACACATTCTCCACCTATTGGAACCAACCATAGAAAGGCCTGACCAAACTTGTCCCATTCATGAGGACACAACCTCTTTGACTAAACCCTACTATGATTGGTTCTTGCAGGGGATACTCCCTAAAGATAAAAACGAAGCAAGGGCCCTTAAAATCAAAGCCTCTACTTACACCATTATCAATAACACGTTGTTTAAAAAGTCACAGGCTGGACCCTACCTACGTTGCCTGGAACCACACGAAGCCAAACAAGTTATAGAAGAAATACATGATGGATACTGTGGAAATCACAAAGGTAGCAGAAGCCTGGCAAGTAAAATTCTCAGGACAGGCTATTTTTGGCTAACCCTGAGAGCTGACTGCATAGCATACAACTCTAAATGTGAGGCCTGTCAAATCCATTCTCCTTATATCCACCAACCATCAGAGCTACTACATTCCATCTCAGCCCCCTGGCCATTCATGAAATGGGGCATGGATATAGTAGGTGTTAGGCCCAGTTTAGCCTGGTCTGACTCCAACCTGGCCTGACTTTATTAGTCTGATTGAAGTAACCTGAGACCGGACAAGTCTGACTACTGTTCAGATATTAAAAGAATATTATAGTAAGAAGGCTACTAAATCCTAGAAGAGAAGCCCGATAGTAAGTACGAGAATAACTTTGGCAGAGCATTAAAACATTTGGATTGAGAAAGATAAACAAGAAATGCGGTTGTTGGGAATTAATAGTCGTGTCCTATACTCAAGGAAGACCAAGTCCAACCATAAGAGCCTATCATCTATGAATCAAGACGGAAAGGAGGAGAAAAAGCTGAGGATTCGTTGAAGGAAGATTAAGTCAAGCGGATTAATAGGGAGCATGCCCTATTAATCCAGAATAACTCCTACATTTGGGGAGGTCGTTGATCATTGTAACGTTAATAATAAGAACGTTAATAGAGAAAGAGGGCTATATATAGCATTTGTAAACAGATAATGTGGGATCAATACTTACTCTTTAATTATTCTGCACTTTTTCTATCTTTCTTTGCTCAGAATATATCCGATCTTAAACACAAAATTGTACTCAATTCGTCTATATAATATAAGCAATATTCTCTATACTTAAGTCTTTTTCTTATTATTTATTCCTTAATCTCTACCAAATATATAGAACTAGATACCCAAATTACTCTCTAATCAGGCCGGATCCGTTCAGGAAAATCCTGCTAAAACAATTGGCGCCCACCGTGGGGCATCTAGTTCTTCAACCAATAAAATTCCCTTTATCATTTTTTTTAATACTCACACACAAAAATGGTGGAACTCACCGCAGAACAACAATTAGCGGCTGCCCTGGCCAAGATCAAAGAATTGGAAACAATCCAAGAGAAGGCAGCCCAGTGAGGTAAATCAATAGGCTGAAGGAATCTGAGTCTAGCCTGAGGAAAAAATTGGAAAATCAGGCTTCGGGCTCCAAGACCAGATTCGAACCAGGAACTCCATTCTCATCCATTATCAAAAACATTGACTTTTCTAATTTTGGAACCCCGGAGAAGGATACATTATCCGGTACCCCAACCATTCCCAATGATGAAACAAACAAACCGAAGCAAACGAATAATGATGGCTATGCTTCAGAAATCCAAAAACTCCACAACAAAATAGAAAATATACCCGGAGTGCCGGACCCGTGGTGAAGTAGTAGTTGATGACTTTGCGAGATTCACCCTTTGCAGATGAAATTGCAAAGATTGATCTCCCCAAGAAATTACTGTTCCATCCATGAGAACTTATGATGGAACCTCTGATTCACAAAATCATGTTGCCATATTCAAACAGAAAATATTGGCTGCCTCAATACCCAGTGAACTCAGGCAAGTCTGCATGTGCAAGGGCTTTGGTACAACCCTGACCGGAGCAGCATTACAGTGGTTCATCAATCTCCCAAATGGAGGTATCAAGAATTTTGCAGAATTAATCAATGCCTTCAATCAACAATTCGCGAGCAGCAGAGATATGACTAAGAGACCTATTAACTTGTTCAGGGTAAAGCAACTTCCTGAAGAATCTCTCAAAGAATTTCTGGCCAGATTTGTCAAAGAAAAGGTGGCCATTCCCAGGTGTGATGAAGAAACAGCGGTAGAAGCCTTCAGGCAAGGGGTCCTGCTTGACAGTGACATCTATGCGGACCTGACCAAGAAAGCATGCCCAACCATTGCAACCGTTCAGTCCATCGCCTTAGAGCATGTCAGATTAGAAGAAGATCTCAACTTCAGAACAAACTCATCCGGCGGAAAGAAAGTCTATGGACACACTAACAGGAAAAGCTCCTACCAGAAAGGAGGCAACCCCAGATCAGCACCCTATTCCAGGCCTGAAAGATCTGAAGTCAACATGGCACAAGAACACAAAGGTAACATTTCTAGCTTACCAACTATTCCTGAATATAACTTCTCTATTAATACTGCAGGATTAATTAAACGTCTCGAAAGCCTGGGAGATACAGTCAGATGGCCCAAGAAATCAGACAATCCCAGGAAAGACCCAACGAGATGGTGTGACTTCCACCAGGACATCAGGCACACCACAGAAGAATGCATCCAGCTCAGGAAACAGGTGGCATATCTCCTAAAGAAAGGCTTCTTGAAGGATTTAATCCAATAGCCAAAGAACAAAGATGAAGGACAAAACAAAAGAGATCCAGGAAACGGAAGAGACCCTCCTTCTCCTCCCCCCATCTATGAAGTCAAATTCATAAATGGAGGATCAGAAATCTGTGGTCTGACCAGCTCAGCTGACAAAAGAATATCCAGGGAATCCAGACTTCAACCTCCTTCCAGGCCCAAGTCATTGCCCGCTATTACCTTTGATGACTCGGACTGCGCAGGAATATCGATCTACACCATGACAGCCTGGTAATCACCATGCAAATTGGCACAACAAAGGTATCAAGAATCCTGATAGATGGAGGCAGTTCAATCAACCTGGTGATGCTTGACGTCCTTAAAGCTATGAAGATAGACGAAGGAAAGATCATCAAGAAATCCAGCGTCCTGGTTGGATTCAGCGGAGAAACAAAGAACACCTTGGGAGAGATCAGCCTGCCAACCTATGTGGAAGGCGTGGCTTCATATGAAATGTTTGGAGTAATGGATTGCCTATCCTCGTATAATGTAATCATGGGCAGACCATAGATCCACAATGTCAAAGCAATCCCATCAACATACCATCAATGTGTGAAAATTCCAACAGAATGGGGGATAACCACCCTCAGAGGAGAACAGAGGACGGCTCAGGAATGTTACACTCAGGCTTTGAAACCCTCAAAGTCAGGTAAGTGCCTTGCATAGCAATTAAAGTCACCTGTCAGGAAAGAATATGTAGCACAATCACAGATGGAAACAGGAGAGGTCATTTTAGACCCATAATTCCCTGACAGGAAAGTACTTGTAGGGTCAGATGCACCCGACTCAATCAGACCAAATCTGGTCAGCTTTCTCAAAACTAAAATGTCTTGTTTTGCTTGGTCACATTTTGATATGATTGGTATAGATGCTGATGTTATTACTCATAAGTTGAATATTGACAAATCCTTTAAGCCTGTACAGCAAAAGAGAAGAAAATTCGCTGCAGAGAGGCATGAAATCATCAACCAAGAAGTTGACAAGCTACTGGACATGGGAATGATCAGGGAAGTAATGTACCCTGACTGGCTTGCAAACGTAGTAGTCGTCCAAAAGAAAAATGGCAAATGTCTGTGTAGACTACACCGACTTAAACAAAGCCTGCCCAAAAGATCCATTTCCCCTGCCACACATCGATGCAATGGTAGATGCCACTGCATGCCACGAAATGTTAACATTCATGGATGCCTCCAGCGGATTCAATCAGATAAAAATGCACCCAGCAGACCAGGAAAGCATAGCTTTCATCACTGAAAGAGGTATATATTGTTATACTGCTATGCCCTTTGGATTAAAAAATGCAGGTGCAACCTACCAAAGGCTAGTCAACATGATGTTCAAAGACCAGATAGGAGACACCATGGAAGTCTATATAGATGACATGGTAGTTGTTGGGCCCTAAATTATCCTGCCTGACCTGATATAGGCCAGGCAACAGCCAAAGACAACTTCCAGGCTCTAGAGATCTAAAACCAGGCATTACTCCAAGATTGACAGGCACTAAGCAGGAGTTGATTAAAGACAGGCGAGAAATAACCAGCAGCCTGAAAAGATAAAGCACCAGGCCATTGCAGGCAACAAACAAGCAGTCTCATATGTTCCCTACAAAAAAGGAAGACCAATTCCAGAAGGCAAAAATATAGGGAGCAGTCAAAGCAACGGCTAAGAAAGAAGCAACCATCCCCGGGTAAATAGGGGACATTCCCTATTTACCGGGGAAAACCTAAACGGCACAAAGGGATTGAAAGCAACCACCTATAAATAGAAAGTGGGGAAGACAAGAAGGATGATCGATAGACCATCACTTTTACTCATATACTTTGTATTCTTAAGCAATATATTCTTCATCACGCCCGATACTACAATACTCTGTCAGGCTATCCAAAATCATAGTAACAATCACTCCTGGCTTGGTGCCCGTGGTTTTTTCCCTTATTCCCAGGGTTTTTCCACGTATAAAATCCTTGTGTCATTATTTATTAGTTTGTTTTACATTTAATTACACCAATCAGGCAAGTTATTCGAGTTAGATCACCCTACATATAAATCCCTGGCAGGACGCTCTAGATCATTGAAAATCCTGCTAAAACAATTGGCGCCCACCGTGGGGCATCTAACTCAAAAATAATCAAAAGCCCACCATCAAAATACCACAAAAAACTAAGAAAAAATGGCAGGAGATAGCATTGAGCAACAATTAGCTATCGCAAACAACGATTGTTGGAGATGGAACAATGAAACAAAAAATGATCCAGTGAAGTCGAAGTGGCAAAATTGAAAGAATCGAGAATCCACCTAAAGATACGGCCGGGAGAAAAAGCTTCAGGATCAAAATTGAAAGTCCACTGGCACACCATTCTCCTCCATCATAAGGAACATTGACTTCTCCAATATTGGTACTCCAACTCCATCCAAAGCAGGAGAAGAAACGGACTCAGGAGAACTCCAAAGTCAAGAACTCCAAGATCAGACTAACACAGCCATTATGATGGCTATGCTCCAGGAAATCCAAAAACTTCATGAGAGATTTGAAAAGATCCCAGGAGTTCCTACCCCAATTGAAGAAGCAAATCCAGAAAGCTATGCTGATTCTCCCTTCGTGGATGAAATAGCAAAAACAGACCTGCCAAAGAAGTTTGTGATTCCCTCAATGAGAATCTATGATGGAACCACATATCCACAAAACCATGTTGCCTATTACAAGCAAAGAATCTTTGGCAAGCATCAATTCCCGATGAACTACGTCAAGTCCGCATGTGTAAGGGATTTGGAACAACTCGAATGGACTGCCTTGCAGTGGTACATAAACCCGCCAAATGGAAGCATCAAAGTCCTTTGCGACCTGGTCAATTCTTTCAATCATCGGTTTGCCAGCAGCAGGGAACTAGAGAAGAGATCCGGTGACACTGTACGGGGTTAAACGAAGCCTGGAGAATCAATCAGATCATACATGACAAGATTCAACAAAGAAAAAGTATCAATCCCCAGATGTGATGTTGGAACAGCCATTGAAGCTTTCAGGCAAGGGCTACCCCGACAAAGTGACTTTTATGATGAAATGACCATGAAGCCCCTGTCATACTTTTGAAGATGTCCAAGCATTAGCCATAGGCTATATCAGGATGGAAGAAGACAAACGCTACAAGGCAGACAATGCCGACAACAACTCAGGATATGACAAAACCAACAGGAAAAGCTTTAACAACAAAGGAAGCAATTCCAGGCCATCTCCCTACGCAAGACCCGACGGATCGAAGTCAACTATACACATGAACAACGAGGTAACTCCTATACTTATCCTCCTGTCCAGGAATATAACTTCTCTGTTGACATTGCAGGATTGATCAAGAGACTTGACCATATGGGAGACATTGTCAAGTGGCCAAAGAAGTCAGACAACCCCAACTCAAGAAAGGATACCACCAGGTGGTGTGAATTTCACATGGACATAGGTCACACAACAGAAGAATGCCTGGGATTACGGAGACAAGTGGCTTACCTGCTAAAGAAAGGATACATGAAAGACTTGATGCAAACAAAGAACAAGGAAGATGACGGAACAAGAAGAAACACAGAAAGGCAACAACGTGACCTACCCCTTGCACCACCCATTTATGAAGTCAAATTCATCAATGGAGGATCGAAAATTTGTGGCTTTGACCAGTTAAATTTGCTAAGAAAATTGCCAGGGAGTCAAAAATGAAATCTCCTTTTAAATCTATCAATTTACCTCAAATTACTTTTGACGACACGATATACGGGTATTCCGGACCTCCACCATGACAGACTTGGTAATCACCATGCAAATAGGGACTGCACGTGTCATGAGAATCCTGGTAGATGGAGGCGAGTTGATAAACCCGATCATGCTTGATGTCCTTAAAGCAATGAAGATTGATGAGAGCCAAATCATAAAAAGGTCTAATGTCCTAGTAGGATTCAGTGGAGAAACAAGAAACACACTAGGAGAAATACACCTACCCACATATGTGGAAGGAGTATCTTCATATGAAAGATTTGGAGTCCTGGACTGCCTGTCATCCTACAATGCTATATTGGGAAGACCATGGATCCACAACATAAGAGCCATACCCTCTACCTATCACCAATGCATCAAAATACCAACAGAATGGGGAGTAGCAACCATTAAAGGTGAACAAAAATCTGCCCAGGAATGTTATACCGAGGCATTGAAGCCTTCCAAGACAGGTAAGTCCCTCGCCTAGCAATTACAAGTACCACTGTCGGGATAACTCATGTGGCGAAACCAAAATGGAGACTGATCAAGTAATTTTAGACCCCGAGTACCCCGACAGGCATGTCTGGTAGGATCGATGTCCCCGACAATATCGGGGACCGGAATTAGTAAGTTTTCTTAAAAGTAAATCTTCATGTTTTGCCTGGTCACATTTTGATATGACCGGAATAGATGCCAATATTATTACACATAAACTAAATGTTGATGAGTCTTATAAGCCTGTCCAGCAAAAAAGAAGAAAATTTGCCGCTGAAAGACATGCCATCATCAATGAAGAAGTAGACAAACTACTGGACATGGGGATGATAAGAGAAGTCATGTACCCCAGCTGGCTAGCCAATGTAGTGGTGGTTCAAAAGAAGAATGGCAAGTGGAGAGTCTGTGTAGATTACATGGACCTCAATAAAGCCTGTCCAAAAGACCCATTTCCACTCCCACACATAGATGCAATGGTGGATGCCACAGCAGGACATGAACTCCCGACATTCATGGATGCCTCAAGTGGATTCAACCAAATCAAGATGCACCCATCCGATCGGGAACATACTTGCATTTATCACGAAAGAGGCATATTGCTACAAGCAATGCCTTTTGGCACGAAAAATGCGGGGCAACATACCAACGCCTGGTCAACACAATGTTCAAAGATCAAATAGGGGACACCATGGAAGTCTATATTGATGACATGGTAGTTAAATCAAAGAAAGTCAAGATCATGTCGGGGACTTGAAATGACCTTTAAAATCCTAGAAGATTTTAATATGAAACTCAATCCATCCAAATGCCATTTCGGGGTATCCTCAGGAAAATTCTTGGGGTACATGGTCACCAAAAGAGGAATAGAAGCTAGCCCAGAACAAATAAGAGCCATACTAGAACTAGAATCCCCCAAGTCAGTCAAAGATATTCAAAAACTGACAGGACGAGTTGCAGCCCTGAATAGATTCATTTCCAGATCATCAGTAAGATGCAAGGCATTCTATGACCTACTCAGGAAGAACAAAGCATTCAAATGGTTGCACGAACATGAGTCACCTTCCAGGAACTCAAAACATACCCGACTACACCTCCGTTACTTGCCAAACCAGACAAAGGAGAACCCTGACGAGTCTACCTATCGATCACAGAAACAAGCAATAAGTGGAGTCCTCGACCAAAGAAATTGATGGCCAACAACATCCAGTCTACTATGTAAGCAAAAGTCTCCTAGACGCAGAAACCAGGTATGGCCTATTTGAAAAATATGTACTTGCTTTAGTAATGTCCTGTACTAAACTTCGACCCTATTTTGAAAGTCACCCAATCATTGTAAGAACCAACTTGCCTATCAAATCTGTCCGAGAAGGCCCGAGTTGTCGGGAAGAATGGCAAAATGGTCAGTACAAATCAGCACCTATGATATAACCTTTGAACCCAGGACGGCAATTAAGTCTCAGGCACTAGCAGACTTCGTGGCTGAATTCAGCCCTACCCTAGAACCAGACCTCATAAAAGAGGTCAACCTTCTTGACACACAAAAAACAGACCAGGAATGGATTCTCCATGTAGATGGGGCAACAAATATGAAAGGCACTGGCCTAGGATTAGTCCTAAAATCACCACAGGGAGACCCGATTGCACAGTCGTTAGTTGTGAGTTCAAAGCCACGAATAATGAGGTGAATATGAAGCCCCGATTCTTTGGATTAAAGGTATGTATAGAACTCGGTGTAGCAAACCTCAAGGTAAAAACCGACTCTCTTTTAATTTCCAAACCAGTTAAAGGAGTATATCTTCGCAAAAGATTCAAAAATGATACTCTATTTGGAATATGTCAAAAACCTTTGCAAAAAATTCAAAACCTTTGACATTGACCAAATACCAAGGGACTTAAATACCAGGCGGATGCCCTAGCCACTGGGATCAAATTTCAGCCCTTTGTATTTGACAAAATACCCATCGTCCACTGCTTTGGAACCAACCATAGAAAAGCACGAACGAATTTGCCCTATTCGGGAAGATACAAATTCTGGACTAAACCTTACTATGATTGGTTCCTACAGGGATACTCCCGCAAATAAAAACGAAGCAAGGGCCCGAAAATCAAAGCATCCTCTTATACCATTATAAATAACACCTTGTTTAAAAAGTCTCAGGCTGGACCTTACTTACGTTGCTTGGAACCAAATGAAGCCAGCCAGGTCATAGAAGACATACATAATGGCTACTGCGGAAATCATAAAGGTGGAAGAAGCCTGGCAAGCAAAATTCTCGGGACAGGCTACTACGGCCAACCCGAGAGCGATCGCATAGCATACAAACTCGAAATGTGAAGCTTTGTCAAATCCATTCCCCTACATCCATCAACCATCAGAACTACTACATTCCATCTCGGCCCTACGGCCATTCATGAAATGGGGCATGGACATAGTAGGAAAGCTACCTCAGCGCTGGACAAAAAGTCTTTATGCTAGCAATGACTGACTACTTTTCCAAATGGATAGAGGCGGACTCTTACAGGCAAGTCAAAGAAAAAGATGTCATATCATTCATCAAAAGAAATATCATATGTAGATATGGAATACCTTCAGAAATAGTCCGTGATAATGGGACACAATTTGTGGGAAAAAGAACAGCTAATTTCTGTGCACAATGGAATATCAATTTAGTCACATCTACACCAGGCTACCCTAAAGCCAACGGCCAGCGCAGAATCAAGCAACAAAGTAGTAATCGGTTTACTGAAGAAAAAGTGAAAAGAAGAAAAGGAAGATGGGCGGAAGAGCTCCCCTAGTTCTATGGGTGACAGGACCACACCAAAAAGACCACGGGCCAAACACCATATTCCCTGGTCTATGGTGTGAAGCGATAATACCACTGAAATTCATGTGCCAACTACCGAAGCAGCCTAAACACAATAGAAGAAAACAGACCCCTATTACAAGATAACCTACTCTTAACAGAGGAACCGAGAGATGCGCCAAAGTCGGGATAGCCGCCTACCAACAGACAAGAGCAGGAGTTACAACAAAAATGTCAATATCGAGTATTCAAAGAAGGAGACCTGGTATTAAGGAAAGTTTTCCCCAACACCAAAGAAAAGAATGCAGGCAAACTAGCCCCTACATGGGAAGGCCCGTACTTAATTGATTCAATAGTGGGACAAGGAGCTTACGAGCTACAAACTCGGAAGGAGAAATGATCCCCGGATCTTGGAACATTCTCCACTTAAAACTATTTCATATCCGAGAAGCGGTAAAACTACTCACCCTATATACATGTGCCAAGTTCCATACCTGCTATGTGCTAAATTACTTGCCTATCATTCTTAATTTCACCTAAAACTTTATTTCAAATCCTGAAAACTTGTTTTACGCCTTCTTTTTACTTATTATATGTTATACTTTAGGCTTAAACAAATGTTCAGGATTGAGGGCCACTCCACCCAACCTGAACAGCATTTCTAAAAATGCTCTAATTTGGCACCCGCCGCTCGACCCGAAAAATAAACGAGCTCAAGTACATAAAAAGACAAGTACAAAGGTGGAATAGACCATAGTACTTGTCAAAAAAAAAGCCCTCGACAGTGAGGGCCATAAGCCCTCCCGACCCAAACAACCACCCTCATTCTTAAAAGCCCTCCGACGAGTGAGAAAAAGCCACCATTCCCCATAAACACGGGAATGAGGGCCATAAGCCCTCCCGACGGGCGTTATTCTAACAAAAATATCACATGAATATACGGTACAAATTCGTCAAAAAAAACAAAGAAAATCAAGAAGGAAAGGACATATATATTCAAACCTACCCAGGAATACATCCTTCCCAGGCAAAAAGAACACACCGTTCATTCAGGCCAAGCCAACAAAAACCAAAACAAATCCTAAATCATTTGTTCAGGGAACATCCCCCCCTGAATAGGCCAAAACAACACAAACAAAAAACAAAAAATATTTCAAACTAGCCCACCTTGGACACGATGAGCAGAGCCAATCCCCTCATCAGTGACCTCTTCTTCTTCATCTCCATCCCCTTCAACATCACTATTTTTCCCTTTAGATGGAGGAGAGTCCACCTCCTCATCAGCATGCAACTTACAAAGCTCAGGATACGTGGTATTGAGATCAGCCAATTCCTGATCAGGATTCCAAAAAGGCGACTTCAAGCAGGCTCTTTCATAGCATCCACACGACCCTTGCCAAAGAAATACAGGAAAAGCATCTTTATACCTAGCCCGAACCTCGTCCCTCTCCATGACCAATTCTTCATTTACCTTTAATCGCTCTGCATAGCTTTGTTTTTCACCTTCAATTCTTCCCGGGCAATATCAAACTTGCCACGAAGAGCTTTCAAAGCATCCTGAGCGATTTCAGCTTAGCAGACTCCACCAAAGAACCGAGCCTTCCCCGCCTCATTATCCTCCTTCAACGAATGATTCTCGGCCTTGGACACCTCCAAATCGGCTTTAAACTTGTCAAAGCATCTTTTTCAAGATTTGTACCTCCCAATCCAAGGTATTTTTAGACCATGAACGATTCCAGTTGACAGGCACTCCTCAAAGACATCATTAACATTCTAAAAACAAAAGAAAATGCCCATCTAAGCCAAAAAAAAAAAAAAAAAAAAAAGAAAACACACACAAAAACCCACAACGAACAAAGACAAAAAATATATACCTCCTGAAGCATGGTAACCAGGTTGGCAAAGCATAATCCCGGAACGATACATAGCGGCCAAAGCACGAGCGAAGCCTCCCTGCACGATACTTGAAATAAGGATCATCAACCACAAAAGCCCGAGCCTGAATTTGATCCTTAGCAACTGGACCTCATCCATACGAGCCCGACTCCCCGACCTCATGAACTCCTCCCAAAGGCTCATCCACTCTCTTCCTCTTCTCAGGACGATCACTTCCATCCACAACCTTTTCGGGCGATACCAACCGAGCTCCCCGCACGATTCCGAATTTGAACAAAGACTATCACTCCCCGTTGCCTCACCTTTGCTCTTTGACTTCTCCCCTGTAATTTGAGAAACCCCGCCTTCACCAAAGACAGACCAAAACTAGCAATCTGGCGAAGCCCGGTAGTGCACGACGAGTTTCTAAAATCGGCAATAAAAGCATGGATCCAATACGGAAAAAGAATAACAAAACAAGCAAAAGAACTTACTCCCGATGAAGATGCCCCTGGAACCTTAGTGCTCTTCACGGGCTTATAAGTACTCAACTTAGCCTTCTTAAAACGAGGCATAGTGACTTGCCCAGACAGGCAGGCCAAGCCCTCTCCTCTTCGAGCAACGCCATAAACGCCGCTATCCGGTCACCGACCCCTCAAAGATCGGGATTATTCACCCAATCATTTACTAAAAGAAAACATGGGCAAAGTAAGTAAACTCTCCAAAAAATACTATTACCAAACCAAAAATTATGCAGGAAAGAAAGATTACCTCCTTCAACAGCTGGATAATTGAGATAGTCCAGTCGGGGCAATTGAATCGACCTTGATAAACATATAAGTTTGAGCCCACCTTTATCATCCCCTGAATCAAAATTGGTGATCGGGTGAGCCATCTTTGACTGACCGAAAATTGAACCTCCCAAGTAGAATGACTCTTCAGATGATAAACATTCTTAAAATCATCCAGAGTAATAACCAACTTATGCTTAGAACATAAATGCTCAATAGAATGGACAATCTTCCAAACCATTGGCATAAGTTGAAACGGAGGAACCCTAATAGCCCTAACCACCTCAACCATAAAAGGAGAAAGGGGAAGTTGACCACCACCCCTGAAAGCCCACTCAAAAATACAGAACCAACCCGGGCTACTCCAATTAGCCCTGATAGGACCATTCTCAGGAATCCAAACCTCAGCCCCATGAGGAATGAGACCCCTGCCCTTGATATAATGCTCAAAAGCGAGGTTTGATTGATTAGCCTCATGGAAAGAGACTGCTAAAGCCTTATTAGGAGAATACTCAACCCCCTTATAAGACATGGACAGAATCTCTGGAGGAGGAACAACCTCCACCACGTCATCCTCAGGAATGACTTCAGGGACCCCCTCAACCTCAGCAGAAGCCATTTCAACTTCAACAGGAACTTTTTCAACCTCAGCAGGAGCTTTTGAAGCTGCTGCCCTTCTCCTGCCACCAGCCATATATTATTTTTTCTAAAAGATGAAATTTTGCAAAGGAAGAATTTTTTAGAAAGAGAAAGAAGAAAGTTAGAGATTGGAATGTGAAGACATACACGAAACAAACAAGATATTTATAGCCGCAAAACCATAACGGCTAGGAAAGCAAGTGGTTAAGATCAATCATGACTCTCCTAGGGTTTTGTGAACCTACCCTATTTATGGCAAGTAACCGAATTTACAAGAAGTTGAAGCAAACTCAAATTTCGAATCCGATAGAAAGTTCCTGCACAAATCACTTGCCTGGCCCAAATTTTTATCTCCTCATTCCTGGCCGGACCCAATAAAGGAATAAGAAGATAAGGGGCAATTGTTGGGCCCTAAATTATCTGCCCGACTGATATAGGCCAGGCAACAGCCAAAGACAACTTCCAGGCTCTAGAGATCTAAAACCAGGCATTACTCCAAGATTGACAGGCACTAAGCGGGAGTTGATTAAAGACAAAGCGAGAAATAACCAAAAGAACTGAAAAGATAAAGCACCAGGCCATTGCGAGGCAACAAACAAGCAGTCTCATATGTTCCCTACAAAAAAGGAAGACCAATTCCAGAAGGCAAAAATATAGGGAGCGATCAAAGCAACGGCTAAGAAAGAAGCAACCATCCCCGGGTAAATAGGGGACATTCCCTATTTACCGGGGAAAACCTAAACGGCACAAAGGGATTGAAAGCAACCACCTATAAATAGAAAGTGGGGAAGACAAGAAGGATGATCGATAGACCATCACTTTTACTCATATACTTTGTATTCTTAAGCAATATATTCGCACTGTCACGCCCGATACTACAATACTGTCGGGCTATCCAAAATCATAGTAACAATCACTCCTGGCTTGGTGCCCGTGGTTTTTTCCCTTATTCCCAGGGTTTTTCCACGTATAAAATCCTTGTGTCATTATTTATTAGTTTGTTTTACATTTAATTACACCAATCAGGCAAGTTATTCGAGTTAGATCACCCTACATATAAATCCCTGGCAGGACGCTCTAGATCATTGAAAATCCTGCTAAAACAGTAGTCAAGTCAAAAAAGGCAGAAGACCACGTCAAAGACCTGGAAGTAGCCTTTCAAATACTGGAGAAATTCAATATGAAGCTCAACCCACAAAAATGCCACTTTGGAGTCTCGGCAGCAAATTCTGGGCTATATGGTGACAAAAAGAGGAATAGAAGCTAGCCACGAACAGATCAAAGCTATTTCGGAGCTAGAACCACCAAAGACGGTCAAAGACATACAAAAGCCGACTGGAAGAATAGCGGCCCTAAACAGTTCATTTCAAGATCATCGAGAGAGGTGCAAATCATTCTATAACCTGCTAAGAAAGAACAAGGACTTTCAATGGACCCCCGATCATCGGCCGCCTTTGAAGACCTAAAGATATATCTATCCTCTCCTCCCTTCTTTGGCAAAACCAATCAAAGATGAACCCCGACAATATACCTTCGATCCGAATAAATTGTCGGTGCGATCCTGGTAAAAGAAGCAGACGGACAAACAAAGACTGTCTATTATGTAAGTAAGAGCCTACTAGATGCGAGAGATCGGTATGGCTCGCTTGAAAAATATGTTTTAGCTTTAATTATGAGTTGCACAAAATTAAGACCATACTTTGAAAGCCACCCTATAATAGTCGAACCAATCTTGCTATCAAGTCCGTACTTAGAAAGCCGTAATTGTCCAGGACGAATGTGCAAATGGTCGATCCAGCTAAGCAAATACAATATAACATTTGAACCAAGGACAGCAATTAAGTCACAAGCATTAGCAGACTTTGTGGCTGATTTTAGTCCGACCCTAGAACCCGACCTAATAAAAGAAGTGAGTAAACCGACCGGCGACCAAACAGGACCTAGAATGGACCCTATTCGTCGATGGTGCAACCAACATGAGGGGCACGGGATCGGGATTAGTACTAAAATCGCCACGGGGGATAAGATAGTACAGGCTATAAGTCGTGCATTTGAGGCTACCAACAATGAGGCGAGAATATGAAGCCCTAATAAGCCGGATTAAAGGTATGTATTGACCTTGGTGTGCAAAACCTAAAGGTACGTCATCGATTCCCTTCTTATCTCCAACCAAGTAAATGGGATATATCTGCAAAAAGACTCCAAAATGATGCTTTATCTGGATGTTGTTCAAATTTTAAAAGGAAAATTTCGAAATTTCAATATTGACCAAATTCCCAAGGATTTGAATACCCAGGCCGATGCTTTAGCCGGCCTAGGATCTAACTTCAGTCCCCTAGACTTCGACAAAATACCCATCGTACATTTACTAGAACCAGCAATAAATAAACAAGATGAGAGTTTCCCAATTTATATTACCAATTCTTGGACCAAACCCTACTATGACTGGCTACAACAAGGAATCCTTCCCCTAAATAAGCAAGATGCCAGAGCACTAAAAATAAAAGCTGCTTCATATACTATTATTGACAACGTGCTTTTTAAGAAATCGCAGGCCGGGCCGTACCTCAGATGTCTGGAACCACAAGAAGCTGAGCAGATATTATAAGAAATCCATGAAGGATACTGTGGAAATCATAAAGGTGGAAGAAGCCTGGGAAGCAAAGTACTCAGAACAGGTTATTATTGGCCTACCTTGAGAGCCGATTGCCTGGATTTTAGCTCTAAATGCAAAGCTTGTCAGATTCACGGACCATATATCCATCAGCCATCTGAGGAACTACATTCCATATCCGCACCCTGGCCATTTATGAAGTGGGGCATGGATATAGTAGGAAAACTACCTCAAGCACCCGGACAGAAAGTTTTCATACTAGCAATGACTGATTACTTCTCCAAGTGGATAGAAGCTGAATCATACAAGCAAGTCAAGGAGAAGGATGTCATAGCATTCATCAAACACAACATCATATGTAGATATGGCATCCCCTCTGAAATAGTATGCGACAATGGCACGCAATTTGTGGAAAAAGAAAAGTGACCTTTCTCCGTGCTCAATGGAACATCAACGGTAACATCCACACCAGGATATCCAAAAGCTAACGGTCAGGCGAGAATCCAAAAGTAATAAGGTGGTAATCATTGCATAAAGAAAAAGCTGGAAAGAAGAAAAGGCAGATGGGTTGAAGAACTCCCCCTGGTCCTTTGGGCTGACAGAACCACGCCTAAAACATCCATAGGCCAAACCCCTTACTCCTTGGTCTATGGATGTGAAGCGTAATCCCTACCGAGGTGGACATTCCATCAGCCAGATGCAGCCTGAACACAATAACAAGCAATATACCTCTAATGGAGGACAGCCTGGACTTAACAGAAGAGCTAAGAGATGCAGCCAGCATCAGATTAGCAGCATATCAACAAAGAGTTGCGAAAAGCTACAACAAGACTGTCAAAGCCAGGGTATTCAGGGTAGGAGACCTTGTCCTCAGGAAAGTCTTCCAAAACACAAAAGAAAAGAATGGCATTGGCCCCAACACGGGAAGGTCCCTATCGATTGATTCAATAGTCGGCCGGGGAGCTTATAGATTACAAACCCTGGACGGTGAAATGATCCCAAGAGCTTGGAATATTGCACATTTAAAACTATTTCACATATAAAATATATCTCTCAATCCAGGTATAATTTTTCACCTTGACATTTCTTGCCTGAAAACTACATGTATGATACTTGCCATTATATGAATAAATGTCGTATATGATTTCTTCAAATTATGTGCCCAAGTACTTATCGATGTTCTCATGCTTACTTTTACCAAGTAGAATCTTCAATACTTGTTTTACATACTGCATTTTATTTAAAACAAATCTTAAAGATTGGGGCGACCCCATCAATATCCAAGCGATATCCAATTTTCGATTTGCAAAACAAAGCCTTTAAAATACTGAGCTCCACATAAACATACAAAACTGGAAAACTCCTTCCTGATTTGTATAACATAGATGGGTCATAAGCCCTCCAGACAGGCAAGGGACATAAGCCCTCCAGACAGGCAACAACCCCACCCATAAAAAAAAAAAAAAAAATAGTAATATATATATACTAAAACTGGCCAGATCCAGCACAAAAACTGGCCCGATCCAGTCAGGTAACTGTTCAGATCCAGCACACATCCGGCATTACAAAAGTACCTTGTTAAAACACAAAAAGAAACAAACAAAGACCAAATATTTATTCATTCAAAATAGTCGGCCCTACCACACACCTAATAATCATCCATTCCAGGAACATCCCCCCTGGATGGGCAAAAAAAAAATAATAATAAAAATTTCCAAATATTCATTCCAGGGACATTCCCCCTGGATAGACCAAAACCTAAAAGAAAAATCTAAGTTATTTTTGAGCCAGTAACCGACTCACAACCATCCACCATTTCCTGGTCGTCAGATTTTGCCTTGGAAGGAGGAGAATCCACTTCTTCTTCTTGACCCATATTGGCCAAATCGGGATGCGGCGTCCAATCTTTGTCTCATCCCGGTCCGGATCCCATTAGCCCGGTCGATTCAGGATCCCTCATAGCATCAACCCGACCTTTCCCGAAGAAGTCGCGGAAAGATCGCCCAACCGCGCCTCCACAATTCCTTTTCAAGACAAGCTCCTCATTTTTTCTTAAGCGATCTTGCATTGCACGCTTCTCACCTCCAACTCTTGCCCGACAACCTTCTCGGCATTTTTTGCGGCCACCTCACAAACTATAGCAGCCCTAGTTGCCTCTCTAGCTGCCCCAGTGGGATTGAAGTACTACCTCATTACTCCTGGATGTATGCAGGTCACGGTTAAGGTTATCCATTTTTCCTCCAAACTAGTAACCCTGGCCTGGGCATCCCCGAGTGACAAGCGTAGCCAACCCCGCATCCAATCCCTACATATATATAAAATCAATCACCAAGTACAAGACAAAACAAAAAGCACATGAACAATTAAAAATATCCCTTTACAACTAACCTCCTTAGCCTGGGAAGCAAGTTCAGCAGCCTTTGTCACAAGAGAATTCAGAATAAAAACCACTCTGGTAGACGACTCAAGGGTACTAGCAGACAAGAGCTGGCCGCTCATTTTTGCAGAAAACTCATTTATCTGTGCCCGGGCATCATCCATGTCATCAGTCCTAGCAGGCACTTGCCTTATACTCCTGATTGGCTGGGCCTGGATAGGCTCTCTCTCTCCCTCCTCCTCTTCGAGGATAACATCTTCCCTCCTCCTTTTTGGAGCCTGGACGACCTCTGGTGACACTATCATGGGTGGGTCTTGAGAAGGCTGGACATCAGAAACCAGGATATCAAGCATTTTGTCACTCCCACTAGCCTCCTGGCTCTTGGACTGTTCAGCAATCCTAGCCACCCCAGCCTTCAAATCCTTTGCAGAAAAGCTGGCCAACCTAGCAGAAGACCTAAATACTGAATACATAAAGAATATGCGTAAGTATCAGACGAGAAATGACAAGAAGATAACAGTTAACATAAAGACATATAGAAGACATACATGAAAGAGCAGTAGAGCTAGGCTTGCCTTTGGGTACTCTGACCCCAGTCAGCTTGGTCTTCATATACCGGGGCAACAATTCCCTGCCCAAACTAGCTGGCCATGTCCTCTCTTCCTCAGGAATAGCAAGGAAAGCCTCTATCCTGGAAACAGCTTCCTCATCAAGAGGATCAAAGCTCCAATCAGGAGCTGCAAAAACCGTCAAATTTTAAATCAAAATCTATTAATTTCATGTAATATATACTGCAAAATAAAAGTACAGGGAACCTACCACTCTCCAAGGGAGGATATCTCAGATAATCAAAGCCCGATCCCAAAGTCTCAGTCCGGACAAACAGGAAAGTCTTTGCCCAACTTTTATCATCTCCAGAATCCAGGTTAGTAATCAATGGAGACATTTTTGATTTAATTCTCAAATTAAAACGACCATTAACTGGATTTTTCATATGATAAATTGCCTTGATATCATTAAGGGTAATTGTGAGATTGTGCTTAACACACAAATTTTCAACAGAATGGATAAGTTTCCAAACCATTGGCATAATCTGAAAAGGTGATACTTCCATTGCACGAATGGTATCAATCATTAAAGGGGTAAAAGGTAACTTACAGCCTGCTTTGAACGCCCATTCAAAAATACAAAACCAACCAGGTGACACCGAGTTAGCTTTTTGATGGACAAGATTCAGGATCCATACCTCGTCGACTCAGAATTATTTTCTTCTCCCTTAATATCTTGTCATAATTTGTTTTCAACAAGTTCTCCTCGGGAAAGTAAGGATCCAAAGATTGAAGGGCGGTGAACACGAGTCCTGGTACTTAAAAGCCACAAAGACGAGCGGGAGGATCAACTTCCATCACCTCTTCCTCCCGAACATCGTGGGTTCAGCTCAGCAGCAGCAGATTTTCGGGATGAAGGACGTTTTTTGGCTCCCATGTCTTTTATTGTTTGATTTATTGTGATGAAATTAAATTATCGAAAAAGTATAAATTAGCGAACAAGATTTGAGAAATAGGGAGAATTTCAGAAGAAAACTTAGCAAAGAAAGTGGAGGAAAATTGGTGAAGAATAATCTCGTCCCAAATACCGTATTTATAGAAGATGTATAACGGCATGGAATCCCTAGGAATTGCAAAATGTCAAGCATGACATCACTTAGCCGTTGCGGTGTTCAACGGTAAATAGGAGTCTAAGAGTCACTGAATAAATATGACTCTTCTTATTGTTTAACCCGGTAAAGTTGACATCTCACCCCTGGCCGGATCCAGCACGGGTAAAATGTCAAGGGGCAATTGTTAGGCCAGTTTGCCTGGTCCGACTCCAACCTGGCCCGACTTTTTTAGTCCGATTGAAGTAACCGAGACCGGACAAGTATGACTACTTTGTTCGAGATATTAAAAGAATATTATAGTAAGAAGGCTACTAAATCCTAGAAGAGAAGCCACGATAGTAAGTACAGAATAACTGGCAGAGCATTAAAACATTGGATTGAGAAAGATAAACAAGAAATGCGGTTGTTGGGAATTAATAGTCGTGTCCTATACTCAAGGAAGACCAAGTCCAACCATAAGAGCCTATCATCTATGAATCAAGACGGAAAGGAGGAGAAAAAGCTGAGGATTCGTTGAAGGAAGATTAAGTCAAGCGGATTAATAGGGAGCATGCCCTATTAATCCCAGAACAACTCCTACATTTGGGGAGGTCGTTGATCATTGTAACGTTAATAATAAGAACGTTAATAGAGAAAGAGGGCTATATATAGCATTTGTAAACAGATAATGTGGGATCAATACTTACTCTTTAATTATTTCGCACTTTTACTATCTTTCTTTGCTCGAGAATATATCCGATCTTAAACACAAATTTGTACTCAATTCGTCTATATAATATAAGCAATATTCTCTATACTTAAGTCTTTTTCTTATTATTTATTCCTTAATCTCTACCAAATATATAGAACTAGATACCCAAATTACTCTCTAATCAGGCCGGATCCGTTCGGGAAAATCCCTGCTAAAACAATTGGCGCCCACCGTGGGGCATCTAGTTCTTCAACCAATAAAATTCCCTTTATCATTTTTTTTTAATACTCACACACAAAAATGGTGGAACTCACCCTTGAGAACAACAATTAGCGGCTGCCCTGGCCAAGATCAAAGAATTGGAAACAATCCAAGAGAAGGCAGCCCAGGCAGAAGGTAAATCAATAGGTGAAGGAATCGAGTCTAGCCCGAGGAAAAAATTGGAAAATCAGGCTTCGGGCTCCAAGACCAGATTCGAACCAGGAACTCCATTCTCATCCATTATCAAAAACATTGACTTTTCTAATTTTGGAACCCCGGAGAAGGATACATTATCCGGTACCCCAACCATTCCCAATGATGAAACAAACAAAATCAAAACGACAATAATGATGGCTATGTTTAAGGAAATCCAAAAACTCCACAACAAAATAGAAAATATACCGGAGTGCCGGACCGTGGGTGAAGTAGAAGTTGATGACTTTGCAGATTCACCTTTGCGGATGAAATTGCAAAGATTGATCTCCCAAGAAATTTCTTGTTCCATCCATGAGAACTTATGATGGAACCTCTGATTCACAAAATCATGTTGCCATATTCAAACAGAAAATGTTGGTTGCCTCAATACCCAGTGAACTCGGGCAAGTCTGCATGTGCAAGGGCTTTGGTACAACCACGACCGGAGCAAAGATTACGGCTTGTTTATCAATCTCCCAAATGGAGGTATCAAGAATTTTGCAGAATTAATCAATGCCTTCAATCAACAATTCGAAAAAGAGAGATATGACTAAGAGACCCGAACTTGTTCGGGGTAAAGCAACTTACGAAGAATCTCTTAAAGAATTTCGGCGATTTGTCAAAGAAAAGGTGGCCATTCCCGGTGTGATGAAGAAAAGCGGTGGAAACCTTCGACGCAAGGGGTCCCTTTGACGGTGACATCTATCCGGACGACCAAGAAAGCATGCCCAACCTTTGCCCTTTGTTCAGTCCATCGCCTTAGAGCATGTCAGATTAGAAGAAGATCTCAACTTCAGAACAAACTCATCCGGCGGAAAGCAAGTCTATGGACACACTAACAGGAAAAGCTCCTACCAGAAAGGAGGCAACCCCAGATCAGCACCCTATTCCAGGCCTGAAAGATCTGAAGTCAACATGGCACAAGAACACAAAGGTAACCTTTCTAGCTTACCAACTATTCCTGAATATAACTTCTCTATTAATACTGCAGGATTAATTAAACGTCTGGAAAGCCTGGGAGATAGAGTCAGATGGCCCAAGAAATCAGACAATCCCAGGAAAGACCCAACGAGATGGTGTGACTTCCACCAGGACATCGGACACACCACAGAAGAATGCATCCAGCTCAGGAAACAGGTGGCATATCTCCTAAAGAAAGGCTTCTTGAAGGATTTAATCCAACAGCCAAAGAACAAATATGAAGGACAAAACAAGAGAGATCCAGGAAACGGCAGAGACCCTCCTCCTCCTCCTCCCCCCATCTATGAAGTCAAATTCATAAATGGAGGATCAGAAATCTGTGGTCTGACCAGCTCAGCTGCCAAAAGAATATCCAGGGAATCCAGACTTCAACCTCCTTCCAGGCCCAAGTCATTGCCCGCTATTACCTTTGATGACTCGGACTGCCAGGGAATATCGATCTACACCATGGACCTGGTAATCACCATGCAAATTGGCACGACAAAGGTATCAAGAATCCCGATAGACGGAGGCGTTCAATCAACCTGGTGATGCTTGACGTCCTTAAAGCTATGAAGATAGACGAAGGAAAGATCATCAAGAAATCCAGCGTCCTGGTTGGATTCAGCGGAGAAACAAAGAACACCTTGGGAGAGATCAACCTGCCAACCTATGTGGAAGGCGTGGCTTCATATGAAAGGTTTGGAGTAATGGATTGCCTATCCTCGTATAATGTAATCCTGGGCAGACCATGGATCCACAATGTCAAAGCAATCCCATCAACATACCATCAATGTGTGAAAATTCCAACAGAATGGGGATAACCACCATCAGAGGAGAACAAAGGACGGCTCAGGAATGTTACACTCAGGCTTTGAAACCCTCAAAGTCAGGTAAGTCCCTTGCATAGCAATTAAAGTCACCTGTCGGGAAAGAATATGTAGCACAATCACAGATGGAAACGGGGAGAGGTCATATTAGACCCAGAATTCCCCGACAGAAAGTACTTGTAGGGTCGGATGCACCGACTCAATCGGACCAAATCGGTCGACTTTCTCAAAACTAAAATGTCTTGTTTTGCTTGGTCACATTTTGATATGACTGGTATAGATGCGATGTTATTACTCATAAGTTGAATATTGACAAATCCTTTAAGCCTGTACAAAGAAAAGAGAAGAAAATTCGCTGCAGAGAGGCATGAAATCATCAACCAAGAAGTTGACAAGCTCCTGGACATGGGAATGATCGGGGGAAGTAATGTACCCCGACGGCTTGCAAACGTAGTAGTCGTCCAAAAGAAAAATGGCAAATGGAGAGTCTGTGTAGACTACACCGACTTAAACAAAGCCTGCCCAAAAGATCCATTTCCCCTGCCACACATCGATGCAATGGTAGATGCCATCGCATGCCACGAAATGTTAACATTCATGGATGCCTCCAGCGGATTCAATCAGATAAAAATGCACCCAGCAGACCGGGGGAAAGCACAGCTTTCATCACCGAAAGAGGTATATATTGTTATCTTTGCTATGCCCTTTGGATTAAAAAATGCGGGTGCAACCTATCAAAGGCTAGTCAACATGATGTTCAAAGACCAGATAGGAGACACCATGGAAGTCTATATAGATGACATGGTAGTCAAGTCAAAAAAGGCAGAAGACCACGTCAAAGACATGGAAGTGGCCTTTCAAATACTGGAGAAATTCAATATGAAGCTCAACTCACAAAAATGCCACTTGAGTCTCAAGAGGCAAATTCTGGGCTATATGGTGACAAAAAGAGAGGCATAGAAGCTAGCCCCGAACAGATCAAAGCTATTCTGGAGCTAGAACCACCAAAGACGGTCAAAGACATACAAAAGCTGACTGGAAGAATAGCGGCCCTAAATGAGTTCATTTCAAGATCATCGAGAGAGGTGCAAATCATTCTATAACCTGCTAAGAAAGAACAAGGACTTTCAATGGACCCCTGATCATCAGGCCGCCTTTGAAGACCTAAAGATATATCTATCCTCTCCTCCCTTGCTGGCAAAACCAATCAAAGATGAACCCCTGACAATATACATCGATCCAGAAAGCTTCTTTGTCGTGCGATCTGGTAAAAGAAGCAGACGGACAACAGCACCCTGTCTATTATGTAAGTAAGAGCCTACTAGATGCAGAGATCAGGTATGGCCTGCTTGAAAAATATGTTTTAGCTTTAATTATGAGTTGCACAAAATTAAGACCATACTTTGAAAGCCACCCTATAATAGTCAGAACCAATCTTCCTATCAAGTCCGTACTTAGAAAGCCGTAATTGTCCGGACGAATGTGCAAATGGTCGATCCAGTGAGCACATACAATATAACATTTGAACCAAGGACAGCAATTAAGTCACAAGCATTAGCAGACTTTGTGGCTGATTTTAGTCCGACCCTAGAACCCGACCTAATAAAAGAAGTGAGTAAACTGACCAGCGACCAAACAGACCTAGAATGGACCCTATTCGTCGATGGTGCAGCCAACATGAGGGGCACAGGACTGGGATTAGTACTAAAATCGCCACAGGGGGATAAGATAGTACAGGTTATAAGCTGTGCATTTGAGGCTACCAACAATGAGGCAGAATATGAAGCCCTAATAGCCGGATTAAAGGTATGTATTGACCTTGGTGTGCAAAACCTAAAGGTACGTACTGATTCCCTTCTTATCTCCAACCAAGTAAATGGGATATATACTGCAAAAGACTCCAAAATGACGCTTTATCTGGATGTTGTTCAAATTTTAAAAGGAAAATTTCGAAATTTCAATATTGACCAAATTCCCAGGGATTTGAATACCCAGGCCGATGCTTTAGCCGGCCTAGGATCTAACTTCAGTCCCCTAGACTTCGACAAAATACCCATCGTACATTTACTAGAACCAGCAATAAATAAACAAGATGAGAGTTTCCCAATTTATATTACCAATTCTTGGACCAAACCCTACTATGACTGGCTACAACAAGGAATCCTTCCCTTAAATAAGCAAGATGCCAGAGCACTAAAAATAAAAGCTGCTTCATATACTATTATTGACAACGTGCTTTTTAAGAAATCGCAGGCCGGGCCGTACCTCAGATGCCTGGAACCACAAGAAGCGAGCAGATATTATCGAAATCCATGAAGGATACTTGTGGAAATCATAAAGGTGGAAGAAGCCTGGCAAGCAAAGTACTCGGAACAGGTTATTATTGGCCTACCTTGAGAGCCGATTGCCTGGATTTTAGCTCTAAATGCAAAGCTTGTCAGATTCACGGACCATATATCCATCAGCCATCTGAGGAACTACATTCCATATCCGCACCCTGGCCATTTATAAAGTGGGGCATGGATATAGTAGGAAAACTACCTCAAGCACCCGGACAGAAAGTTTTCATGCTAGCAATGACTGATTACTTCTCCAAGTGGATAGAAGCTGAATCATACAGGCAAGTCAAGGAGAAGGATGTCATAGCATTCATCAAACACAACATCATATGTAGATATGGCATCCCCTCCGAAATAGTATGCGACAATGGCACGCAATTTGTGGGAAAAAAAGAAATTTTCCGTGCTCAATGGAACATCAAACTGGTAACATCCACACCAGGATATCCAAAAGCTAACGGTCGAGCGAGAATCCAAAGTAATAAGGTGGTAATCACTGCATAAAGAAAAAGCTGGAAAGAAGAAAAGGCAGATGGGTGAAGAACTCCCCTTGGTCCTTTGGGTGACAGAACCACGCCTAAAACATCCACAGGCCAAACCCCTACTCCTTGGTCTATGGATGTGAAGCGTAATCCCACTGAGGTGGACATTCCATCAGCCAGATGCGGCCTGAACACAATAACAAGCAATATACCTCTAATGGAGGACAACTTGGACTTAACAGAAGAGCTAAGAGATGCAACAAGATCAGATTAGCAAAAGATATCGCAAAGAGTTGCGAAAAGCTACAACAAGACTGTCAAAGCCAGGGTATTCAGGGTAGGAGACCTTGTCCTCGGGAAAGTCTTCCAAAACACAAAAGAAAAGAATCTTTGGTAAATTGGCCCCAACCTGGGAAGGTCCCTATCTGATTGATTCAATAGTCGGCCAGGGAGCTTATAGATTACAAACCCTGGACGGTGAAATGATCCCAAGAGCTTGGAATATTGCACATTTAAAACTATTTCACATATAAAATATATCTCTCAATCCAGGTATAATTTTTCACCTTGACATTTCTTGCCTGAAAACTACATGTATGATACTTGCCATTATATGAATAAATGTCGTATATGATTTCTTCAAATTATGTGCCCAAGTACTTATCGATGTTCTCATGCTTACTTTTACCAAGTAGAATCTTCAATACTTGTTTTACATACTGCATTTTATTTAAAACAAATCTTAATGATTGGGGGCGACCCCCATCAATATCCAACTGATATCCAATTTTCAGTTGCAAAACAGGTCTTTAAAATACTGAGCTCCACATAAACATACAAAACTGGAAAACTCCTTCCTGATTTATATAACATAAATGGGTCATAAGCCCTCCAGACAGGCAAGGGACATAAGCCCTCCAGACAGGCAACAACCCCACCCATAACAAACAAAAAAAAAAAATAATATATATATATATATACTAAAAGCGGCGGATCAAGACAAAATCGGCCCGATCCGGTCAGGTAATCGGTCGATCCAAAGACACATCCGGCATTACAAAAGTACCTTGTCAAAACACAAAAAGAAACAAACAAAGACCAAATATTTATTCATTCAAAATAGTCGGCCCTACCACACACCTAATAATCATCCATTCCAGGAACATCCCCCCTGGATGGGCAAAAAAAAAATAATAATAAAAATTTCCAAATATTCATTCCAGGGACATTCCCCCTGGATAGACCAAAACCTAAAAGAAAAATCTAAGTTATTTTTGAGCCAGTAACCGACTCACAACCATCCACCATTTCCTGGTCGTCAGATTTTGCCTTGGAAGGAGGAGAATCCACTTCTTCTTCTTGACCCATATTGGCCAAATCAGGATCGAGCGTCCAATCTTTGTCTCATCCCGGTCCGGATCCCAATTAGCCCGGTCAGATTCAGGATCCCTCATAGCATCAACCCGACCTTTCCCGAAGAAGTACTGAGCAGCATCAGCCAACCGCGCCTCCACCAATTCCTTTTCAGCAGCAAGCTCCTCATTTTTTCTTAACTGATCTTGCATTGCCTGCTTCTTAGCCTCCAACTCTTGCCGACAACCTTCTCGGCATTTTTGCGGCCACCTCACAAACTATAGCAGACCCTAGTTGCCTCTCTCTAGTTGCCCAGTGGGATTGAAGTACTACCTCATTACTCCTGGATGTATGCAGGTCACGGTTAAGGTTATCCAGTTTTTCCTCCAAACTAGTAACCCTGGCCTGGGCATCCCTGAGCTGACAAGCAGTAGCCAACCCTGCATCCAATCCCTACATATATATAAAATCAATCAGCCAAGTACAAGACAAAACAAAAAGCACATGAACAATTAAAAATATCCCTTTACAACTAACCTCCTTAGCCTGGGAAGCAAGTTCAGCAGCCTTTGTCACAAGAGAAGTCAGAATAAAAACCACTCTGGTAGACGACTCAAGGGTACTAGCAGACAAGAGCTGGCCGCTCATTTTTGCAGAAAACTCATTTATCTGTGCCCGGGCATCATCCATGTCATCAGTCCTAGCAGGCACTTGCCTTATACTCCTGATTGGCTGGGCCTGGATAGGCTCTCTCTCTCCCTCCTCCTCTTCGAGGATAACATCTTCCCTCCTCCTTTTTGGAGCCTGGACGACCTCTGGTGACACTATCATGGGTGGGTCTTGAGAAGGCTGGACATCAGAAACCAGGATATCAAGCATTTTGTCACTCCCACTAGCCTCCTGGCTCTTGGACTGTTCAGCAATCCTAGCCACCCCAGCCTTCAAATCCTTTGCAGAAAAGCTGGCCAACCTAGCAGAAGACCTAAATACTGAATACATAAAGAATATGCGTAAGTATCAGACGAGAAATGACAAGAAGATAACAGTTAACATAAAGACATATAGAAGACATACATGAAAGAGCAGTAGAGCTAGGCTTGCCTTTGGGTACTCTGACCCCAGTCAGCTTGGTCTTCATATACCGGGGCAACAATTCCCCGCCCAAACTAGTGGCCATGTCCTCTCTTCCTCAGGAATAGCAAGGAAAGCCTCTATCCTGGAAACAGCTTCCTCATCAAGAGGATCAAAGCTCCAATCAGGAGCTGCAAAAACCGTCAAATTTTAAATCAAAATCTATTAATTTCATGTAATATATACTGCAAAATAAAAGTACGGGGAACCTACCACTCTCCAAGGAGGATATCTCGAGATAATCAAAGCCCGATCCCAAAGTCTCGGTCCAGGACAAACGGGAAAGTCTTTGCCCAACTTTTATCATCTCCAGAATCCAGGTTAGTAATCAATGGAGACATTTTTGATTTAATTCTCAAATTAAAACGACCATTAACTGGATTTTTCATATGATAAATTGCCTTGATATCATTAAGGGTAATTGTGAGATTGTGCTTAGCACACAAATTTTCAACAGAATGGATAAGTTTCCAAACCATTGGCATAATCTGAAAAGGTGATACTTCCATTGCACGAATGGTATCAATCATTAAAGGGGTAAAAGGTAACTTACACCGCTTTGAACGCCCATTCAAAAATACAAAACCAACCAGGTGACACCCGATTAGCTCGATTGGACAAGATTCCAGGATCCATACCTCAGTCGACTCAGGAATTATTTTCTTCTCCCTTAATATCTTGTCATAATTTGTTTTCAACAAGTTCTCCTCAGGAAAGTAAGGATCCAAAGATTGAAGGGCAGTGAACACAGAGTCCTGGTACTTAAAAGCCACAGCACGAGCAGGAGGATCAACTTCCATCACCTCTTCTTCCTGAACATCTGTGGGTTCAGGCTCAGCAGCAGCAGTTTTCTGGGATGAAGGACGTTTTTTGGCTCCCATGTCTTTTATTGTTTGATTTATTGTGATGAAATTAAATTATCGAAAAAGTATAAATTAGCAGAACAAGATTCTTTGAGAAATAGGGGAGAATTTCAGAAGAAAACTTAGCAAAGAAAGTGGAGGAAAATTGGTGAAGAATAATCTCGTCCCAAATACCGTATTTATAGAAGATGTATAACGGCATGGAATCCCTAGGAATTGCAAAACTGTCAGCATGACATCACTTAGCCGTTGCAGTGTTCAACGGTAAATAGGAGTCTAAGAGTCACTGAATAAATATGACTCTTCTTATTGTTTAACCCGGTAAAGTTGACATCTCACCCTGGCCGGATCCAAAGATGGGTAAAATGTCAAGGGGCAATTGTTAGGCCCAGTTTAGCCTGGTCTGACTCCAACCTGGCCTGACTTTATTAGTCTGATTGAAGTAACTTGAGAGCGGACAAGTATGACTACTGTTCAGATATTAAAAGAATATTATAGTAAGAAGGCTACTAAATCCTAGAAGAGAAGCCTGATAGTAAGTACAGAATAACCTGGCAGAGCATTAAAACAGGCTGGATTGAGAAAGATAAACAAGAAATGCGGTTGTTGGGAATTAATAGTCGTGTCCTATACTCAAGGAAGACCAAGTCCAACCATAAGAGCCTATCATCTATGAATCAAGACGGAAAGTAGGAGAAAAAGCTGAGGATTCGTTAAAGGAAGATTAAGTCAAGCGGATTAATAGGGAGCATGCCCTATTAATCCGGTAACAACTCCTACATTTGGGGAGGTCGTTGATCATTATAACGTTAATAATAAGAACGTTAATAGAGAAAGAGGGCTATATATAGCATTTGTAAACAGATAATGTGGGATCAATACTTACTCTTTAATTATTCTGCACTTTTTCTATCTTTCTTTGCTCAGAATATATCCGATCTTAAACACAAATTTGTACTCAATTCGTCCATATAATATAAGCAATATTCTCTATACTTAAGTCTTTTTCTTATTATTTATTCCTTAATCTCTACCAAATATATAGAACTAGATACCCAAATTACTCTCTAATCAGGCTGGATCCGTTCAGGAAAATCCTGCTAAAACAGTAGGCAAATTACCTCAAGCACCAGGACAAAAAGTTTTCATGCTGGCAATGACTGACTACTTTTCCAAGTGGATAGAGGCAGATTCTTACAGGCAAGTCAAAGAGAAGGATGTCATATCATTCATCAAGTGAAATATCATATGCAAATATGGAATACCTTCAGAAATAGTCTGTGACAACGGTACACAATTTGTGGGAAAGAGGACAGCAAACTTCTGTGCACAATGGAATATTAACCTAGTCACATCCACAACAGGCTACCCAAAAGCCAACGGTCAGGCAGAATCAAGCAACAAAGTAGTAATTAGCTGCCTGAAGAAAAAGTTGAAAAGGAGAAAAGGAAGATGGGCTGAAGAACTCCCCTTAGTCCTGTGGGCTGTTAGGACTACACCCAAAACAGCCACAGGCCAAACACCCTATGCCCTGGTCTATGGCTGTGAAGCAGTAATCCCAGCAGAAATTCATGTGCCAACCACCAGAAGTAGCCTGAATACCACAGAGGAGAAAAGACCCTTGTTGCAAGATAACATGCTCCTAACCGAAGAACTGAGGGATGCAGCCAAAGTCAGGATAGCCTCCTACCAACAGGCAGTAGCCAGAAGTTACAACAAGAATATCAACATCAGAGTATTCAAGGAAGGAGACCTAGTCCTAAGAAAAGTCTTCCCTAACACCAGAGAGAAAAACGCAGGCAAGCTAGCTCCCACATGGGAAGGACCATACCTAATTGATTCAATAGTAGGACAAGGAGCTTACATGCTGCAAACTTTAGAAGGAGAAATGATCCCCAGATCCTGGAACATTTTCCACTTACAGTTATTTCATGTTTAATCAGAAGCAGGTAAAACTATCCACTCCACATACGTGACAATAGAATCTTATAGAAAAATATATAAGAAATCTGCCTTAAAAAAATATATAAGAAATCTGCCTTCCTGCTATGTGCCAAATTGCCTGAAACATGTCTGTTACTTTTAGCTCTGCCTAGAGTGTTCATTCAAATCATTTTTTACCAAATCTTGAAAACTTATTTCACGCTTTCTTTTTATTTATTATATGCTGCACTTAAGGCTTAAACAAATAATCAGGATTGAGGGCCACTCCACCCAACCTGAAAAGCATTCCTGAAATGTTCTACAACTCGGCACCTGCCTGCCTGACCTAAAAACTAAACTGAGCTCAGTACATAAAAGACAAGTACAATGGTGGAATAGACCAGACTACTTGTCAAAATAAGCCCTCCTGGCTGGCAACCACCCTCATTTTAGAAACAAGCCCTCTTGACAGGCAACAGAGCCACCATTTCCCAAAATACAGGAATGAGGGCCATAAGCCCTCCTGACAGGCATTATTCTAACAGAAAAACGTCAAATGAATTATTTACAGGTACAAATCAAGGCAGTCAAGCAAAGCAAGAAAATCAAGAGGATACAATGATATATTTTGTCCAGGGAACATCCCAGGGCAAGAAAAAACTAACCCACAAAAACAATCCAAAAACCAACTGTTTGTTCAGGGAACATGCCCCCTAGATAGGCCAAAACTACACAAAACAAAACCCCACAAAAACAGCAAAAACAAAAATTAGCCTGACTTGGAAGCTGTAGCAGAACCAATTCCCTCATCAGCAGCTTCCTTCTCTTCTTCATATTCACCTCCTTCCCCTTCAACATCATCACTTTTTTCCTTGGATGGTGGAGAGTCCACTTCCTCATCAGCGTGCAGTTTGCAAAGCTCAGGGTAGGTAGTGTTGAGATTAGCCAACTCCTGATCAGGATTCCAAAAAGGCCTGACTTCAACAGGTTCCTTCATGGCATCCACACGACCCCTGCCGAAAAAATAAAGTGCAGTATCCTTATACCTGACCTGTACCAGATCCCTCTCCACAACCAATTCCTCATTCACCTTCAACTGCTCCTGCATGGCCTGCTTCTCAACCTTTAACTCTTCTTGAATAGTATCAAACTTGGCCTGAAGAGCCTTCAGAGCATCCTGAGCAGATTTCAGCTTACAAGACTCCACCACCAACCGAGCCTTCCCTGCCTCATTATCCTCCTTTAAGGATTTGACCAAAAAAATTATCCTCCTTTAAGGAATGATTCTCAGCCTTCGACACCTCCAATTCAGCCTTAAACTTTGCAGTATCTTTTTTCAAAATCTGTACCTCCCAATCCAGGGTATTTTTCAGGCTGTGGACTGAATCCAATTGACAGGCACTCCTCAGCATGTCATTTAAATTCTAACAAAGAAAACATACCCATCTAAGCCACAAAACGAAAAACAAATAAACACACAAAAACACCCACATAAAGTTAGACAAAATATATACCTCCTGAAGCATGGTGATCAGGTTGGCAGCATAGTCCCTAGTACGATACATCACAGCCAAAGCACGAGCAGAAGAATCCTCTGCCTGATACTGATAATAAGGGTCGTCAACCATAAAAGCCTGGGCCTGGATTTGTTCTTTAACAAATTGAACCTCATCCAGCCGAGCCCTAACCCCCCTTAACCTCATGAACCCCTCCTGAAGATTCATCTACTCTTTTCCTCTTCTCAGGATGATCACTCCCATCCACAACCTTCTCAGGCGACGCCAACTGAACCTCATGCACAGGCTCCTGAATCTGAACAGCACTATCACTCCCTGTGGCCTCACTACTCTTAGACTTCTCCCCTGTGAACTGGGAAACCCCTGCCTTCAGCAAGGACAAACCAAAGCTAGCAATCCCAACAGAAGCCCTGGTGGCTACACGACGAGGCCCTAAATCAGCAATATAAACACATGTCCAACGCAGGAAACAGTAAGGCAAAAGAAAGCAAAAACTTACTCCCTGACGAAGAAGCCTCTGAAGCCATAGCACTCTTTACTGGCTTATATGTACTCAATTTGGCCTTCTTAAAACGAGGCATAGTGGCTTGTCCCAGACAGGCAGACCACGCCCTCTCCTCTTCAGGCAACGCCATGAATGCTGTTATTCGGTCAGCCGACCCCTCAGCATTAGGATTATTTACCCAGTTGTTTACTACAAGAAACAAAGGCAAAGTAAGTAAATTTCCCAAAATATATCACTGCCAAACCAAAATACAATAGAAAAGAAAGTTACCTCCTTCAACAACTGGATAGTTGAGATAGTCCAGGTCAGGGGCAATTGAATCAGCCTTGATAAACATATAGGTTTGAGCCCATCCTTTGTCATCCCCTGAATGAAAGTTGGTAATTAGGTGAGCCATCTTCGACCTGACTCGAAGGTTAAACCGTCCAGTAGAATGACTCTTCAGGTGATAGACATTCTTGAAGTCATCCAGGGTAATAACCAACTTATGCTTAGAACACAAGTGCTCAACTGAATGAACGATCTTCCAGACCATTGGCATGAGTTGAAACGGGGGAACCCTGATGGCCCTGATCACCTCAGCCATGAAAGGAGAAAGGGGAAGATGACATCCACCCCTGAATGCCCATTCAAAGATACAGAACCAGTTTGGACTACCCCAATTAGCCCTGACTGGACCACTCTCAGGGATCCAAACTTCAGCCCCACTGAGAATAAGGCCCCTACCCTTTATATAATGCTCAATGGTTGGTTTTAGCTGATTGGCTTCATGGAAAGAGGCTGCCAGTGCCTTAACATGAGTATATTCAACCCCCTTATATGACATGGATAGAATCTCTGAGGCAACAACAACTTCCACCACATCATCCTCAGGAATAACATCTGGAACCTTCTCAACCTCAGCAGAAACCATTTCAACCTCAACATGAACTTTCTCAGCCTCAACATAAGCCTTGGAAGTTGCCGTCTTTCTTCTACCACCGGCCATATTTTATTTTTTTACAAAAGATTGATTTTTTGCAAAGAGGGAATTCTAGCAAGAGAAAGAAGAAAATTGAAGATTGGAATATGAAAACAAAAACGCTGCAAGGTAAAGTATTTATAGCCGCAAAAACAAAACGGCTAGGAAAGCAAGTGGTTGAGGTTAATCATGACTCTCCTAGGGTTTTGTGAACCTACCCTATTTATGACAATTAGCCGTTACAAGAAGCTGAATCAAACACAATCTCTAATCCGAAGAAAAGATCCCTGCACAATTTTTTGCCTGGCCCAAATTTTTATCTCCTTATTCTTGGCCAGACCCAATAATGGAATAAGCAGATAAGGGACAATTGTTAGGCCCAGAATTACCCTGCCTGACCTGACAGAGGCCAGGCAATAACCAAAAACCAGGCTTCAAGCAAAGGACACCTGAAACTAGGCATTAATTAAATATGGACAGGCATCAAGCAGGAGTTGATAAAAGACAGGCAATAACCAACCACTAGCCTGAAAAGAAAACACGTCAGGCACAAGGAAAACATTGCACAAATAGAGCAGGCACCAACCAAGTCGTTTTAATATACTCCTTATAAATAAGGAAGACCAATTCAGAAGGAAGAATGAAAGATATGAATTAGTCAAAGGAAGCGGCTAAAGAGCTATCAACCACCTCCGGGTAAATAGGGCACAAGCCCTATTTACCAGGAAACCCTAAACAACAGAAAAGAAAGACTTGGGAAGCTAGTATAAATTGAAGAGAAGGAAAAACAGAAGGGACATGGAACACACTCTCACTCTCACTTCTACTCTTGTACTCTTAAGCATTATTCTTGCCTGTCACGCCTGATAAGCAAATACTCTTTCCGGCTATCAAAATCATAGTAACAATCACTCCTGGCTTGGTGCCCGTGGTTTTTTCCCTTAGTCCAGGGTTTTTCCACGTACAAATTCTTTGTGTCTTTATTTCTTATTCATTTACTTATTTAGCAATACTAGTCAGGCGAGTTATTTGAGTTAGATCACCCTACTCTAAATCCCCTGGCAGGGCACTCTTATTTAGTAAAATCCCTGCCAAAACAATGTGGAACGAAGGTCCCTATTTATACTAAAAAATATGAAGAGTTATAGAATGACTCAAACTTTGGAAAGAAATCACGGAAAAATCTGAAAACAGGCAGAAACGAGCTGGGGAAGAGGCGCAGCAGTTGCTGCGATCCTTCGAAGAGGCGCAGCATCTGTTGCGTCATTTCCCTAGAGGTTTTCTCCTGCGGAAGAAAGAATTCCGCGTTTCTTTTAGGGAATTGCGGTGGATCTCTACTTCTTTATTTCGTAAAATAAGATTTATGGGATATATTTTATCAAAAGATATAAAATTAATTTATGGAATAAATATCCGGAATATTCTAGGACATTCCGGCTCGGCATTTTAAACCATTTCTTAGAAAATGAAACGGTTTCTGACCCGGACTCCAAATGAACTCTAATTACTGTCAAAACGACCGTATCGGTATGTAGATGACGACCAAGGAGTATACATAAGTATTTGAGCTATCACTTGACAATAAACTTACGGACTGTCATAAATCGTTCAGCGTACCAAACATGCGGCCCAATCATCACTGGGTGGTTTGCGGGAGGTGTAGAAATGAGGTATCTACACCATCAGATTAAGTATTATGTATCTGTTTTTTTATATGTTAATGCTAATGCTAGCTTATTAGATGAATTTGTAGAGCAAATGATAGCCTAGAATTGGTAGTTTCATTAGTTGTTGTACTTTGTAAGGAATTTTCTCTGATTCTAATGAGAAGTTGATCCCTTCTAAAAAACAATTACTCATGTATCGGCCTATGCTAAATACATGAAGGATATTCTTACCAACAAGAAGTCCACTAAAAGGTCGGAGACTATAGCTTTTGCCGGCATAAGTAGTGCCATCATTCAAGGAAATTCCCCTCCTAAGCTTAAAGACTCGGGAAGCTTTTCTATCCCATGTAACATTGGTGACACTACAATCAACAAGGCACTATGTGACTTAAGGACAAGTGTAAGTGTCATGCCATACTCGGTGATGTGACCATTATTTGAGCATATTTAGTCCCCGAATTAGCCTTGTTCCCATGCTTTTTAGTGCATATTTGGGTCATTTATTGTCTTTAGTCCTTTGTTTTGCATATTCTTTGAGGTTTTGTTTCCTTGGTAGGAAAGGAGTGCAAACCTTGCATTTTCATGGCAAAATAGAGCTAAATTGATTGAATTCAATGACCAAGCATCAAGGAGAAGACAAGACTTGAAGGCCTTTGTACGTATTATAGTAGTTGGGCAATGATGAGAAAAGATCCTTGCATCTCTGACGAAATCCTCAAGGATTGTATGAAGAAAAAGGAAGAAAAGAAGAAAGGAGGAAGCTGACTCAAGATCCGAGCGGATTGGCCACAATCCGCCCGTCCAGGACAAGCAATCCGAGCGTCTTCCTCAGAAGGACGCTTGTCCAAAACCGCCACAATCCGCTCGTCCACCCCCACGAATCCGCTCGTCCAACAGACCCACAATCCGCTCGTCCCGTGCCCCGGACGCTCGGATTGTGTGACAGCTAATCCGTCTTCTACTTTTTCAATGAAGGATGCGCATACATCGGGAAAGACTAGCAAAAAGGAGACTCACATATTTTTCTGAGAGGAGCGATTCCTCAAGGACTTAATCGTCATTTAAGACCTTAGTAAACCCTAATTTGTGTACCTAATCCCCACTTTAAATACCCCATTAGTCTAATTAGATTAGCATGTTCTCCTTATCAATCTCTAGTGTAGTTTATATCAATCAAATCTCTCTTTAATCTTGTAATCAAATTTTAATCAAGTCTCAATACAAATCTCATTTCCTTAATCTCTCTTTTGTTCATCTTTCATTTTGGGTAATTGAAGATTATTTGGGTTATTATTGGGAGATTGACAACCCTCCAGTCAATCAGAAGTACTTCTATTATTCTTTGCTTTATTATTGGAATTATTAGTACGTATAATTCTCTTAATCCCTTTTTAATTATTGTTAATCATCTTTATTTATTCATCATGTTTTAATTTGTTGGTATGATTGACAACCTTGCTAGCATGTTCAACATGATAATGAGTGAGTAGTTTCCTTAGCTAGGGTTAATGGGTAATTAGGGGAAACCAACATGGGGGATGATTCATGCTTAAATTAATATGTTTTCATAGTTTATTTGCTTGCTTGTTGTGATCTCAACTTATGCTCATGTTATGTTTGATGAAATGCGAGCCTATGAATCCTTGCATTTTTTACCCATCACCTATCTTTTCAATGAGACTTGTAAGACATAAACCAACTCGAGTCTCATTAGACCATGCATATAGTTGAGTAGGGAAGATTAAGTCGACTTGTAGGTGTTGTACAATCTAATCGATTCGGCTCCGGGACCCAAACTTTCCTTGGATTGTAAGATATAAACCAACTCGATCCATCACAACAATAATTGCTTGCTTATAATTTGAGAATATGTTTGTATGATCAATTCCCATGAATCCCCTATGACCCCATGACACCCTAGTGCCTTTTATCAATTGTTTACATCCCTCTTTATTCATCTTGCTTGTTTACTTTCATTGCTATTTAGTTTAGTGATCTTCTATTCCAACCCCAAATTGTGACACCCCTAGTTACAATTAAAAATCTCACTTCAATACCCGTCCCTTGGGATCCGACCTTTACTTGCCTCTTTACTAATAGTAGAGTTGTTTGTGGAGTTATAAATATTGTTTTGGTCTAGGTGCTCCTAACGACAAGTACCGAAAACTAAACCCTCTCATGAGGTCACGACCAAAAATGGCGCCGTTGTCGGGGACAGTGTTAGCTTGATTTAGATTTTCCTAGATTGTTATTAGTTGTGTCTTTCTTTGCCTTGGGGAAGTAAAACTACTCAAGGTTTGTTCTAATTATTTTCAAGTTGTTTGATATTTTGCATGTCTAGAAGATCACAAGGTAACTTGTTACCCATTGATCACGAAATTGAAACGACTTTGACAAACAATAGAAGACTTGCTAGAAGAACTTTGAGAGGTATTGGTGAGGTTGTAGATATTCAACCAAACACTATTGAGTTCGTCCCATTTGCAAGAGAAGGTGAGGAGAACCCAACACAAAATCAACCCACAATGCCTAAATTTCATCACATTCTGTACCAACCGAGGAGAACCTACCCAATGGTACTCCCACACCACAACACTTAACCGGAAATTTCATTGCCAAATCCGCATTTATTAAATTAGTCGACATAAGCCAATTTGGGGGGATGCCTAGTGAAGACCCTCATTCTCACATGGAGACTTTTTGTGACTATTGTGATGCAATCTCACAAACCGGTGTAACTCAAGACCAAATTCGATGGGTCTTATTTCCTTTTTCTCTAATTGGCACCGCAAAACAATGGTTGAAAGGCCTTGATAAGGCTACTCTCGGAATTGACTCTTGGAAGAAGTTGGCTCTAGCTTTCTACAAAAAGTTCTACCCACCGGAAAAGACTAACATGCTAAGAGCTCAAATTACGGGCTTTAAGCAAAGAGATGAAGAATCCTTATATGAAGCTTGGGAGCGATTCAAGGGAATTTGTCGCTCATGTCCTCATTGTTGGAGTAGTGTCCTCCACAATGAGTGCGTTTATATATTAAATCTCGTAAAAGGAATATCGGGGATTTATTTTATTTATTTGTCAACTGGTCATCGTTAATCGGTAATGATTGGCTGACTAGAGTTTGACATTACTGTCGTATGACGGCGGTGATCAGTTGATCCCTTTAGGTAACACCTATAGGATGACGTCCAAATAGAATAAATTAATTGTTTGTATGAGATACGAGATAATTAATTCCTTGTATTATTTGACTCTTAGTTAGTCACATAAATGTATTATTTGATGACGGGTTACGAACTCGGGACAAAGAGATTTATTATTTAATTATGAGATATTTAAATGATTAGAATTTATTAATTAATTGTTAATTAATTAATTTTATACGATATGTGTATATGTTTTGAGGTAGAATCAATTAGCTATTATATTTTACAAGAGGTTGTAAAATTAGTTAAATGGGTTAATATTGACACATTGTATGTTGATAATATGGTCTTATGATTACTTAATAGTTAAGTAGTCATTGGTAGTTAATTTATATTATTTAAGGGTTAAATAATTAAATTAATATTTAATTATGTAAGATAATTAAATATAAGACTTATAAGCATTTGTGGGGCAAATGTCGAAAACCGAAACGGACCAAAAGTAGTCCATATGTTCTGGTTTTTTAAGGGCATACATGTGTCCATTTAAGTGGATTTTCCACTTAAAATTGTCTCCCATATTTTGCTATATATACCCCACTATTCACCTCATTTCTCAAGTTGGAAAAATAAGAAGAAAAATTGGTCCTTTGAGTCTTCTAAAACCGGTTACCTACTATACATTTAGAAGACCAATTTTCCTTCTTTGTTCATCTTATCATCCAAAACACATATAAATATAAAATAATAATATTATCAAAGTAATAATATTTATTAGTACATCAAATAATCAATAAACAAGGATTACTACTACATATACCTAGTTAGTATTATAGTAGTATTTTGGGTTGATTCTTGGGTGCTTCCTTAGGAGATTACCTATATTGGTAATTGGTGTTCTTGGAGGATCATCCATAGTTGAATAGCTCAAGAACTATAAAGGTAGGAGACCTTTGTAGTGCCCATATTTGCCTTATAGCGATGTAAGGAATTTTTGTCTTAAGATGGTTTAAAACCATCTTTTATACTTTTTATTTGCATGCATGTAGATTTAGAGCACTTTAAATTAATTTGTAATTTTAATATCATAAGATGAATATTAATTTGGTCTAAATTACTAACAAGTGGTATCAGAGTATTGTTAAATACATGCATGTTGTCTTAAGACGATTTTAGTAATTTATGAGATAATTTAATAAAATTGATATTATGTTACTAAAATTCGTTTTATCACATAATATAGTCTTGCATGTAAATAATCTGGTCTTAGAATTATATGGGATGAAAATTTGATTTTTGTTAAAATTTTCCACTTTTTATAACTTAAATTGGCATAAAATTGAGTAAAAATGCATTAAAATTAATTAAGAGTTAATTAAAATTGATTGCATGTTAATTTTATGCATATTTATTTATAAATAACCACATGCATGTTCTATTTATGAGATAAGTAGATACTTTAGGTTAATGTGATTAATTTAGGTAGTTTATTGATTTTTATTTGATAAAAATGGGTAAATAATGGTTATTTTGTAAATAATAATTGATTTAACTTTAGGGCTCGAAATTTCTGAATTTTTAGCTCCTGGAAATTGTTCCAAAATGTACAAAATTTTATTTTCAGTCGTTTCAATTTTTATGGTTTGATTTAGAATTAAATCGTTAAAATTGTCGCTTTACCGATTAAATTAAGAAACAGTTTTAAATAAATTTTAAAAACAAAATTTTTTACTTGCATGACATTTTTGGTGTAAGACCAGAATGTTCATGGTTTTGAAATTTATTTTTCCATAAATTTTTATATTAAATGGAATTTTTGTATGATAATTGTGAATTATTATATCATTTTTTGTCACAATTGTGTTTTAATTCCCATATAAATTCAAGATAATTGTTGAGAATAATTATTTAGATATTAGACCAGATTAGTATGATAAGTAAGTCTTAAAAGTGTTTTAAGAATTGATTATGAATTTTTATTGGTAAAAATTCTGTCAAGGCAAGCTCAAATGATCGTTGTTGGTAAGTTAGACGATTTGACATGTCATTTTCCATAATGCATTTTATTATTCATTTAGATGAATGTCTTTTAGAATTATAATTATGTAATTTTTCCTAATATGGCCATAGGTAGAAGTTGGTATTTCCCGAAATGTAAGGGAATATCGACTTGTTTTGTAATTATTTGCGATTTCGCATCGCCTAATTTGTAATTAATTAATAGTTTATTTTAATTTTATTACAAATTGTATAATAGGGTATTGTTATGTAATTTAAATATTAGTAATTAGATGAAACTTGTAAAGACGGAGTTTTCATGAAGACGGTGTTTTCGGAAAGGCGTTCCGAAATCCTAAAGAAGGAGGCCAATTTATGAAGACTCAAGGGACCAAGGAGTTGGTTTCCGAAGTGTAATAATTTTAGTTAATTAGATTAACTAGGTGGCCATATTAGGACTTGTTTGTTTTAATTCTTCTATGCATTCATGCCAAATCGTCACTACATGTTTTATTTTTTGTTGTTATCGATTTAATCGTCTAGCATTCACTAATTTTGTTCACTTAAAAGTAATAGACAATTAAATTGATAAGATCTCTCACATTTGTTTAAAATTGAGATTAAGCCTTACCAAATAATAGCACCTATGAATCCCTTCTTCATTAGAGGTAGGTTCGGATCACCGAGGTACACTCTTTTTACGTTGGGTAAGTAGGGTAATAAAAGTTATTACGCGTGAAAATTGGTTGGACTCAACGGGATAAATATGGGTTGAATCGGTCCACCGTGCCCATATTTATTCTGGGGCTAAAAGATAGATTTTAAGAAAATCCGTCAACCAAGAGTTCTAGTAGTAGAATCAGTCAAAATGTTGACTCACCAAATTTATATAAATATGGGTTGAATCGGTCCACCGTGCCCGTGTTTATATAAAATTGGATCTTGGAATCATTTATATAATTCAGTGGGAGATCATTATATAAATGGGAACTTGTTAAATAGTTTCACAAGTTAAATATTTCTAGACGATAAATGTTAATCTTTCCTTTATTTCCTTTGTAGTAATCACGATGACTTCTACTAGTGAAACCGCCACCATAGCTAGAGATTCATGGCTACGTTCTTTTATGGACAAATATGTAGTAAAAGCCGACGGTAGTAATTTTAAAGATTGGGAGGAACAACTTCGATTAGCTGCCGCAGGTGATGGCAAATTACACTACCTTGTCGATCCCTCTCCCCCTTCGCCTAGTACTAGGGCCACTGCCGATGTAAGGGAGGCTTTTTCAAATTATCAAAAGGAATCCGCTGCAATAAAAAATGTTTTGATTTTTTCAATGGATCCTGCTTTACAAAGGCAATGTGTCAAGTTTCGTGATGCACATGAAGTATTCTCGAGGCTTTTAACTATGTTTTCTCAAGCCCCGAGAATAATTCAGTATGACACCGCTGTTCGTTTCTTTGAGGCTAACCTCAAAGATGGTCAACCTGTAAGTTCACACGTAATTAAAATGATTGAGTACGTGGAAACTTTAGAGGGGTTGGGATGCAAGATCCCCGACGAACTAGTGGTGGACCGAGTGCTCCACTCTCTCTCGCACGTCAAGGGATATACCCAATTTAGGGTAAATTACAATATGACAAACATGAGAAAGAGTTTACATGAGCTCCATTCTCTGCTTGTGCAAACAGAGAAGGACATGGGATTGAGTGGGAGTACGAGGAAAGATGTGCTTGCGATTAACGTGAAGGGGAAGAAGCAGTTTAAGAGGAACGCAAGTAAGAAGCCCGTTCAGGTGGAGGGCAAAGGTAAAGCAATTGCGAATTGCTCTACTAAGCAAAAACCTATAAAGGGTAATCCTCTTAAAGATACTTGTAATTATTGTAATAACAAGGGACATTGGAGACGTAATTGTACAAAGTACCTGGATGACATAAAAGCTGGCATTGTGAAGCCGACATGTAATTTCTCAACTGAATCTTTTATGATAGACATAAATTATGCTTCAAATACAACTTGGGTATTAGATACTGGTTGTGGTTCTCACTTGTGCAATCATTTGCAGGGCCTAAAAAGCATAAGAAAGCTAAACATAGGTGATGTCGATCTCCGAATGGGAAACCGGTTTAAAGTAGCTGCCGTCTCAGTAGGAACTTATGTACTTAGTTTAGCTTCGGGTTGGAGTTGCATCTTAATAATTGTTATTTTGTACCAACGCTATCTAGAAATATAATATCTGTATCTGTGTTAGACACAGAAGGGTTTTCCTTTGTAACTAAATACAAGTGTTGTACTTTTTCCCTTAATGGGATTGTATATAGTCAAGCTATTTCAATTAATGGTATTTATATTCTAGATACTTGCAACGATGTTTATCATTTAGATAATAAAAGACTCAAAATAGGTGATCCCGATCAATCTTATTTATGGCATTGTCGCTTAGGACACATTAACGAGAAGCGCATTAAAAGACTAGTGTCGACTGGTGTAATTAAACCTTTTGATTTCAAATCATTTGGTACATGCGAATCTTGTCTTCTTGGCAAGATGACTAGTTCCCCTTTTCTAGGAAAAGGATCTCGATCTAGTGAGTTATTGGGTTTAATACACACCGATGTTTGTGGCCCAATAACAGTCATTGCTAGAGGTAATTATGACTATTTCATTACTTTTACCGATGACATGAGTAGATATGGGTATATCTACTTAATGAGGTATAAAAGTGAAGCTTTTGACAAGTTCAAAGAGTTTCAGAATGAAGTAGAAAACCAATTAAATAAGAAGATTAAAGCATTACGATCAGATCGTGATGGAGAATATTTAAGCAATGACTTTAAAGATCACCTTATAAATCGGGTATTGTATCTCGTTAACTCCTCCTGGCACACCACAATTAAATGGTGTGGCTGAAAGGAGGAATCGAACTTTATTAGATATGGTTCGATCGATGATGAGTCAAACAGAGTTACCTAAGTCATTCTGGGGTTTTGCCATTTTATCTGCTGTACAATCACTTAATAAAAGTCCCACTAAAGCAATCGGCAAAACTCCATATGAGATATGGAAAGGAAAGTCCCGAATCTGCGATACATGAAAGTATGGGGTTGTGATGCTTATGTCAAGAGCAAGTCTGACGATAAGCTTGCACCTCGTTCTGAAAAGTGTATTTTTGTAGGCTACCCTAAGGAAACTTGTGGATATTACTTCTACAATAGTAACGAGAACAAAGTGTTTGTGGCTCGTGAAGCTGTCTTTCTAGAAAAAGAGTTTATTTCTAGAAGACAGAGTGGGAGAAAATTTGAACTTGACGAAGTTCAAGAGCCACAAACTGATATGACAATACAGGAAGATGTTCCTTCTACGTCTGAATCGGTTATTGTTCCTTCTGAACCTAGGAGGTCAGAAAGGGTTAGTCGCCATGACTGATAGATACCTTGGTATTATCGAGGAAGATGGTGACTATGAGGTTTTACTTTTAGAAAGTGATGAACCCAAGACCTATAAAGCAGCTATTATGAGTTCTGACTCTAAGCTATGGCTCGAGGCCATGCAATCCCAAATGGATTCCATGTACGATAATCAGATATGGGACCTGGTTGACTTACCTAAAGATGTTCGACCTCTTCAGTGTAAGTGGATATTCAAGATTAAAATCGGCATGGATGGACATAAGGATGTCTACAAAGCTAGATTCGTTGCAAAAGGTTTCACTCAGGTTCATGGTTTACACTATGATGAAACTTTTGCACCAGTTCTATGCTTAGATCATTGTTCGGATAATGTTAGCGATTTGCGCATTTCATGATTATGAGATATGGCAAATGGATGTCAAAACCGCTTTCGAACGGGTTTTACGGAAGAGGAAGTGTTCATGACACAACCTGAGGGTTTTGTGGATCCTAAAAATCCTAACAATGTATGCAAACTTAAGAGATCCATTTATGGTCTTAAGCAAGCGTCAAGGAGTTGGAATCATCATTTTGATCATGTTATTAAACAGAATGGTTTTTCTCGAAGTGTTGAGGAACCATGTTTATACATGAAGTTTAGTGGGAGTAAAGTTGTTTTCTTACTTCTTTATGTGGACGACATATTACTCATTGGGAATGATGTAGATATGCTTGCTTCTGTTAAGAAGTGGTTGGGAAATCACTTCCAAATGAAAGATTTGGGAGAAGCTCAGCGCATCTTGGGTATCCGGATCTATAGGGATAGATCCAAAAGGATATTAGCATTGAGTCAAGAAGCCTATATCGATAAGATTCTTGACCGATTCAATATAAAAAGCTCCTAGAGAGGTTTTCTACCTATGGGCAGTGGGATCACTTTGAGTAAGTCACAGTGTCCTACTGAGCCTAAGGATATTGAACGCATGAAATCGATTCCCTATGCTTCCACTGTTGGATCGATCATGTATGCTATGATGTGTTCTCGTCCTGATGTCTCGTATGCTTTGAGTATGATGAGTCATTTTCAGAAAACTCCAGGTGAGAGTCACTGGATAGCCGTCAAGAATATTCGAAGTACTTGAGAAGGACTAAAGATTCATTCTTAGTGTTTGGAGGAGAATCGGAATTACGTATAAGAGGTTATACGGATGCCGTTTCAAACCGATAGGGATGATTTGAAATCCCAGGCTGGTTTTGCTTTTTTGTTGAACGGAGGGGCGGTTTTTTGGAGAAGTTTCAAAGAGTCGTGATTGCTAATTCTACAACGGAAGTGAGTATATTGCGGCCTCGAAGGTTTGCAAAGGAAGTCGTTTGGATTAGGCAATTTTAGAGGGACCGAAAGTAGTTCCGACTGCCGAGGATCCTATCACTTTGTATTGTGATAACAGTGGGGCTATTTTTCAAGCAAAAGAGCCCAAGTCTAGTAACAAGTCTAGGCATGTACTTAGGAAATTTCATGTAATTAGAGATTTAATCGAAAGGAAAGAAATTACAGTTTGTAAGGTTGGGACAGCTGACAACATCGCTGATCCTTTAACCAAACCATTGTCTCAATCTAAACATGATAGTCCTGTAGTTTCGATGGGGTTGAGACGAATGCCAGAACTGTTGTAAATTATATGATATGTAATAATCAAAATATTGTATTTATTATTTCATATATGATAAGTTGCATTTATCGTTATATTCAGTTTTATGTCTGAATTTATATACTTTGTTTTCTCCAAATAGGTTGTAAAGACAATGTCGAACCCTATTAAGTGAACTGGATTAACATTGTATTTTGTCCCTAGTTACTTAATGAGGTGACGTCTCGGAGTGACTAGATTGTAAGGCGATAAATGACAGGTTCGACTGTCATATGGTCATAGTGATGACTGGTCGATTACATAGGCATATTGTGAGACAATTTGTCGGACAGTGACCGTTTATAGAGTCCTTTTGTTGCTAAGTCGTGGCGAGGACTTCTATTTATTCCTTCGAGTCAATTCTTTAGACTGGTGACTATTTGTCTGAGTTGGTACGGTTTTCCGGTGGCTTTGGTTTTTGTTCAAGGTGGCACCGTAAAAGGAGGCCGATGAGCAATTACTGGGTCATTGTGATCTGTATCGAATGAAGAAAATAGGTCAACGGGATTGTCCTTTTAAGTCCTATTTTATCTCAAGGACACTCGAGGAGAGATGATTGTGAATGCGTGGCCACGCTCGGATGAAATCTATAGTAGATTATCCGGTCAGACAGTCATTCTTCTGATCGAGGAAACCACTTTATGATATGATAACGTGCAAGAACGACCTGGAAGACATCTTGCATTGAGTGAGAGATATTATTGGACAAGAGAATTGGTAACGCACACTTGTTTCAGACAAGTGGGAGATTGTTGGAGTAGTGTCCTCCACAATGAGTGCGTTTACATATTAAATCTCGTAAAAGGAATATCGGGGATTTATTTTATTTATTTGTCAGCTGGTCATCGTTAATCGGTAATGATTGGCTGACTAGAGTTTGACATTACTGTCGTATGACGGCGGTGATCAGCTGATCCCTTTAGGTCACACCTATAGGATGACGCCCAAATAGAATAAATTAATTGTTTGTATGAGATATGAGATAATTAATTCCTTGTATTATTTGACTCTTAGTTAGTCACATAAATGTATTATTTGATGACGGGTTACGAACTCGGGACAAGAGATTTATTATTTAATTATGAGATATTTAAATGATTAGAATTTATTAATTAATTGTTAATTAATTAATTTTATACGATATGTGTATATGTTTTGAGGTAGAATCAATTAGCTATTATGTTTTACAAGAGGTTGTAAAATTAACTAAATGGGTTAATATTGAGACATTGTATGTTGATAATATGGTCTTATGATTACTTAATAGTTAAGTAGTCATTGGTAGTTAATTTATATTATTTAAGGGTTAAATAATTAAATTAATATTTAATTATGTAAGATAATTAAATATAAGATTTATAAGCATTTGTGGGGCAAATGTCGAAAACCGAAATGGACCAAAAGTAGTCTATATGTTCCGGTTTGTTTAAGGGCATACATGTGTCCATTTTAGTGGATTTTCCACTTAAAATTGTCTCCCATATTTTGCTATATATACCCCACTATTCACCTCATTTCTCAAGTTGGAAAAATAAGAAGAAAAATTGGTCCTTTGAGTCTTCTAAAACCGGTTGCCTACTATACATTTAGAAGACCAATTTTCCTTCTTACTTTGTTCATCTTATCATCCAAAACACATATAAATATAAACTAATAATATTTATTAGTACATCAAATAATCAATAAACAAGGATTACTACTACATATACCTAGTTAGTATTATAGTAGTATTTTGGGTTGATTCTTAGGTGCTTCCTTAGGAGATTACCTATATTGGTAATTGGTGTTCTTGGAGCATCATCCATAGTTGAATAGCTCAAAAACTATAAAGGTAAGAGACCTTTGTAGTGCCCATATTTGCCTTATAGCAATGTAAGGAATTTTTGTCTTAAGATGGTTTAAAACCATCTTTTGTACTTTTTATTTGCATGCATGTAAATTTAGACCACTTTAAATTAATTTGTAATTTTAATATCATAAGATGAATATTAATTTGGTCTAAATTACTAACACTCATCATCGACTTAGCGAGTGGTTCTTGGTTCAACAATTTTGGAATGGTCTTTATGAAGACTCAAGAAACATTCTCAACATGGGATCAAATGGTATGTTCACCGAAGTTGACGATAATCAAACTTGGAATAAGATTGAGGAAATGGCAGTCCACAATTCACAATATAGTAGACTCCGCAAGGCTACTAGAGGAGGAAAGCATGAAGTGGACTCCATTACTCAATTGGGTGCTCAACTTAGTGCTCATATTGATACCATCAACTTGAAGTTCGAAAAAGCTATGGCTAGACTTAAAGAAGCCTCAAAATCACCAACGCATCATGTTAATGCCATGACGGCATCTTCATCAATCCCAAGTGGGATATGTGAGAATTGTGGAACATTGGGACATGACCAAAGTGAATGTAGGGGAACAAATGAACAAGTGAATGCTTTTCAAGCATACAAGAGTGGTACCCCTTATTCAGATTAATACAATGAAAACACCAAATTCCACCACTACAAAAAGAATTAAAACAGGCGACTGATTTTGGCGACTGAAATCAGTCGCCAAAATCAATTTGGCGACTGAAATCAGTCGCCAAACGTCAGTCGCGGACCTTAGTCGCCTTTTTTAGCTTTGGCGACTAAAGTCGGTCGCCAAATTTAGCGACTGACAAATCAGTCGCCAAATACCAAAAATGGCGACTGAAAGGGTAGTCGCCAATTTGGCGACTGATACCAAGGTAGTCGCCAAAATGGCGACTGAAATGCAGTCGCCAAATGCTGATTCAGTCGCCATTTTTGGGTGACGTAGCCAATTTGACTGAGGCAATTTGGCGACTGATTACAGATTTGGCGACTATAAATCAGTCGCCAATTTGGCAACTACCTTAATATCAGTCGCCAAATTGGCGATCGACTTGCGATCGCCAAATCGATGCGATCGCCAAAGCTATCGTAAGTTTTGGTGGATTTTTCGTTTTCATTGCTAGCCAAAAATTTACAACCGCATACAAACCGATGTTCCACAACACCATACATCCCATTTCAACACACACAACACCATACATTTCAACCCAACACCTCCCAATTTCTCAAACTTCATTTCATATATTGAAAATGAAAGTTTTACAAGCTAAACTATTCTAAATGTTCAAGTCTAAATGTTCAAGTCTTACAAGCTTACATGCTAAAATCATCTTACTTGGAAGCCAACACCGGCTCCACTCCCCCATGTGGACCATGCGGATCATTTGGATCGTAGTTGGATCTAGGTCCGGGGTTACAACCTTGCCACCAATCCTCAAACATTTCCATTCTTTCCTTCATTTTCCGGAATTCTTCATCACGTTTGGCAAGTTCTTCATCACGTTTGGCATCACGTTCATCACGCTCTCTTATTTGACTTTGAAGTTGACTAATAATTCCCGGTTGATACGTGTTCTTTGGGAATTGTTGAAGTCGATCTCCTACGCGTTTTCTCATAGAAAGCCGGTGTTGAACTTCCGGTACCATACACATTCCCTTTCTTGAAGCCATCCACCAACTTATACCATATGTCATTATCCGGAGTTTCTGGATTGGCGGCTTTTTCTTGTTCAAATGCTTCCTACAATATTAAACAAATGGTTGTAAGTTAATATGGTAACCACCTTATATACGACATTTTAAAAGAGAGTAAATTAACAAAAATTAAGTGTTACGGAAACTTACATATAATTGCTTGTCTTTTGGCTTAGTCCAAATTCTAACCCCTTTGTGGTCAACCCTGGAATGCGTGTCCAGAAACAGTTCTGGTACCGACGCAATCTAATTTGTGACTTCTTCTTTCCTCTCTCGAATGAAAAAAAAAACATACATGTTAGAAAATCAACAAAAAATGTAACATAAAATAAACATGTTGCATTGAAAACAAAAAAAAAGTGTGAAATAATAGACAAACTTACCCCCAACATACGATTAAAAATAGTGGAATCCATAGCATCAACAACCATCTCTCTATATGGGTTCTCATCATTTTGTATTTGTTGGGTGTGAGTTTGTTCATGAATTGGAGAATATGCTTCTCCATGTGAAATCCAATTGTAATAATTTGGCTTAAACCCGTTTATAATGAGATGTTCTTCTACTACAATGTCAAGCTGGTATTTCAGGTTTTTGCATTTGGCACAAGGGCACCTAAGTTTTTTGTCTACCAAGTCATATTCATCTTGTTGTTTAGCAAATTCAATAAACTCGCTAACACCCTTTATAAATCTAGCGGTAGGACGTCTTTTCTTATTGGAATGGTCTAATCTTCCTTCATACATCCATGAACGTTCCAATCTCTTCATTTTAATCTAAAGAAGACCCCAAAGAAATTTAAACATTTTTAAAAAATAACAATAATATTAAATACAAAATTTAAACATTATACTCCACATTATACAATAAACATATGAAAACAATATATAAATATTGTCAATAAGTAATCCATCTTCGAATGGGGTCCTTATCACTCCAACCTAAACCCGTCAATGTACGTTTCAAGTCACTAGCAAACACACTTGTAATTTATTAATGAGGAAAAAATTCGGCAAAGCAATTCCCTTGAGTTCTCCAAATACACATATACATGTATTCGGAGAACATTAAAGGGATCGCCACCAAACTCATTCCTCATTAATAAATCACAAGTACGTGTTTACTACCTAAATGACTTGAACGTACAAAGACAGATCCCAAAATGGGGACTATTCAAGAATTACTCCTAATGAGTAATTCTTGAACGGGTACTAAGTCAACATCAAATCAAACAACAACACAATCAAGTACTAAATTAATTAAGTCAATCAATAGCCCAATTCAACCACATAGTAAAGGCTTCTATCCTAAAGTCCGTAACATAATTTGAACTAAAATTAGTAAATTTAAAAAGTAACTGGTAAGAGGAGGTTACCTAATCAAGTAAAAGCAAAAATGAAAAGAAAACAAGAAGCAACGGCTACCGCGACGGTGGTGCCTAGCAACAGCGGTGACAACCCCGAAAAGAGAAAAGAAAAACAAAAATAACAAGGTTATTCTACCTCAATTCATCAATAACATGAATTATCAAACTAAATTTATCAAAATCAAGTCCTAAAGAAGGTTCTACTTAGCTAATAGATAATTTCTCTTAATCCAAAAGACGGTTCCACTTAGCTAATTCCATTAATGCAAAGGACGGTTTCACTTAGCTTAACATTAATAATAATAAGGCGGTTTAATTAGTAATAATAATAATAATAATAATAATAATAACAATAATAATAATAATACTAATACTAATAATAATACTAATACTAATAATAATAACAATAATAATAATAATACTAATACTAATAATAATACTAATACTAAACCCTTCCCCCACCGCCACCACCCACGGCCACCCTTCCCCCACCGCCACCCTTCCCCCACCGCCACCCTTCCCCCACGGCCGACCAAACCCCCACCCATAACCCTAAACCTAAACACAAACCCCCTTAATCATTCCCTTTTAATTCAAACACAAATTAAACTAAATCTAACTACAAATTAATCTAACATACTAACTACAAATAAATCTAACAAACTAACCACAAATTAATCAAACTAACTACAAATTAATCTAACAAATTAAACAAATTAAACTGAAATTAAACAAAAAAAAACTAACCTAATTAAAGAGAGTGATGGAGGCAATGAGAACGGTGGTCACGGTGGTGGAAGTGGTGGAAGTGGTGGTGTGGTTGTGTGGTTGTTGTCGTCGCCTTTCGCCCGCTGCTTCCTCTCTCTCTTTTTTTTTTTTTTTTTTGTTTCGAAAGAGTAAAGCAGGAGAGAGGACTGACCGTTTTCTATAAAAAAAATTGGCGACTGAAGAGCCATTTGGCGACTGCATTTCAGTCGCCAAATTTGGCGACTGCACATATATCCGTCGCCAAATTTTAATACTCGGTCGCCAAATTGATTCCCTTTTTAAAAATTGACAGCCTGGTTTCTACTTACAAAATTGGCGACTGATTGTCAATTTGGCGACTGAGTTTCAGTCGCCAAATTGGCGACTATATCTAGTTCAGTCGCCAAATTGAAAGTTTCAGTCGCCAAGTTTGATTCCTTTTTTGAAAAAGTCAGTCGCCATATTGGCGACTAATTTCAGTCGCCAATTTAAAAATCAGTCGCCAATTTGGCGACTACTTATTTCAGTCGCCAAATTTCGGTCGCCTGTTTCAGATTTTCTTGTAGTGCACTCAAATCTCTCATACAAAAGCCAAAATGTTCAAAACCCTCAACCAACATACACCCCACCTCCCATGAGAAACCAAAATCAAAGACCCTTTTACAACCAAAACCAAGGTTACCAAAATCAAACTCCATACAATCAACAAAATGACCAAGGTTTCGATGTTCAAAAAGCGGTCCTCCAAATGCAAAAGAATCAACAAGAGTTTATCACTCAAATGCAAAAGGATAGTCAAGCAAAGGAAATCACCATCAACAACATCCTAGCCCACACCAAAATGTTGGAAACCCAATTGACTCAACTAGCATTTTCAAGCTCACAAAGACAAAAGGGGCAATTACCACCTCAAAGTAATCCCCCAAGACATGAAACGATTAGTGCCATTCACTTGAGGAAAGGTACGAGATATGAAGCACCAAAGAAGCAAGTTGAGGATGAAGTTGTGGAAGCTACTGACAAAGAAGAAGTTGTGCAAAACTCCAAGGATGGAGAACCAACAAAAGAAGAAATTTCAAAGAAAAATGAAGACATGCCAAGGAGAAGGATCCCATTGTGATTAGACTTCCTTTTCCAAGTCGTCAAGCCAAGCCCAAATTTGATGAACAACTTGGAAACTTTATGGAAATTATGAAGAATTTGGAAGTCTCGATTCCTTTCACGGAATTAATCAATCACGTGTCGGCCTATGCAAAGTACATGAAGTACATCCTTACGAAAAAGAAGTCGATCCGGAAGCTTGAGACTATCGCCTTCACTAAGGTGAGTAGTGCAATAATTCAAGGGAGTTCACCTCCAAAACTTAGAGATCCGGGAAGCTTCTCAATACCGTGTACCATTGGCGACACCACGATCAACAAAGCCCTATGTGATCTAGGAGCTAGTGTGAGTGTTATGCCGTATTCGGTAAGTAAAAGGTTAGGGATGGGAGAGCTTAAATGCACCAATATCACACTCCAAATGGCCGATAGATCGACGAAGACACGATTAGGGATATGGGAAGATGTTCCCGTAAGAGTTGGGTATTTTTTCATCCCGATGGACTTTGTCATTGTTGACATGGAAGAAGACTCCAATATTCCAATCATTCTAGGTAGACCTTTCTTGCACACCGCGGGTGCGGTGATAAATGTGAAGCATGGAGAGCTCACTCTAGAAGTGGGAGATGAGAGCATAACTTTCAATCTTGACAAGACCATGAGAGCTCCCCGTTTGCATGAACCATGTTTTATGGTTGATCATTATAGCCGGAAGGATGAAAGGAAGAAGTCAGAATTTCAATGGAAGAAGAAAGTTGATGATGCTCCACCAAAAGAGCAAGGGAATTGTGACAAAGAGAGCTTGAAAAGCTCACCAAAGTCAAGCAATGAAGAGGATGGCTGATGTGATCATTATTTGCGCACCTTTAGTCCCCTGATTGAGCCTATTTTGCATACTATTATAGCCTTTCATGGCCATTTTATCCGTCAAAACCTTCCTATTTTCTTTTCTATCGCATTCTATATGTTTTGTAGGAAAGGAGATAATAAGGCGGAATTTCCCGTCTTTCGTGCGTATTCGGAAGCTATTTGACGATATTTGATGGACTAGTATGAGGAGGAAACAAGAACTAAAGACCAAGCCTACAAGAATAAAATGGAAGTGAAGGAAAGGGGAGAATAGAAGAGAAAACGAGAACTGCGGTCCAACCCGTGCAAATTCCCTGGAATCCGGCCGTTCCCAATGTACAGAATCCGTGCGTCTTCACACCAATCCGCCCGTCCTCCCCTTCACCAATCCGCCCGTCTTCACATCAATCCGCCCGGATTCCATCTCAGCACATTTTCGTCTTCCTCAAGCTTCAAAGAAAGAAGCCCTTCCTTCAAAAGATACCGGCTCCTCCCTGCTTAAACTAAAAAGTGTAATTACTACTTTAGCCCTTAGTTAACCCTAATGCATCCACCTAATTTCCACTATAAATACCCCATTTGTAAATAATCAAGGGGACACCTTTTTGATCAAGTTTTAGAGTAGAAAATCCTTCTTTAGATTAGATTAGGAGTAGATTAGAATAAATTACTCTTTAATCTTTCCATAAATTACACATTAATCTTTCCATAATTATTGTTCAAGTTTATTATTCAAGTTTATTATTGGGTAATTGAAGATTATTGGGTTATTATTGGGAGATTGACAACCTTCCATCAATCATCAAGTTTCTTCTATTATTCTTTGCATTATTGTTTTGGAATCTCCATAGGTATAATCCTCTTAATCCTTGTTTTAATTATTGTTAATCTTTCTTACTTGTTATTCATGTTTTACCTTGTTAATATGATTGACAACCTTGTTAACATGCTAAACTTGATAATAAGTGAGTAGTCTCTTAGCTAGGATTAGTGGGTGATTAGGGGAAACCAACATGGGATTGATTCATGCTTAATCTAATATGTTCACATGATTAAATTGCTTGCTTGTTGTGATGTCAACTTTATGCACATGTTATGTTTGATGAAATGCCAAGCCTATGAATCCTTGCATTTACAACCATCTCTTATCTATTCAACTTGACTTGTAAGATATAAACCAACTCGAGTCTTGTTAGACCATGCATAGAAGTTGATTAGGAGGAAAGTAAGTCGACTTGTAGGTGTTGTACAATCTAATCGATTCGGCTTCGGGACCCAACTCTTCCTAAGAACCGTAAGACATAAACCAACTCGGTTCCCTCATAACATTAATTGCTTGCTTATAATTGTAAACATGTTTGTATGATCAACACCATTAATCCCCTTGACCCCATGATATCCTAGCACTTTTAATCATTTGTTTACATCTTTCCTTTTATTGCTTGTTTTACTTTATTGCTTGCATTAGCCTAGGACACAACTACAAACCCAAACAAATTGTGACACTAGCATAAATTGAGATAGATAGACTTAGAACCCAAAGCACACCGTCCCATGGATCGACCTCGACTTACCGCTAACTAGTAGTTTGTTGAGTATTACAAATGTGTTTGATTGGATGTGACCCGACGACATCGCAACCAACATCAATGGCCTTGTTGGCCAAAACAAGAAAGTGGGAGAGTTGTCTCCATCAACTCAAGAGATCTTTAGTGATAAAGTAGATGAAGTTTGCGGTTTTTGGGACGATGAGTTTGAAGGGATTTTCAACCCCTATATTGGAAATGCTATCGATCAAGACCAACATGAAGGACAACAAGTGCAAAGATCTATTGAGGATATTTATCATGAAAATGAACAAGCTTTTGACTACTTCTTCAAGGTGTTGAGTAACATCAACAACACCTTAGACATGCCCCCATGACATCTCACTAAGGATGAGAGTTTGGTGGAGTCCTCTCCAAACCACCATTTGTAAATATTTCTAACTCCCTAACTTGCATTTTAATTCTTACATTGCATTTTTGTCATTTTTGGGTTTTTTATGCCTTGATCAAGATATTTATCATTTTTTTTGAGAGAAGTGAGGGAGGGACTAATGATTTTATTGATGTGTAGTGCTTTAACTTAGTGTAGGGATGCAATTTCCTAGGCTATTCATGCCTTTGTAGTGCCCCTACAATGAAGAACACGGGATTTGAAGAATGAAAATGACACGGGATATGAAAGTGCACGGATGGACCTGAATCCGGGTAGACCAGGAGGAATCCGAGCGTCCTTATGGGTAATCCGCTAGTCTTTTAGGAATCCGAGCGTCTATGGAGGATTCCGTCCGTCCAAATGAGCTGCAAAATTGAAAATTTTGGTCTGTTAGAAAATCCGAGCGTCCCAGCTGAGAAGACGCTCGTCCGAAACTGGCCGCTCGTCTTTGTGGAAAGACGCTCGTCTTTTTGCCAGTGCAGATTAAGTAAAGTCGCTGTAAGAGAATCTGCTCGTCTTTAAGGAAATCCGCTCGTCTTACTTGCAGAATCAGCTCGTCTTCACTGAAAGACGCTCGTCTTTAGGCGAGTTTTCCTGAAGCCAAATTGAGCAGAATCCGAGCGTCCCGACAGGAATCCGCTCGTCTTCCCCCTGCAGTTTTGAAATTTTCGGGTGCTTTAATACCCCTTCCCACATTCATTTCATTCATTCATTCATTCAAACAGTACCCATAAACCCCAAAACCCCAAAACCCTCATCCTCTCCATCACCAAAAACAAGATTTCCTCAACCAAATTCACAAAATCAAATTCAAACTTCCTTACAACAACAATTAATCACTCCTTTTGCAACAATAATCAATCCAAGTACCAAAATCTTCAACCGTTGAGTCGATTTTTGAAATGCAAAGACAAATCCTCTCATCTTAAAATCGATTTGGGTATAATTAGAAATTGAATATTTTCAAACTTTTCTTGGTGTAATCAACAATGGCAAGAACAAAAGGAGCAACAAAGGCACTCAAGGCAAAGACACTTTCAAAAAGGCAACAAAGCCTTCAAGCAAAGAAAGCTTCAATGGCTATGGTGGTTGCTAATGCAAACTTGGAAGTTCAACAACAACAAGATCCTCCCTTGGAAGCATCAACATCAACAACTCCGGAAATCGCTCAATTATCAAGCTATCCGGAGGTAATTTTCATTTCCGACTCCCATAGGGATACATTTTCCAAGTATGCTAAGAAAGCCATTTTACCAACCAAATTCATATGTGAAGATGCCTTGAACAAATTGGGTGTCCTTGAACAAACAAAAGCCTTCTTTGAAGCCATGGGGTTGGGAAAATTGTTTACTACAAGAGAATTAACATACCCCTCCCTTACCTTGGAATTCTTAAGTTCATTGAAAGTGACTAAGGTAGAGACTAGAGAATACATCAAGTTTCGCCTTGCCAATGTGAATAGGCGCATCACCTTTGATGTTTTGAGTAAGACATTAGGCCTTAGTGATACACCTTATTATCACAAGATGCCCGAAAAGTATGACCCCGCTCCTCTTTGGGAGGCGATTTCCGGGAAGAAATTTGTGAGCTTTCATGCTTGTCGCGCTCTATTAGTCCACCATCCGGGCATTAGAGTGTGGCACAAGGTCATCGGGAATAGTATAATTGCAATAAAAGGCACTAATCACTTTACAAAGCTCGATTGTGTTCTACTTGAGTCAGCCTTAAATGTCGGAAGGGAATTCACTAAGCCTTACAATGCTCTAAGGCTTTTGATGGAAAGATGGCTTAATGTTGATTGTGGAAAGGAAGGCACCGCTCATATTGTAAATGGAGGTCTAGTTCCTCTCTTGGCCAAGCACTTTGACGCAAATTTCAACAAGGATAACACCTATGTGGCGATCAAAGGGGGTCATCTCATTGACATGGACGCCATGATTTACAAGTACAAGTGGGTCAAGCATAATTCTCTTGACACCAACTATGGTTGGCTAACCAATGATGCTAGATCTTTCACTTTGCCTTCCAAAATTTGCCGGTTGAGTGTCCATCGAACAAACTACCTTCTTCCACTCTCCATGGAAGCCGAATACATCATCTGTCAACAAAGGGGAGAGATTGAAGAGCCCTCCTCCTCCATTGTCACACCACCCTACCCATTCAAATAACAAGAGTTCAAACCCAAAGATGTTGAAGTGGGCAATGACTACATGACTCAGCTCATGCAAGAGATGCACAAACAAGCTTATAATGATCGAGTAGATGCATACTTGGCCCAATATCCACCCCTCCTTCATTTAGCTAGGCAAGGACTACTTGATCCATCATGTCCTTTCCCTAGTTGGGCGGATAGGGAAGTCTTCTTTCCAAGCACATCTAGGTGTGAAAGACCGGGTGAAGATGAGAATGTAGATGATGAGGTTGTTGATGATGAGGGTGTTGATGAAGAGGTAGATGAAGAAGAAGAGGCTAATGAAGATGATGAAGGAAGTGAGCAAGGAAGTGAAGAGGGGAGTTGAGATGATTCCGCTTCTATGGAGGAAAATGATGACAATGATGATATGATGGAGGACTAGCAAACTTTGGAGGCTCCTACCCTCTTGAGGTTTGTCTACTTCTTTCTTTGTTTTCTTTATTTTATCTTGATCATAGTTTGGAGAGTCCTAGCAACATAGTGGACTAACACCTTGGCTCCATTGACGTGTTCTTTTTATTGTTCCCATTTGAAAAATCCAAAATGACAACATATAGTTTCACGCATTGCATTTTGTGTGTATGAACTACCCCCAAATTTAAGACATTAGAAATAATGTCTATTTTGGTTTGGGGAAGTACATGTATACGCAACGGGAGGTAATCTAAATTACGCTCTCCGTCATAAACAAAAACCCATGCATCATGTAGTGTAGCTTAGTATAACTTGCATTTAGTATAGAAATCATGCATCATACTTGCATAATTTCCTATCATATTGGCCATTGAGGACAATGCCCATATTAGTGTGGGGATGGGAAATTCTAACTTAACTTTTATTCAAAAATAAAAAAAAATCAAAAATTTCGATAAAATAAAATAAAAATTGAAAATCCAAAAACAAGTTCTTTTCCTTTGTAGTGTAGTCTTATATATATTGTTGTATATATTGTGTTTGTTCTATCCTTGTTCACATTGATCGACTACACCACATCCGAGACATGAGGATATTGAAGACCGCATGGTATGATCTTTCCAATCTCCTTTTTTTCTCTTTATGTTAATGACTATGTGGCTTTATTTTGATTGATGCGGTATGAACAATGTGAATCTAGGACTTGCATTTAGATTATTTGGCGTACTAGTTGGTAGAATCATATGCATTAGGATGTATAAATGTTAGTTGCATCATGGCATGTAGTTGCATGTTAGAAAACTTTTGTGAAACCGTCTACTTGGGAAGCTTGACAAGTGTATATAGGCCCTAGTAGATGCTTTTTCTTCTTAAGATTTTGCTTGTTAGAATACTTGTAAAACACCCTAGGATGTGTCATGCTAGTATCCATTGACCCATGGATTAAGGCCTAGTCAAGAGTACCTTGTGGTGTGATAACTCCTTGCCTACCGTTTATTCCAAGGTGACCCTCGAAACCATGCAACCATCATCCATCCATGTTCTACCACATTTTTGTCATCAAAGGGAATGGGCACAAAAAGAAATTGATTTGAGTTCAAAGAAATGAAATGAAAAGTGATAGAAAGTTTGCAAATTGCATCAAATGAAAAGAGGAGCAAAGATAGACTCCTATACTTCAAATATAAGCCACCCTCACTACATATGGGGTGATTTTGAAAATGTTCAAAAGAAAATGCAAAAAGTTGAAAAGTTATCAAGTGTTGAATTGCCAAAAATCAAAAGAAATGGCAAAAAGAAAGTGTTCTCAAATGTTATATGCCACAAGAAATTGGGGGGAAAAATAACAACAAAAGCAAACTCCCAAATGAAACTCAAATACTATCGATCCCTTTATCCATCGTATCCATTTTTGTGCATGGTAGAGAGGGGACGACCCTTCTTCTTGTCTTGGCAAGAGGGGGAATTCCGTGATCCTCCAGTGTTTCTAACACCATAGGGAGTCTACTCTTGACAAAAGCATTTAACAATTGAGGACAAAGACACCCTAGCTTGACACAACTTGGAGGTGATTTATTGGTATCCTTCTAGGCTTAGTAGTTTAAAGAAATTGCATCTATGAAGGAGTGTGTACCCTTGAATTGCTTCTCTTGTAGATAATTTCCACCACGGAGTGAGACCCGCTAATTTTCTCATATCGGCTATGCTATTAGGTTAGTTTAAATAACGGTCCTAGTCTTTGTCACCTCTTTACTCGGGACGAGCAAAGGTTCGGTTTGGGGATATTTGATGTGACCATTATTTGAGCATATGTAGTCCCCGAATTAGCCTTGTTCCCATGCTTTTTAGTGCATATTTGGGTCATTTATTGTCTTTAGTCCTTTGTTTTGCATATTCTTTGAGGTTTTGTTTCCTTGGTAGGAAAGGAGTGCAAACCTTACATTTTCATGGCAAAATAGAGCTAAATTGATTGAATTCATTGACCAAGCATCAAGGAGAAGACAAGACTAGAAGGCCTTTGTACGTATTATAGTAGTTTGGCAATGATGAGAAAAGATCCTTGCATCTCCGACGAAATCCTCAAGGAATGTATGAAGAAAAAGGAAGAAAAGAAGAAAGGAGGAAGCTGACTCAAGATCCGAGCGGATTGGCCACAATTCGCCCGTCTAAGACAAGCAATCCGAGCGTCTTCCTCAGAAGAACACTCGTCCAAAACCGCCACAATCCGCCCGTCCACCCCACGAATCAGCTCGTCCAACAGACCCACAATCCGCTCGTCCCGTGCCTTGGACGCTCGGATTGTGTGACAGCTAATCCGTCTTTTACTTGTACTATGAAGGATGCGCATACATCGGAAAAGACTAGCAAAAAGGAGACTCACATATTTTTCTAAGAGGAGTGATTCCTTAAGTACTTAATCGTCATTTAAACCCTTAGTAAACCCTAATTTGTGTACCTAATCCCCACTATAAATACCCCATTTGTCTAATTAGATTAGCATGTTCTCCTTATCAATCTCTAGTGTAGTTTATATCAATCAAATCTCTCTTTAATATTGTAATCAACATTTAATCAAGTCTCAATACAAATCTCATTTCCTTAATCTCTCTTTTGTTCATCTTTCATTTTGTATAATTGAAGATTATTTGGGTTATTATTGGGAGATTGACAACCTTCCAATCAATCATCAAGTACTTCTATTATTCTTTCTTTATTATTGGAATCATTAGTAGGTATAATTCTCTTAATCCCTTTTTAATTATTGTTAATCATCTTTATTTATTCATCATGTTTTACTTTGTTGGTATGATTGACAACTTTGCTAGCATGTTCAACATGATAATGAGTGAGTAGTTTCCTTAGCTAGGGTTAATGGGTAATTAGGGGAAACCAACATGGGGGATGATTCATGCTTAAATTAATATGTTTTCATAGTTTATTTGCTTGCTTGTTGTGATCTCAACTTATGCACATGTTATGTTCGATGAAATGTGAGCCTATGAATCCTTGCATTTTTTACCCATGACCTATCTTTTCAATGAGACTTGTAAGACATAAACCAACTCGAGTCTCATTAGACCATGCATATAGTTGAGTAGGGAAGATTAAGTCGACTTGTAGGTGTTGTACAATCTAATCGATTCGGCTCCGGGATCCAAACTTTCCTAGGATTGTAAGATATAAACCAACTCGATCCATCACAACAATAATTGCTTGCTTATAATTAGAGAATATGTTTGTATGATCAATTCCCATGAATCCCCTATGACCCCATGACACCCTAGTGCCTTTTATCAATTGTTTACATCCCTCTTTATTCATCTTGTGATGCGATCCCGCTAAGTGTTCACAAATTAAGATGTGGTCGTTGGGTCACGGTCGAATCAAAACACAATTTATAGCTTCACAAACAACTCTACAATTAGTAAAGAGGTAAGTAAAGGTCGGATCCCAAGGGACGGGTATTGAAATGAGATTTCTATTGCAACTAGCGGTGTCTAAGGGGTGTCAGAAATTGGGTTGATGTAGAAGGTTACTAAACTAAAATAGCAATGAAAATAAACAAGCAAGATGAATTAAAGGGGTGTAAACAATTGATTAAAGGCACTAGGGTGTCATGGGATCATAGGGGAATCATGGGATATGATCATACAAACATGTTCTCAAATTATAAGCAAGCAATTATTGTTGTGATGGATTGAGTTGGGTTATATCTTACAATCCTAGGAAAGTTTGGGTCCCGGAGCCGAATCGATTAGATTGTACAACACCTACAAGTCGACTTAATCTTCCCTACTCAACAACATGCATGGTCTAATGAGACTCGAGTTGGGTTATGTCTTACAAGTCTCATTGAAAAGATAGAAGATGATAGTAAATGCAAGGATTCATAGGCTTAGCATTTCATCAAATATAACATGTGCATGAGTTGAGATCAAAACAAGCAAGCAAATAAAACATGAAAGCATATTAGATTAAGCATGAATCATTCCCCATGTTGGTTTCCCCTAATCACCCATTAACCCTAGCTAAGAGACTACTCACTCATTATCATGTTGATCATGCTAGCAAGGTTGTCAATCATACCAACAATATGAAACATGATGAATAAATGAAAGTAATTAACAATAATTAAAAAGGGATTAAGAGATTATACCTACTAATGATTCCAATAATAAAGCAAAGACAAAAGAAGTACTTGAATGCTTGATTGAGAGGTTGTCAATCTCCCAATAATAACCCAAATAATCTTCAATTACCCAAAATAAAGGATGAACAAAAGAGAGATTAAAGAACTAAAACTTGGATTAAAACTTGATTAATACTTGATTACAATATTAAAGAGAGATTTGATTGATATTAACTACACTAATTATTGATAAGAAGAACATGCTCCTCTAATTAGACTAATGGGGTATTTATAGTGGAAATTAGGGAGGATGCATTAGGGTTAACTAAGGGCTAAACTAGTAATTACACTTTTTAGATTGAGCAAGGAGGAGCCGGTATTTTCCGAGAGAAGGGCTTCTTTCTTCGTAGCTTGGAGAAGACAATCCGTCTTTGTCTTTGGAATCCGGGCGGAATAGGGTCGGGACGGGAGGATTCTGGCGTTGGAATCCGAGCGGATTCAGGGGAATCCGGTCAGATTGTGGAGGTGGAATCCGAGCGGATTAAGGCAAAGCCGCTCGGATTGTGCTGCTGCGGGACGGACGAATTGGTGACAATCCGCTCGGATTGTCAGTCAGCAACAAATCTTTTTCTTTTCTTCCCTTTTCTTCATAAATTCCTTGGGGATTTCCTTGGGGACTCAAGGATCCTTTCTCAAGATCAAAATCTCAAAGAATATGCAAAACAAAGAACTAAAGATAAGAAATGACCCAAATAGGCACTAAAAAGCATGGGAACAAGGCTAATTCGGGGGCTAAATATGCGCCAATTATGGTCACATCAAATATCCCCAAACCGAACCTTTGCTCGTCCCGAGTAAAGAGGTGACAAAGACTAGGACCAATACTAACCTATCCTAATAATATAGCCGATATGAGACAATTAACGGGTCTCACTCCGCCCCTTCAACTCACAACAAGACAACCATGAGGTAGGATGCCTTCTTGCAAGGCAAGGTGGGTCTTGCCAAAATGGCGACACATCCAATCATTAAGCACACAAAAACACATAATGGATGCATCTACAAAAAGAATAACCACTTCCTCATCAAGTGGCGGAGGCACTAAAGAGGAACAAATTTAAGAGTATGTAATCCTTCACAAATACTAGTTCAACAAATTACTAAGTCTAAGAGGATGGCACTAAATCACCTCCAAATGGTGTTAAACTAGACTACTTTCGTCCTCAATTTCCAAATGCTTTTGTCAAGAGCGATCGGATGGTGGTGGAATGATGATCCCTATGATGCTAGTAGCATATGACATGACAAGTCTCAAATTCTCTACAAAAGTGGTTTGACAAAAGGCTTTTTGGGAATGAAATGCTCAAATCTTTATTCACAACGGGTGGATATGACTAGTATTCAAAATTGTCCTCATTTCACTTTCACATTTCAAAAATTTAAGATGGGGTTTGTCCCTTCTGGGCTAGTGTCCTTTGCTTTCGCCAATCGCTTATTAGGCAACCGGTTAACCTCTAGACAATAGCTTTTCGGGGTGATAGTCACTCTGTCTCTGGGCGGCCGAATTCACAACCGTATGGGGGCCCAATTCAATGGATCCCGCACCAAAGCACATCGAAGTGGTACGCCTCCATCAAAACAACTTAAACTTCTCATCTTTCAACAATTCATAACATTTGAGGTTTCCTTGGCATTACATTACTTCCACATGACAAAATTTCTTTGAAATGAGCACTTCAAGCTTATTGATATAAAATATTTTTGGGTTGCCTTACCACAAGGTCAAACAAAGTCACCTAGACAAGTTAACCAAGTCCACATCGCATCACGGCGTTGGATAGGTGACTCACATGCAAACCCTTGACTAGGCCTTGGGTCATGGGTCAAAAGACACTAGTATGACACTATATAGGGTGTTTTACAACCATTCTAGTAGGCAAAGTCTTAAGTTGAACAAGTATTTGTAATGGCTTAGTTCCTCTTCTCAAAGTTCCTAAATAGGCATTTTTCAAAACATTTCTAACATGCAACTACATGCCATGATGCAACTAATATAAACATCCTAATGCAAGTGATTCTATCAACTAATATGACATATAAACTAAATGCAAGTCCTAAGTTCACATTGTTATACCGCATCAATCAAAATAAAGCCACATAGTCATTAACATAAAGAGGAAAAAGGAGATTGGAAAGATCATACCATGCGGTCTTCAATGTCCTCATGTCTCGGATGTGGCGTAGTCAATCAATGTGAACAAGGATAGAACAAACACAATATATACAAGATAATATATACAAGATTACAAAAGGAAATAAACATGTTTTTGGGTTTTCAATTTTCAAATTTTTATGATTTTTGAGATTTTTCAATTTTTTTTGGGTTTTTTGAATAAGAGTTAAATGTTAGAATTCCCATCCCCACACTAATATGGGCATTGTCCTCAATGGCCAAAATGATGGAAATTATGCAAAGATGATGCAATATTTCTATACTAAATGCAATCTACACTAAGCTATACTACATGATGCATGGTTTTTATTATGACGGAGAGGATAATTTAGATTACCTCCCGTTGTGTATGCATTAACTTCCCCAAACCGAGTGGGACACTATTGCTAATGTCCAAGGATGGGTGTAGTTCATGCACACACTATGCTATGCATGAAACTAATTTGTCATTTTGGATTTTGAAAATGGGAACAATAAAATGAGAACACCTCAATGGTACCGAGGTGTGAGTCCTCTAATGGTGCTAGGACTACTCCAACAATGATCAAAATAATATAAAATACAAAGAGAGAAATAGACAAACCATGAGAGGGTAGGAGCCTCCAAGGCTTGCTAATCTTCCATCATGCTATCACCATAACTTCCCTCATTAGAAGTGGCCACATTGCCACTTCCCTTGTCATTTGCTTCTTCACTTTCTTCCTCATCTTCCTCATCATCATCTTCACCATCCTTTTCTTCTTCACTTGCTTCTTCCTCAATATTATCATCAACTTCTTCATCATCTCCAACAACCTCATTGTCACCCAAAACAACCCTAGATGCACCCGGAAATAGGACTTCTCTATCCGCCCAACTAGGCAAAGGACAAGATGGATCAAGTAGTCCTTGCCTAGCTAAATGTAGGAGGGGTGGATATTGAGCCAAGTAGGCATTTTTCCGATCTTCAAAGGCTTGCTTGTGCATTGCTTGCATGAGAAGAGTCACATAGTCTTTCCCAACTTCAACTCCTTCCGGCTTGAACTCTTCATACTTAAAGGGGTAAGGTGGTATGACAATGGAAGAGGAGGGCATTTCAAGATCACCCTTTTGTTGTTGAATGATATACTCGGCCTCTTTGGAAAGGGGAAGTAGATAATTGGTCCGGTGGACGCTTAGACGACAAATCTTCGAAGGCAAGGTGAACGATCTAGCTTCACTAGTGAGCCATCCATACTTAGTGTCAAGGGGGTTATGGGCAACCCACTTGAACTTGTGAATCATAGTATGAATATCAATAAGATGGCCACCCTCCTTTGCTTTGTACTTGTTATCCTTATTGAAGTTAGGATCAAAGTGCTTGGCTAGGATAGTGACTAGACCGCCATTGACAATAACGGTCGTGCCCTTCTTCCCACAATCAATGTTGAGCCATCTATCTACCAAGAGCCTCAAAGAATTGTAAGGCTTGGTGTGTACTCTTCCGATATTCAAAGCCGATTCAAGGAGAATAAAATCAAGTCTTGTGAAATGGTTGGTATCTTTCCTAGCAATTATGGTGTTACCCACGACCTTGTGCCATACTCTTATGCCCGGATGGTGGACCAAAAGAGCACGACTCGCATGAAAATCCTCAAATTTCTTCCCGGAGATTGCCTCCCAAAGAGGTTCGGGGTCATACTTTCCATAACTCTTAAAATAACTTGGTTCATCACTAAGACCCAAAATTTCACTCAATTCCCTAAAGGTAATGCGTCTACTAACATTAGCTAGACGAAACTCGAGATTCTCCCTATTCTCAACTTTGGTGACTTTCAAAGAACTTAAAAATTCCAAGGTAAGAGGGGGGGGGGGGGGGTATGTCAATTCCCTTGTTTCAAACAATTTCTTCAACCCCATGGCATTGAAAAAGGCTCTAGTTTGCTCAAGAACACCCAATTTTTCTAAGGTATCTTCACATATGAATTTGGTGGATTGTAATGACTTCATAGCAAACTTGACAAAGGTATTTCTATGGGTATCGGAAATAAAAGTTACCTCCGGATAATGCAAAAGTTGATCAATTACCGGAGTAGAAGGTGTTGTTGCTCCCATAGAAGGTTGTTGTTGTTGTTGTTGCACTTCCAATTTTGGTGTTGCTACCACCATAGCCAATGCTTTCTTTGTTTCAAGAGCCTTTTGCCTTTGTGAGAGTGCCTTAGACTTTGGTGCCTTTGTTGCCTTTGTTGCTCCCTTAGTCCTTGCCATTGATGAACTAACCAAGAAAAGAGTGAAAAATCTTCAATTTGTAGTATGCCCAAATCGATTTGAAGGTGAAAGGCTTTGCCTTTATGAAATCAAAAATCGACTAAAAGGTTGAAGATTTTGTACTTGGTTTTTATTTTTGTTGAAGAAGGAGTGATTGATTTGTTGTTAGAAGGATGGTTTGATTTGTTTTTGGTGAATGTTGTTGAGGGTTTTTGTTTTTGTGATGGAGAGGATGAGGGTTTTGATGTTGTGGGTAGTGTATATGAATGAATGAATGAATGAATGAAGGTGGGAGGGGTTTTAAAGAGACCGAAATTTTCGAATCTGCAGGGGCAATCCGTGCGGATTCTGCCTAATCCGTGCGGATTCTGCTCTTTCTGGGCTTTACAAAACTCGCCTAAATACGGGCGGATTGGTGACAATCCGCTCGGATTTGCTGAACACGGGACGGGCGGATTTGCTTAAAGTCGGACGGATTTCAGTCTATAAAATTTTGCTTGTTTTCCTCAGCTGCAAAGACGGACGTCTTTCTTTCAAGACGGGCGGATTCTACAAGACGGGCGGATTCTTTCTCAGGACGCCCGGATTCAGTCACAGTTAAGAATTTTTCAAAATTCAGCTCAGTTCAGGACGGGCGTCTTTTCTGCAGTACGCTCGGATTCTTCAAGACGGGCGGATTCTCTGGAATCCGCTCGGATTCTTCCCCTATGTACACGGATTCAGTTCCATCCGTGCACACTGCATTTCCCTTACCATTCTTCCATTCTTTCTTCAAGTCTTGTGTTCGTCATTGTGGGGGCACTACTAAGGCATGGATAGCCTAGGCAATTGCCATCCCTACACTAAGCTAAAAGCACTACACATCAATTGAAATCGTTAGTCCCTCCCTCACTTCTCTCAAACATGACAATTATTTTGATCAAAGTAAATAAAAATCCAAAGATGACAAAAATGCAATACAAGAATTGAAATGCAAGTTAGGGAGTTAGAAATATTTACAAGTGGTGGTTTAGGGAGGGCTCCACCAAACTCTCATTCTTGATGAGATGTCAAGGGGGCATGTCCAAGGTGTTGTTGATGTTGCTCAACACCTTGAAGAAGTAATCGAAGGCTTGTTCATTATCATGGTAGAGGTTCTCAATAGACCGTGGTCCTTGTTGTTGGTCTTGATTGATGGCATTACCAATGTAGGGATTAAAAATCCCTTCAAATTCGTCGTCCCAAAGACCACAAACTTCATTAAGTTGATCATTGAAAATCTCTTGCTTAGATGGAGACAACTCTCCCAATTTCTTCTCTTGGCCAATGAGGCCATCCTCTTCTTCCTTGGTTGATTTTGATGAGCTTTGCAAGCTCTCCTTGTCACAATTCACTTGCTCTTTGAATGGAGCATCTTCAATTTTCTTCTTCCATTGGAGTTCCGATTTCTTCCTCTCATCCTTTCGGCTATAATGATCAATCATAAAACATGGTTCATGCAAACGAGGAGCTCTCATAGTCTTGTCAAGATTAAAAGTTATGCTTTCATCTCCCACTTCTAGAGTGAGCTCACCATGTTTCACATCAATCACCGCACCCGCGGTGTGTAGGAAAGGTCTTCCTAGGTTGATTGGAATGTTGGAATCTTCCTCCATATCAACAATGACAAAGTCCACCGGGATGAAAAACTTCCCAATTCGCACGGGGACATCTTCCCATATCCCTAATGGTGTCTTCGTCGATCTATCGGCCATTTGGAGTGTGATGTTGGTGCATTTAAGCTCTCCCATCCCCAACCTTTTACTCACCGAGTACGGCATGACACTCACACTAGCCCCTAGATCACATAAGGCTTTGTTGATCGTTGTGTCGCCAATGGTACACGGTATTGAGAAGCTTCCCGGATCCTTTAACTTTGGAGGTGAACTCCCTTGAAGTATTGCACTACTCACCTTAGTGAAGGCGATAGTCTCAAGTTTCCGGATCAACTTCTTCTTTGTGAGGATATCTTTCATGTATTTCGCATAGGCCGGCACGTGATTGATTAATTCCGTGAAAGGAATTGAGACTTCCAAATTCTTCACAATTTCCAAGAATTTTCCAAGTTGATCATCAAATTTGGGCTTGGCTTGACGACTTGGAAAAGGGAGTCTAATCACAATGGGCTCCTTCTCCTTGGCCTTGTCTTCATTTTTCTTTGAACTTTCTTCTTTTGATGATTCTCCATCTTTGGAGTTTTGCACAATTTCTTCCTTTTCACTAGCTTCCACAACTTCATCCTCAACTTGCTTCTTCGGTGCTTCATACCTTGTACCACTTCTCAAGTGAATGGCACTAACCGTTTCATGTCTAGGGGGATTACTTTGAGGTGGTAATTGCCCCTTTTGTCTTTGTGAGCTTGAAGATGCTAGTTGAGTCAATTGTGTTTCCAACATCTTGGTGTGAGCTAGAATGTTGTTGATGGTGGTTTCCTTTGCTTGGCTATCTTTTTGCATTTGAGTGAAAAATTCTTGTTGATTCTTTTGCATTTGGAGGACCGCTTTTTTGACATCAAAACCTTGGTCATTTTGGTGATTGTATGAATTTTGATTTTGGTAACCTTGGTTTTGATTGTAAAAGGGTCTTTGATTTTGGTTTCTCATGGGTGGTGGAGTGTATGTTGTTTGAGGGTTTTGAACATTTTGGCTTTTGTATGAGAGATTTGGATGGAATTTGGTGTTTTCATTGTAAAAGTTGGAATAAGGGGTACCACTCTTGTATGCTTGGAAAGCATTCACTTGTTCATTTGTTCCCCTACATTCACCTTGGTCATGTCCCAAAGTTCCACAATTCTCACATATCCCACTTGGGATTGATGAGGATGCCGTCATGGCATTAACATGATGCTTTGAAGGTTTTGAGTTTTCCTCAAGTCTAGCCATAGCTTGTTCAAACTTCAAGTTGATTGTGTCAATGTGAGCACTAAGTTGAGCACCCAATTGAGTAACGGAGTCCACTTCATGCTTTCCTCCTCTAGTAGCCTTGCGAGGTCTACTATATTGTGAGTTATGGACCGCCATTTCCTCAATCTTGTTCCATGTTTGATTGTCATCAACTTCGGTGAACATTCCATTTGATCCCATATTGAGAATGTTCCTAGAATCTTCATATAAACCATTCCAAAATTGTTGTACCAAAAACCATTCGCTAAGTCCATGGTGAGGACATGAGCGACAAATTACCTTGAACCGCTCCCAAGCTTCATACAAAGACTCTTCATCCCTTTGCTTAAAACCCGTAATTTGAGCTCTTAGCATGTTAGTCTTTTCCGGTGGGTAGAATTTTTTGTAGAAAGCTAGAGCCAACTTCTTTCAAGAATCTATTCCAAGGGTGGCCTTATCAAGGCCCTTCAACCATTGTTTCGCGGTGCCGATTAAAGAGAAAGGAAATAAGACCCATCTAATTTGGTCTTGAGTCACGCCCATTTGAGAGATAGCATCACAATAGTCGCAAAAGGTTTCCATATGAGAATGAGGGTCCTCACTAGGCATCCCCCCAAATTGGCTCCTCTCAACTAATTGGATGAAGGCGGACTTGACAATAAAATTTCCGGTTAGATGTTGCGGTGTAGGAGTACCATTTGGTAGATTCTCCTCGGTGGGTACGGAGTGTGACGAGAATTTAGGCATTGTAGGTGGATTTTGTGGGGTATTGTGTAATGGGTTCTCTTCTCCTTCTATTTCGAAAGGATTGACAAACTCACTAGTGGGTTGAACAACTTCACTAATACCTCGTAAATTCCTCCTAACAAGTCTCCTATTGTTCGTCAAGGTTCTTTCGATTTCACGGTCAAAAGGTAACAAATCACCTTGTAACCTTCTAGACATGCAAAATATCAAACAACTCGAAAACAATTAGAACAAACCTTGAGGAGCTTTACTTCCTCAAGGCGAAGAAAGACACAACTAATAACAATAAAAAGAAATCTAAATCAAACAGACACCGTCCCCGGCAACGGCGCCATTTTTGATGCGATCCCGCTAAGTGTTCACAAATTAAGATGTGGTCGTTGGGTCACGGTCGAATCAAAACACAATTTATAGCTTCACAAACAACTCTACAATTAGTAAAGAGGTAAGTAAAGGTCGGATCCCAAGGGACGGGTATTGAAATGAGATTTCTATTGCAACTAGCGGTGTCTAAGGGGTGTCACAAATTGGGTTGATGTAGAAGGTTACTAAACTAAAATAGCAATGAAAATAAACAAGCAAGATGAATTAAAGGGGTGTAAACAATTGATTAAAGGCACTAGGGTGTCATGGGATCATAGGGGAATCATGGGATATGATCATACAAACATGTTCTCAAATTATAAGCAAGCAATTATTGTTGTGATGGATTGAGTTGGGTTATATCTTACAATCCTAGGAAAGTTTGGGTCCCGGAGCCGAATCGATTAGATTGTATAACACCTACAAGTCGACTTAATCTTCCCTACTCAACAACATGCATGGTCTAATGAGACTCGAGTTGGGTTATGTCTTACAAGTCTCATTGAAAAGATAGAAGATGATAGTAAATGCAAGGATTCATAGGCTTAGCATTTCATCAAATATAACATGTGCATGAGTTGAGATCAAAACAAGCAAGCAAATAAAACATGAAAGCATATTAGATTAAGCATGAATCATTCCCCATGTTGGTTTCCCTAATCACCCATTAACCCTAGCTAAGAGACTACTCACTCATTATCATGTTGATCATGCTAGCAAGGTTGTCAATCATACCAACAATATGAAACATGATGAATAAATGAAAGTAATTAACAATAATTAAAAAGGGATTAAGAGATTATACCTACTAATGATTCCAATAATAAAGCAAAGATAAAAGAAGTACTTGAATGCTTGATTGACAGGTTGTCAATCTCCCAATAATAACCCAAATAATCTTCAATTACCCAAAATAAAGGAGGAACAAAAGAGAGATTAAAGAACTAAAACTTGGATTAAAACTTGATTAATACTTGATTACAATATTAAAGAGAGATTTGATTGATATTAACTACACTAATTATTGATAAGAAGAACATGCTCCTCTAATTAGACTAATGGGGTATTTATAGTGGAAATTAGGGAGGATGCATTAGGGTTAACTAAGGGCTAAACTAGTAATTACACTTTTTAGATTGAGCAAGGAGGAGCCGGTATTTTCCGAGAGAAGGGCTTCTTTCTTCGTAGCTTGGAGAAGACAATCCGTCTTTGTCTTTGGAATCCGGGCGGAATAGGGTCGGGACGGGCGGATTCTGGCGTTGGAATCCGAGCGGATTCGGGGGAATCCGGGCGGATTGTGGAGGTGGAATCCGAGCGGATTAAGGCAAAGCCGCTCGGATTGTCTTCTTTTGCGGGACGACGGATTGGTGACAATCCGCTCGGATTGTCGATCAAAGCAACAAATCTTCTTCTTTTCTTCCCTTTTCTTCATAAATTCCTTGAGGATTTCCTTGGGGACTCAAGGATCCTTTCTCAACTTTGCTCTTCTACTATAATATGTACAAAGGCCTTCTAATCTTGTCTCTCCTTGATGCTTGGTCATTGAATTCGATCAATTTAGTCTCGTTTTGCCATGAAAATGCAAGATTCTTACTCCTTTCCTACCAAGGGATCAAAATCTCAAAGAATATGCAAAACAAAGAACTAAAGATAAGAAATGACCCAAATAGGCACTAAAAAGCATGGGAACAAGGCTAATTCGGGGGCTAAATATGCGCCAATTATGGTCACATCATCTTGCTTGTTTACTTTCATTGCTATTTAGTTTATTGATCTTCTATTCCAACCCCAAATTGTGACACCCCTAGTTACAATTGAAAATCTCACTTCAATACCCGTCCCTTGGGATCCGACCTTTACTTGCCTCTTTACTAATAGTAGAGTTGTGTGTGGAGTTATAAATATTGTTTTGGTCTAGGTGCTCCTAACGACAAGTACCGAAAACTAAACCCTCTCAAGAGGTCACGACCACTCGGTATGTGAGAAGCTAGGAATGGGAGAGTTGAAATGAGCTAGCTTGACATTGTAAATGGTGGATCGCTCTACAAAGAAGCCACTAGGAGTTTGGGAAGATATGCCCGTAAGAGTTGAAAAATTCTTCATACCGGTGGACTTTGTAGGTGTAGATATGGAAGCAGATTCTAACATACCAATTATTTTGGGAAGAGCATTTCTACACACCATCAGAGCGGTGATTGATGTCAAACATGAGATTCTAACTCTTGAAATTGGTGATAAGAAGATAACCTTCAATCTTGATAAGACTATGAGAGCTCCAATTTGAATGAGCCCTGCTTTATGGTTGATCATTATAGTCGATAATGTGACATGAAGAAGCCAAAATCTCCATCTAAGGATCCTATCAAGGAATAAATTCCTAGTAGGAAAGGCAGAGAAGTGTTGCCAAATTGGAAGAAGGAAGTTGATGACATTGAGATAACTCTATTTTGTGAGCTACGAATTTTTCATGACAAGACCAAGGAGGGAGCTTTAATAGCTCATTTCGAATGACAAGCAACAATAACAACCTTGATGGCCAAGGTGACATGAAACAAGAAATGACTATGCTTAGTCATAGTCCATGCAACAAAGGAGGACAGGTAAAAGAAGTTAGTGGTTTATGGGCTGACGAATTCGAAGGATTGACCAATCCTTATGTTGGAAATGCGATGACCCTAAACCAAGGCAATGAATTTCCTTGTCATCACAACATTAACATGGGCTTCTACATGAATGGGAGCTACAATGTGCCGAAATCTACCCAATATTTCTACCATAAATGCGAACAAGCCTTTGACTACTTCTATGGGGTGTTGAGCAACATCAACAACATCCTTTCCCTACCCCCTTAACAAGATTTAAATTGGAGTAGCGTTTGACGGAGTCCTCCCTAAACCACCATTTGTAAATATACTAACCTCTTAACTAGCATTCATCTAAATTTATGCATTTCTTGGACCATATAGATAAATGTTTAAGTTTTGATAATGACAAGTATGTGCTTCATATTATATATATACTCTTACTCGTAATCGTTTGTTTAGTCTACCTTAGATTGACTTAGGTTACAAGTTTAGCAAGTAATGTTATAGCAACTCTGGCTATAACATTGAAGATTTGTGAAGCTTCGTTCAAGTAATGTTATAGCAGCTTGAGCTATAACATTGGAGATTCCTAAAGCGTCATAGTAATTGTAACAAATTTCAAGTTTGATGATCACTCAAGCAAAAGGCTCGATCAAGTCTTTAACAAGATCAAGATGAAGATCTTATGATCAAGATAAGGAGAAGATTCTATTTTGAAGATCTCCAGGAAAATTAGCTAGTTTAGGTCTTCATCTAGTAACGGTATCTTAAGAAGAAATATTGGGAAAGTAAAGTTATAGCTATTTCACCTATAAATTTACTTACCAAGCTTAATGTTATAGTTGTTTCTACTATAAATTTAAGTAGCAATTTTATGGCACGATTTTAATAGTTTTAAAATCATTTTCAAAAGATAAAATTTTTCAAATATATTTCAAAATCACGTGTGTGTATATAATAGAGATGAAATATGGGTTGTTATAATGAATTATTCGCATTTCTCTATTTGTTAGTAAAACGACTTATGGGTCGTCATGCTACCTAGGGTTTGCTTAATTATTTGATCTAACCCTAATCCAAGGATTGGATTTTCGACCTAGCTGGACACGGCCAAGGGTTCGGCCGCACGGCTTGAGCCACCTCGTTTCGTAAGTCCTCTAGTACAAGCATTCTATCAAATTAAGTCTAAATAATATTTTGGTAAGATATTCTTATATCTTAAATAATATTTGATTTGATTTGTTTACTTAATCGAAAATCATAGAGATAAACTTTAGGTAAGATAAGATTTACTTTTATTTTATTTGCTTAAATTTAATTATCTCTTGGATTAAATTAAATTAGAGATAAGATTTATTTCTTGTGAAATAATCTCTCATCCCACGGCATCCATTAGGGTTTCGCCTAAACCCTAATCGACCTGTCTACTATAAATACACATGGTAGTTTTTCAACTGAAACAAGCTTTTCGAAATATTAAAATCTCTTCCAAACAATTTTGAGTTTAATTTTAATCAGTTATTTTTATTGTATTTCGGCTGTGATAGACTCTTCAACTGGTATCAGAGCCTCGTGCTCTTGATTGCCTAACCGCCAAGAGGCTAGATCCGTCTATCTTTTTATCTTTTTATTTTATTTTTATTCCGCTGCCTTACACGTGTGAAATGGATTCCAAGTATCTTTGATGGGAAGAATTATGGACTTTGGAAAAACATGATGACACACTACATAAAAGGACAAGATTGGGAGTGCTGGACGATTATCAAGAATGGACCAAACAAAATTTTGGTCGCATCTTCAGAAGGCACTACCTATGAGAAAAAGGAAGAAGACTATATTGAGGCTGATTACAAGAAGGCTGAGAAAAACTCGAAAGCGATAAGCCTGTTACAAAATGGCATGACATCGACCTAATTCGATCGTTTTTCTTCTTGCACTTCGGCTAAGGAAATATGGGATGGTCTTGAATTGGCCTATGAAGGAATGTCGGCTGTTAGAAAATATTGTATTGACTTGCTGATTCAAAAATATAAACTCTTTAAAATGGAAAAGAATGAATCACTCGATAGCATGTCAGCACGATTTTCTACCATGGTCAATGAGCTCAAAAATCTTGGTAAAACTTTTAACTCCGAGGATATTGCTAGAAAAGTACTTAGGAGTCTAACCAAGAAATGGCGTCCCAAGGTCACGGTTATGGAAGAAGTCAGAGATCTCACTTCTCTTCCTTATGTAGAACTTATTGGTGCTCTCATGGCTCATGAACTCGTCCTGGATGACGATGAGGCCGAGTCCAGTAATAATAAGAGCATGGCTCTACAAGCTTCTGCTAAGGAAGAAGAAGACGCATAAATACAGGACAAAACCATTTTGTTTGCCAAACGATTTAATAAACGAATTGATACGGTCGTTTCTGTACCAAAAATAAATACCTAGCTACTACTAACAGAAGTCAGCGGTAAGTAGGGTCGATCTCCACAAAGAGGCGGTTTACTATCTACTTGTCTATTTTATCTGTCTAATGTCACTATTGGGGGTTTTGGTTATTTTGACTAAACTAAAGAGACTAAGGCAAGAGGAATAAAGATAAGAGAAATTAACAGTAAGAGAAGGGCACTAGGATTTCGGGTCATCAATGAACGTCAGTTAATTGCAGGTAAGGTCACAGATCAGTCGATGTGTCGGTCTAAGGGGCAACGAATATCTCCTTTCGGTCTCAATTTTCCCTAAAATGCTATTAGCTTAACTTTCGCCCTCACTAAAGCATCTTATTGCTCACTGCGGGTCTCACCCCTTCCAACCTTTCGGTCCAGGTCAAGGTTTACCAATATTAAAAAGGCTAATTGCTTCGAATCAACTAGCAAGATACAATTAAGGGCAGTTTAACAACAAAGACTAAAACAGCAACGACAAATCTATTAACCTAATCAGCAATTAACAACAGTCCATTGACTACCCTAATCCTAGCAAGAGAATTAGCTAGACATAATTAAATAAAGAACAAGAACAAAAGAGAGAGATAAGAAAGAAATAAGCATTAAATAAGAGTAAAGGGAAAGATTAGATTACTGAATTAATGATCCGGAAATAAGAGGATCAAAGTAACAGGGAAAGCAACATCCCAACCAGAATAAGAGGAAAAAGAAGGAGAGATTCCAAATGACGTCCTAACTTCCTATTTATAAGAAAATAGGATTTATTTAACCTAATGACGGAAATAAACTAAAAAGCCCAAACCCATAGGATAAACCACTCGATCGAGCAGATCAGAGCTCAGACCATTCGATCGACCAAAAGAACTACTCGATCGACTAAACCTATATATGAAACAATTCGATCGACCATAAATTCTACTCGATCGACTTATTAATTGACCTAAAACCACTCGATCAACTAGTAAAGTACTCGATCGAGTGAAAACTAACTTCAGCAGCTACAAAATCTCGTTAGTTTAGCTTTGACTTGTCCCATTAGCTCCCGAATCAGCTTCACGCATCCCAAGACAGCTATAATTCCACTCCAAATTCACTCTTCCTCCAAATGCATGCAAAACGGACGATAAATGGCTCGATTTCACAACTTTTGGGTTCATTCTTGCAAATAAGACAAAATAACCCAAAGTAGCATATTCGGGGCATTTCGTAGTATAAAACCACGATAATAACATAGAAATACGTGCATAAATAGGCCTAAAAAGACTATATAAAATGCACGTATCAAATCTCCCCAAACCAAATCTTTACTCGTCCTCGAGTAAACTAAATGCAAACTAATGGAACGGAAAAGATAACTCAGAGCTAGCTACAAATGCCCACTTAAACCAGTTTAATGCAAGCAAACTAACACTTATAGCAAAACAGTCAAATGCAAACTAGTTGTAAGATGTTTATAATAAAGCTGAACCGTCGACCTTGCATAACCTTTAATAATGGACTCTCACGGGTCACTCTTCTCTCATGAAGCAAAGGGTGAACATATATATGTAAGAGAGAAAGAAAAATAGTCGCTCACCTAGACTACGACCCACATAAACATGCATGCAACAAATATGATAGACAACTCTAGCTACCGTACACACATTCCAACCAAACAAGGTCCTGTCACAGCCGAGGGCTTACAAAAATATGGTAAAGTGAGGTAATGGGTAAGAAAAGGCAAAACATTTATGGGAATGTGGATTTATAGGTGATCAAGCTAGTAGCTAAACAGAACCATGTGACAACATCCATTTCCAACTCAATTATGAATTAAGCACAATGCCCTTCATTTGGCATAAAACTCACCAAACCGAACTGAACTTACTCCTCAAATGATATAGATAAAGCATAGGAGCGAAACCGTCTCATCAAACAACATCTTTTTTCTTCTTTTTTCCTTCTATTTTCTCGGTTTCTTTTCTTTTCTTTTCTTTTCGAATTCCTTTTTTTTTTTTTTTTCATTTTTCATTTCTTTTTTTTTTCTTTTTCACGTCTTTTTTTTCATCATCCTCCCTTTCTTCTTAGATTACCAACTCCGACTCAACAGATACAAACCAAACTTGGCACAATGAAATATATACCGCGAAACATACACTAAACTAGCTTGACAAGGCAGGCTAAATTTGGAATGTAGCTAAGGGTCAACAGGCAAATTTGGCTAATGTGGAGTTTATGGGTAAAAATGAAAGAAAGGGAATTGTAAGCACCTCCCTGCATGTGACACCAACCACTAACCCGAATGTATGACGGCAAAAAGTAATTGAATTTTATATACGTGCAAATTGATGATACATGATATGCAAGGAGTAACTACTCACAATCCTACATGAAACTGGTCATAAATGACACCAGTTTATAAGGCTCTAATCCTTAGGATTTATAAGTAGGTTGCCAAAATTTCAGGTCAAGTATATTCGTTCAGCTAAACTTTAACATAAACTCGTAGATATGCAAAAGACATAGCTAAAAAGATAATAGTTTATACAAGGCTTAAGCAAAAAAGACAAATGCAGTGCAACTTCATCATTGAAATCCACCGTTCCGACTCAACCTATATGCTAAAATAAACGTGAAATTTTTAATTTTTCGAGAATTTTTAATTTTTATGAGATTTTTGAATTGTATAAAAATAAACAACAATGCATACAGAAATTAAACGTGACAACATAAATGCAGTAAAAACATAAATGCAGACACAGATATGGATGCATATACCCTTCCCAAACCGAACTGTACAATGCCCTCATTGTACACAACAGCTAACAGCAGCACAAATAGGGGAAAGGGAAAAATGCAAACTAAAAGAGAAAGAGTGTAGATGCGGAAAACTCACAAGATACGCGAATAAGGGACCTCCCCAAACCAGCCAGCAACGTGGGAGGTCGCTAAACAGCTCAAATATCGTCACAGGAAGCAAATCCAAGGCAATAACACTCGATAGCAGTCAAACAGTAGTCAATCGAGTGAACTGGGCATCTAAAACTGCTCGATCGAAAGGAAATTAGGTCGATCGAGTAGTTCTCTCTTTGCAGGTGCTAGATCGAGTGGAATAATCACTCGATCGAGAGGATTTAGCAGCAAAAGTGCTCGATCGAGTACAAAAAGTACTCGATCGAGTGATCCTCAGCGTGGTCCTGCAAAACGCAAATGAAAACAGCCCGCAAACTAACAAAAACAAGCCTAACTGATATAGTCTATGGTACGAAGACCATTTATTACAACTGAAAACTGAAATAAATTGCAAAACAATTAAAAGTTAAATCTCCGGATTGCCTTCCGGGTAGCGCTAGCTTCAGACAGGTCCCAGCTCGACCTTCTTTTCTCCGAGGCTCTCTAATTAGTCATAATCAAAACAGCTCAAAGCGCGCAGCATGAGATCGTACATCTGCGCATGTGCTACACAGAAATGTAAGTAGCACCATAGTGGGATAAAGAAATAGCAAATAAAAGTATGTAAACATTTAAGTCTAACAAATTTCCTATGAGAGCTCCTAAATTTATCCACAAAATAGAGGAGCGCCGGAGCAATTGACAATAAATTAGGGCCCCGTTTCAGATTAACAATTTCAAGATGACAAGTACGGTGAAAGGCAGTTAAATTAATTAACCAACTGGGAGAGGGTATATTATTGAAATACGAAGCATGAGTAGTATGAGGCATTATATTATTCAAACAAACAATAATGGAATTATCGTTAACTACCTCCGGTTGGTTGCTCTCAACGATGGAATCATAGATAAAAGAATTTATTACCTCTTCCGTGCTAGGAGCAATTACCGACTCAGCTGCTTCTTCGTCGACCTCCTCAGTGGATTTCATCCCGTAAATCTCAGCCTCAAGTGCATCCAACTCGGCTTTGAATAAGGGGGATTCACCATAACCGTTATCATCCTCAAAATCATCATCTAGAATGAACCCAAGTGACGAATCAAAGCTCCCACTGGCCAACTCACTCGATCGAGCAGAATTATTACTCGATCGAGTACCTTCCTCCTGCATTTCACTCGATCGAGTAGAAATATCACTCGATCGAGAACTTTCTTCTGGAAATTCACTCGATAGACTAATATAAGTCACTCGATCGAGTGATTCTTCCTGTACAGCGCTGAAATCTTCGTGTAAACTATTGAAATATGATATAAATTCGTCGTCCGAGGCATAAAAATCATCCTCAGCATTGGGCAACACGGTTTATTCATGGGAGAAACCGCTCTGAGTAAAGTATACCTCTTATGGTTGCCAACTATCCGACTCAGGAGCTAGCTGAGCTATGCCAGACTCGAGCTTATCAAATCGCGCACAAGTGCGTCTATCATCATCTTGCACTTGGAATGCAAGTGTCTCCAATAAAGACTTCACCTCCGCAATCTCTTCTTTCTGTATATCAGGAGGGTCTTGTTGCGGTGGCCATTGATAGGGTGGATGTGGCGGCACAACTACAGGGGAATGGCTAACACGTCCCCAAAGCTTGAACTCGTAGACCGCGTCATTTTCTGCCATACAAAGAATTGCATTGTGCTCAGCAGCACTACATCTCCCACAGTAAATCACCTGCTGCGCCATATAATGGGACATAGGTGACAGGTCAAAGGTACTCAAGCCTTCCCTTTGACAATCTTTCACCTAGAACTGTCTAGGTAGAACCTGTAAGGCCTATCAAAACAACACTAAAGAAAAAGATTAGAACGGCCTCAAGGGAAAAATCACTTGAGGCTAAAAACAGACAGAATTAAACAAATAAATAAATAGTTGCCTCCCCGGCAACGGCGCCAAAATTTGATACGGTCGTTTCTGTACCAAAAATAAATACCTAGCTACTACTAACAGAAGTCAGCGGTAAGTAGGGTCGATCTCCACAGGGAGGCGGTTTACTATCTACTTGTCTATTCTATCTGTCTAATGTCACTATTGGGGGTTTTGGTTGTTTTGACTAAACTAAAAAGACTAAGGCAAGAGGAATAAAGATAAGAGAAATTAACAGTAAGAGAAGGGCACTAGGATTTCTTGTCATCAATGAACGTCAGTTAACTGCAGGTAAGGTCACAGATCAGTCGATGTGTCGGTCTAAGGGGCAACGAATATCTCCTTTCGGTCTCAATTCGCCCTAAAATGCTATTAGCTTAACTTTCGCCCTCACTAAAGCATCCTATTGCTCACTGCGGGTCTCACCCCTTCCAACCTTTCGGTCCAGGTCAAGGTTTACCAATATTAAAAAAGCTAATTGCTTCGAATCAACCAGCAAGATACAATTAAGGGCATTTTAACAACAAAGACTAAAACAGCAACGACAAATCTATTAACCTAATCAGCAATTAACAACAGTCCATTGACTACCCTAATCCTAGCAAGAGAATTAGCTAGACATAATTAAATAAAAAACAAGAACAAAAGAGAGAGATAAGAAAGAAATAAGCATTAAATAAGAGTAAAAGGAAAGATTAGATTACTGAATTAATGATCCGGAAATAAGAGGAACAAAGTAACAGGGAAAACAACGTCCCAACCAGAGTAAGAGGAAAAAGAAGGAGAGATTCCAAATGATGTCCTTACTTCCTATTTATAAGAAAATAGGATTTATTTAACCTAATGACGGAAATAAACTAAAAAGCCCAAGCCCATAGGATAAACCACTCGATCGAGTGGTTTAGAACCACTCGATCGAGCAGATCAGAGCTCAGACCATTCGATCGACCAAAAGAACTACTCGATCGACGAAACCTATATATGAAACTGTTCGATCGACCATAAATTCTACTCGATCGACTTATTAATTGATCTAAAACCACTCGATCGACTAGTAAAGTACTCGATCGAGTGAAAACTAACTTCAGCAGCTACAAAATCTCGTTAGTTTAGCTTTGACTTGTCCCTTTAGCTCCTGAAACTGCTTCACGCATCCCAAGACAGCTATAATTCCGCTCCAAATTCACTCTTCCTCCAAATGCATGCAAAACGGACGATAAATGGCTCGATTTCACTACTTTTGGGTTCATTCCTGCAGATAAGACAAAATAACCCAAAGTAGCATATTCGGGGCATTTCGTAGCATAAAACCACAATAATAGCATAGAAATACGTGCATAAATAGGCCTAAAAAGACTATATAAAATGCACGTATAACGAATTTTCAGAAATAAGCAAGCAAAATCGTTCAACAACAACAACAACAACCAGCCCTATAATTAGAAAACTTCTGAGTCAAAGAATACGTTTGCTAATAGAGGATGATTCAAGTGTGGAGAATCCAGTCATATGATTAAGGATTGTCCCACATGGGAGAAAATTAAAGACAAGGCAAAACGTGAGAAGACTAAGAAGGAATTCAAGCAAGTGATGATAGCATCATGCTGGGGAGATCTCGACACTGAAGAGGACGAAGCATCAGAAGAAGAAGAAGTTGCTAACCTATGTCTAAGCAACGTAAGTCTTGACATAGACAATGATAAAGATAGCGTGGACTCCTATTGCTGCTTTCTAGGAGATTCCGACTCAGAAGAAGAAAAAGAGGTAAGCTATCTAGAACTCAAGAAAAGTGTTAAGAAATTGCCTACAATAGCTTTAATTGAATATTTTGAGCAATCTCTTGATAAATGTCACGAACAAGAGATGGAATTGAAAGACTTGAAAGAACAAATTCTCGATATTGCTGAAGAGAATCATCTCCTTAAAGCAAAGGCCAAAAAGTTCAAATCTAAAGTTACAGCTAATATGGCTACAACTTCTGATACGACAAATGCTTAGAAGAAGGCTCTTGAGTCTAAAGTTATAGCTAATGAAGCTATAACCTCAGACCTGAAACTCAACATTAAGCATCTTCAAGCCAAAGTTACAGCTAGTGAAGCTATAACATTGGAATTGAGGAAACTCAAAGAGCGATCTTGAGTCCAAGGCTACGGCTAGAGAAGCCGTGATCTCAGATCAAAAGAAGGAGATTAAATTTCTAACTCAGCAACTAAAGGAATCTAAAACCGTTCTTTCAAATACTAAAAGAACACATACCGAGACGGTACGAGTTCTTAATGATAGATTCCAGAACTTTCGTGACAATTACGAAGAGACTCATCCTCCCAAGGTTCTAGATTCAGACAATTCCAAATGCAACAAAGAGATACAGTTCGTAAAAGAATTACTCTTGCATGCTAGAAAGGTTCACGATAAATGGGAAGGTAGCACACGTGTTCTAAATTTCCTAACTGAGTAATCAAACAATAACATTAAAATGGGATTCGGGCACGAGTGCTATGGTCGTAGAGATCACTCTAAATGCAAATCAACCCCTTCCGAACGAGATTTCGGAAGGAGAAAATATTTAAATTTACCAGAATATTTGATTTGCAATTACTATGATCATACTGGACATATCTAAGAAAATTGTGTCAAATATGCTTAGGATTTAAGAAAAGGAATCAAGTTTATTAAAGCATCTGACACTGTTTTCGAGGAAAGTGATTGTACCCCATCTGAACCAAGTATCAATGAAGAACGCAACAATGATCATCGTTGGTTCTACGATATGAGCTTTGATTTTAAGAAGGCTACCAAATCAAAACAAACACCTAAACCTAAAGAGCCCTTCAAAACCAAAGCCCCTCAAAACAGCCTGAAAGACGACGTCGTGAGGACCCTAGAACTCAACCCAAGAAAGTTCCCAGTCAAATCCATTCACCTCCAAAACATAAACTTACTAAAAGGGTTTGGGTTAGAAAGGATATGGTCTTTAGGGCGACTAACGTCAAAGGACCCAACTTAGCTTGGGTACCTAAAACCTGTCCCTAATCATTTTTGCAGGTTATAGTGAAAGAAAATAACTTATGGTACCTTAATAGTGGATGTTCAAGGAACATGACCGGAGATGTAAATTTATTTCTTTCACTTGAGCCCTTCGATGGAGGTATGGTCACATTTGGCGATAACAAGAAGGATAAGATCATCGGTGTTGGTAAAGTTGGAATATCTTCTTCTCATGCTATTAGTGATGTTTATGTGGTTAGTGGTCTCAAACATAATTTACTGAGTATCTCTCAATTATGCAACAAAGGAAATAAAGTTGTCTTTCATTCAGAATCTTGTCGAATAATAATTGAAGGAACAAGTAGTGTTGTGCTTGAAGGACATCGTAGAAGGAATGTTTATATAATTGATCTAAATAATATTCCTACTAATTCATTCACGTGCATAAAAGTAACGACAGATGATCCGTGCCTTTGGCACAAAAGATTTGGTCACATAAATTCAACAACGTTGAATAAGTTAAAGAAATGGGATTTGGTTGAAGGACTTCCCTCAATCAAATTCGATCAAGAAACATTATGTGACTCGTGTGCTCGATGCAAACATGTGAGATCATCGTTCAAACCCAAGAGAATGCTAAGTACCAAGGAACCACTAGAACTCGTGCATATGGATCTATGTGGCCCAATGAAGGTAAGAAGTAGAGGCGGATCCAGGTATGTCTTCGTTCTAGTTGATGACTATTCCAGATATGTTTGGCTAATCTTTCTCAATTATAAAGATAAAACTTTCAAAGAATTTACAGTTCTAATGAAGCTTGCCCAAAATAAATATAAATCAAAATTAGTTTCCATTCGTGCGGATCATGGCACCGAATTCAATAACCATGCTTTTATAGAATATTGTAGGGAGAATGGTGTTGGGCATAACTTCTCAGCACCACGAACCCCGCAACAAAATGGTGTTGTTGAGCGTATGAATAGGACGTTAGAGGATATGGCACGCACTATGTTATTATGTAGTGGATTACCTCGTAATTGTTGGGCTGAAGCTGTTAGCACTGCATGTTATGTTCATAATCGAGCTTTGATTAGACCCATTCTCAAGAAGACTCCTTATGTGCTTCTTAGGGGACGTAAACCTAACATATCACATCTAATTTACTTCGGGAGAAAATGTTTTGTCCATAATAATGGCAAAAATAGATTAAACAAATTCGATCCCAGAAGTGACGAAGCGGTGTTTGTCGGTTATTCTAATCATATTAAAGCATATAAGGTTTTCAATAAGTGAACCTTATGCATCGAAGAAAGTGTTCATGTTGTTTTTGATGAGAATAATATGTTTGATAAAGTTGAACATGATGAGGAAGAAGATTTGAACGAACTTGATTTCCGACTATCCAGGGATGAACTTCCAGATTTGGATGAGGAAGATAAAGAAATTGAGGGCACAGATGATGAACAAGGAAGCCCTTTGAATGATAAAGGAAAGAGAACTGAGAGTTTAGTTGATGATACTAAAACCTCTTCTCAATCTAAGCAATTGGAGGATAAAGTTATAACGGATGAAGCTATAACTTCAACTCCAAATCAACGAACTAGGCCCAATGTTATAACTGATTCCATTATAACACCAGGATTGGATTCCGAGGGAACAAGGCTTGAACCCCAATCATTCGAAGAAGGCGAGACTAGTTCAGATGAAGATGTGCCTCCTGTTTCTAAGAAATGGAAATATAAGGATTCTCATCCAATGGAAATCATCCTAGGAAATTTGAATGAAGGTGTTTGAACTCGTAGAAGACTTAACAACTTTTGCTCGTTCTACTCCTTTCTCTCAACCATTGAGCCAACAAATATCAAAGAAGCACTTGCCGAACCAGATTGGATCGTTGCTATGCAAGAAGAGCTTCAACAGTTCGAACTGAACAAAGTGTGGCATTTGGTTCCAAGACCTAAAGACCGAACGATTATTGGTACAAGATGGGATTTTAGAAACAATCAAGCTAGACGATACAGGAGTTATTGTACGAAATAAAGCCAGATTGGTTGTACAAGGGTACAATCAACAAGAAGGAATTGACTATGATGAGACCTTCGCTCCTGTAGCCAGACTTGAGGCTATTAGACTATTAATAGCGTTTACTGCTCATAAAGGAATTAAACTTTATCAAATGGACGTTAAGACAACATTTCTTAACAGTTATTTTAATGAGGAGGATTTCGTCGAACAACCTCCAGGATTTCTCGATAGCAAGTTTCAAAACCATGTTTTCAAATTAGATAAAGCCCTGTACGGTTTGAAACAAGCTCCGAGGTCGTGGTACGACAGATTGTCAAAATATCTTCTTGAAAGTGGTTTTAAAAGAGGATCTGTCGACAAAACCCTATTTCTGAAAACTGAGGATTCCGATTTATTAGTTGTGCAAATTTACGTTGATGATATTATTTTTTGTTCAACTAATTATCATTTATGTAAGTATTTTTCAGAATTAATGACCTCAGAATTCGAGATGAGCATGATGGGAGAACTCAAGTTCTTCCTTGGACTCCAAATTCAACAAACTCCTGAAGGAATAATGATACACCAACAAAAATACATCAAGGAGCTAATCAAGAAATTCGGTATGGAAAATTCTAATTCTAAGCCAACTCCTATGGGTACGGATAAGAAGTTGACTTTGGATGAAAACGGTAAGTGTGTCGATGAGACGACTTATCGAGGTATGATTGGCTCACTTCTTTATTTAACTGCAAGTCGTTCTGATATTATGTTTAGTGTATGTGTATGTGCCCGATTTTAATCGTGCCCTAAAGAATCGCATATGATTGTAGTTAAGAGAATTTTGAAGTATTTAATTGGTACATCTAAATTATATCTGTGGTATCCTCTTGAGTGTAATTTCAATCTCATAGGGTATTCAGATGCAGATTATGCAGGTTGTTCACTTGACAGAAAAAATACTTCCGGCATAGCCACGTTTGTTGGACCATGCATTATTACATGGGGGTCAAAGAAGCAAAATTTCGTTGAGTTATCTACAGCTGAAGCCGAATACATTGTCGCTGGATTGGTATGTTCTCAACTTTTATGGGTTAAGCAACAGTTATGTGATTACGGTGTTAATATCGGTTGTATACCTATTTTATGCAATAATACGAGTGCTATAATTATATCCAAAAACCCTGCGCAGCACTCACGAACTAAGCATATAGACATCAGACACCATTTTCTACGTGACCATGTAGATAAGGGCAGCATAAGAGTTGAATTTTGTAGTACAGAAAAACAATGGGCTGACATTTTTACCAAAGCATTGGCTAGAGAACGTTTTGAGATTTTACGATTGGAAATTGGTTTAATCGGTGGCAACTAAACTTGTCACAAATATTTTATTCTCTGTATGACTGACTAGATTTGACGAGATTGTATGGTTGTGTCCGTATTTTTCGTTGCAAGTTTATTTGTGTTAAATTTTATATTATATTACGAGAATATTCCGTCTGCTAGTCATATGTATATCTTATGTTTTATTTGGAACCATAAAGTCGGTAACAAATTATTCTTTTATATCCTCTTTACCGAAATTCCTTGCCATAATCCTGTCTTTTGCCAAATTATATCCTACCATATCTCACAAAAGATTTACCCTAGAACCTTATATTTTCCTTGTATTATATGGTAAGTATATATAAAAAAAAAACACACAAAGTCTACTTGCCTAATTCTACACGCCGCCCTACTCCTTTCCTAATCTTACACAAACACCACTTACCATAACTCATATTTACACACCTCATAAATACCCCACCTTCATCCGTCACAATCAAACACAACCTCTTAAAAATTTTCTCTTAAAACTTTCTACACTCAAACTCCAAAATCAAATCACCATCATGACTCCTCCTTCCACTCGTCTTCACTCACCTTCAACTCGGTCCACAACTCGGACCGGGTCCTCCAAACCACCATGTAACAAAACTTTTGTCCCTATCAAAACTCCCTCACCTCAATCAAACCATAAGCCTACCAATCCCGAACGTAACCGGGTTGATCCTAACTTCGAAGGGAAAAGGCGAAAGCTAAAAAAAAAGGTTGTCGGGTTTATGGTTTCGGTGGAGGAAACCGAAGTTGTGGTCAATCAAGAAGGTCATCAAAGAGCAATGTTCCGTGAGTATATGCCGAATGCAACATCATCGGGTCTTGATAAGGTTGGACTTACCGCGGATGAAAGGACCAGAGTCAATAATGTTATGCGATATGGTATTCATGGCGGTCGGTCTTATTCCGAGAAGTGGTATGGAAAAATTTAAGCTTTACAATTTTTCAAGGATTTCTTAACCTTTCAACAATGGAAAAAGGTTAGCTCTTTTGTTGGTCCGATTTATCCAATAGAGGTAATTCAATTTTACTCTTCGGTCTCCATGAGAAATAATGTGTTGCATGCGATGGTCAATGAATCCGAAGTCAAAATCTCCCTTGCTGATTTTTGTACTCTGTTTTCGGTTCCTGATGATGGGATCGAAATAAACCCGAGTGCGGAATGAGGAGATGTGACGGAGGAAGAAAAGCTCAAAATTAAGAGGTCTTTTGATGTTGATGCTACGGGGTCGATTAATATGATAGCGGGATCGTTCACTCCTAAATTAAAATTCTTTTTAAACTTTCTTTGGAACACGGCTGTCCCGAGGAGAGGCGGTCGTGATAAATTGTCAAGTTATGAAATGGTGTTAGTCTCAAAGTGGCTTGAAGGAACTAAGGTTAGTCTTCCTCATCTTGTTTTTCATCGAATCATTCAAACAAGCATTTCCGTTACCGAGGAGAAATTGTATACTACTTTAAACTTGCCATTTGGGATGTGGATCTCTAGGCTTTTGGAACAAAAAGGGCTGGTTGGGTCTTATAGCTATGGTGTAATGGTAAAAGATGAGATGTGTGACACTCATCTTAAGCTAATGAAAATTAGGGCAATTGGACTCGATTTGGTGTTTTTGGCAAAGGGTAATGTGGTGGAAAAATCTTCGGATGTGGTGTCGGTTGTGGATCAAAACTTGGACTCGTTTATGGCGAGTATTTGTGAAAATTTGGATGCTCAAAACAAGTTGTTTGCAGAGTTGGTCTCAGGTTTGGGTAAAGACAAGGATGGGGCTTCGGGTTCGAATGGTTCGGATCATACCGAGGTCTTAACTTATTTGCATGGGTTGGAAGCTAGGGTTGATGCTATGGCTAAATATGCGGCTAGGGCGGCTAAGGAGTGAGTTCAACATTCCGGGTCTTTGGCTAACTTAGCTAGTCAAGGAGGGGCAATTTGGAGCGAAGGGAAAGCTATGCATGATGACATGCGGGTTATTTACGAGGCTACTAAAGCCTTGTCCTTGAAGGTGCTTAATTTCTAGACGTGCCTCACGGCGCAAGCTAACCATGTCCGCTCATGCTTTGATCGTCTTGACTCTCTTGAGTTTAGGACCCGTACCGGTTATATGAACCCAAATGTCGTGAAACGCTACTATCCTTAAACCTGCCACCATCCTTTCCTTGCTTTTCTTTTTATTACACTTTATATTTTGGATAATTGTCTAATTCGGCCCATTTTGGCTTACTTTTCTATTCGGCCCATTAGGCTTTATAACTTGTTATTTTATTCGGCCCATTGGCAATTAGACTACTTGGTTTGTAGTAGACTTATCTTATATTTGGCATGCTTATCGTAGATTACTTTCTCGTTTTATAATCTCTCTTTTCATGATTAATACATGTCTCGATCTATATTATTCTAGTTGTTTTATGTCTTTTCTCGTCTTTTCGATGATGTCAAGAGGGGGAAGAAAATTATCGTGACTTAAGTATTTGCCTAAGGTTGCTCCTTGTCAGAACCTTTAATCTCTTAAGGTCCTTAGATGCTATACTTTGTATATAAGTGATTGTTCTTGCGTTCGACTGACTATGACTTTTATAGTGTTATGTTGAGGGGGAACTTACACTTAGTCAAAAATCCTAAGAGACTTGTCATCATCAAAAAGAGGGAATTTGTTGGACCATATAGATATATGTTTTAAGTTTTGATAATGACAAGTATGTGCTTCATATTATATATATACTCTTGCTCGTAATCATTTGTTTAGTCTTCGTTAGATTGACTTAGGTTACAAGTTTAGCAAGTAATGTTATAGAAACTCTGGCTATAACATTGAAGATTTGTGAAGCATCGTTCAAGTGATGTTATAGCAGCTTGAGCTATAACATTGAAGATTCCTAAAGCGTCATAGTAACGGTAACAAGTGTTAAGTTTGATGATCACTCAAGCAAAAGGCTCGATCAAGTCTTTAACAAGCTTAAGATGAAGAGCTTATGATCAAGATAAAGAGAAGATTCTATTCTGAAGATCTCCAGGAAGATTAGCTAGTTTATGTCTTCATCTAGTAACGGTATCTTAAGAAGAAATATTGGGAAAGTAAAGTTATAGCTATTTCACCTATAACTTTACTTACCAAGCTTAATGTTATAGTTGTTTCTACTATAACTTTAAGTAGCAATTTTATGGCACGATTTTAATAATTTTAAAAATCATTTTTAAAAGATAAAATTCTTCAAATATATTTCAAAATCATGTGTGTATATAATAGAGATGAAATATGGGTTGTTATAATGAATTATTCGCATTTCTCCATTGGTTAGTAAAACGACTTATGGGTCATCATGCTACCTAGGGTTTGCTTAATTATTTGATTTAACCCTAATCCAAGGATTGGATTTTCGACCTAGCTGGACACGGCCAAGGGTTCGGCCGCACGACTTGAGCCGCCTGGTTTCGTAAGTCCTCTAGTATAAGTAATCTATCAAAATAAGTCTAAATAATATTTTGGTAAGATATTCTTATATCTTAAATAATATTTGATTTGATTTGTTTACTTAACCGAAAATCATAGAGATAAACTTTAGGTAAGATAAGATTTACTTTTATCTTATTTGCTTAAATTTATTTATCTCTTGGATTAAATTAAATTAGAGATAAGATTTATTTCTTGTGAAATAATCTCTCATCTCACGGCATCCATTAGGGTTTCGCCTAAACCCTAATCGATCTCTCTACTATAAATATACATGGTAGTTTTTCAACTGAAACAAGCTTTTCGAAATATTAAAATCTCTTGCAAACAATTTTGAGTTTAATTTTAATCAGTTATTTTTATTGTTTTGCATTTGAAAATCCTTGAGAAAAGTCGTGCTCTTAAAATTTCTTATTATTCTTAAGGTTACGTTATAAGATAATAGTACTTCATATTGTTTCTTACTCGTTCAATTGTGTGAACACTTAAGAGAACAATCAAGTGCTTTCTTAGTAGCTTAAGATAGTCAATTCGAATATCTAGTGATATTCATGTTGAGTTATAGCTAGAGTTAGCTATATGAGTTGGGTTGATAATTTTGTAATCCGGAGAAAGGTACTAAAATTACTAATCGAGAATAGTGGACGTAGGCTTCGACGTGTGAAGCTGAACCACTTCAAAACCGTGTGTCTTTACAGTTTTTCTTTATTTATTTACGTTCATAATCACCTAGTTAATTAGTTAAAGTTTAATCAATAAACTTTATGTAATTAATTACATTGATATAAAATAAAAAGTGGGAATAAGTTTTTTAAATACTCAATTCACACCCCCCCCCCCCCCACTCTCGAGTATTTCGGCTGTGATAGATTCTTCAGCATTTAAGTTTTTGCATTGCATTTTTATGCTTTGTTTTAGCATATTTTTGACATGAGAGCAAGTGAGGGAGGGTCACTAATTGTGTTTCAAGTGTGTATAATGTAGAAATCAAGTGAGAGGATGCTTATGCCTAGGCTTGATGAGCCTATGTGTAGATACCTCATTTCTGCACCTCCTTTAAGTCACCCGGTGATGATTGGGCCGCATATTTGGTACACGGATCGATTTATGATAATTCGTAAGTTTATCGTCAACTGATAGCTCAAATACTTGTGTCTACCCCTTGGTCGTCATCTACGCGCCGTTACGGTTGTTTTAACAGTAATTAGAGTATATTTGGAGTCCGGGTCAAAAACCGTCTTCATTTTCTAATAACCGTTTAAAATGTCGAGTCAGAATGTTCTGGAATGTTCTGGATATTTCTATTCCATATTTTCAATCTTTTAATCTTTTAGTGAATTATATCCCGAAACTATATTTTAAATAATAAGGAAATTAAGATCAACCGCAATTCCATAATAAAAAAGCGGAAAATCTTTCTTCCGTAGGAGGAAACCCTTAGGGAAAGGACGCATCACCTGCTGTGCCTCTTCCAAGAGACGCAGTGGTTGCTGCGCCTCTTCCCCAGCTCCTTTCTACGTATTTTATGTTCTTTTCGAGATTTACTTCCAAAGTTTTACCGAAACCTTAATTCCTTCGTGTGATTAGTATAAATAGGGACTTTCGTTCCTCATATTTCTCACGCGAGTGTCCACCCTTCTCTTCTCTCTTTGCATTCTAAGACCACGCTCTTGCTTTTTTGGCGTCTACATGCTTGAACTTTCGACCACATAAGCTCGGATCCTTCTGAGTACCAGCCTCGTTTTGCATGACCGACCAATTTGACCAACTCCACATCAATCAACTTAATCAACTTTGTTTAATTTCCTCTTAGTGGGCACTTTCGTCGTATATTCGAGTCGAGCATCACTAAACGTTAACTTAGTTAATCTCGTTTCGTCAAACATGTAAGTCTGAGGATGTAAATCCCATCTTTTATTATTGTTTTTATTTTTTGTAATCATTATTGTAAGGTTTACGTCAAAAATATGTTTAAAACTGATTTCCAAAACCCCTTTGTTAAACTCCTTTATGGATTAATGGGAGACAGATGTCGAGAAGGAACGCAACAACTGCTGCGCCTCTTCGAAGGGTCTCACTACCTGCTGCGCCTCTTCGAAGGGTCTCAGTACCTGCTGCGCCTCTTCCTGAGGCTGCCGCAGTTCCTGCTTTCCTTCTTCTTCCTTCGTCTTCTGTTTATTTCGTCTGTTTGTTTTTGCTTCGTCTTTGTTTGTTCTTATTTTATTCGTATGATAATTTTAGCATATAATCTCATTAGTAATTTATCACCTTTAAATTCCCGACTTAAATCCCAAGTAATTCATATTTGCGGGTTTTCGTCATTAAAATCAATCCGGGTTTTAGAGATTCGATTCATCCATATCAAGTCTCTGAAATTCATCTTTTGTATATTTTTCGTCTGTTTATCATCATCATCATCATAATCAGTAATTTAGTAATCTAATTAACCTATTTAATTTAATTCATTATTAGCCGTGTAATTAATTTGTTCTAAATAGTTTCATCTCATGGTTTATCGTTTTTATGACCAATTTGCATGTAAATAATCCGTTAAACCACTTCTATCCGAGTCGAATATTATTAATCGAGCATTAAATTACCAATGAATATTAACGATATGCAATTCCGGCTTCACAACCATAATTCACCTCAGGAACAGACGCAGTGAGCACTGCGTCTCTTCCAAAGGACGCAGCTCTGCTGCGCCTGTTCCGGGTTGAATTCTGCCCCTGAACTTCCGTTGTTGCTTTGACCTAATTCGTTAGGTTACGTATTAATTAACTATTAATCGTATTATCACCACTAATCTGTTTATTTTCTAAGCTAATTTATTTTCTCTTGTTTTTCTCAAATTATCCGTGTTAAATGTATTAATTAACTATTAATCGTATTATCACCACTAATCTGTTTATTTTCTAACCTAATTTATTTTCTCTTGTTTTTCTCAAATTATCCGTGTTAAATGTATTTTCAACGTAAATCAATCAAACCATTGTAATTTATTGTAATTATTTCAATTGTTGTTTTTTTTATCGTATTCTTTATTATTTATTGTTTGTATGCCTTCACATGCAATTAACCTAATTTTATACCTCGACATTAATGCATGTTAAACTACGTGTTCACCGACTTAGTTAATTCTCACGTGTTAGGATTAATCTAATGGATGTTGCATTGCATGCATATAACCGACAACATATCAAATATTGACGATTTACCTAATCATTAGTAGAGGCCGCTATCGAGGCGGGCGGGATTAGGTGTTCAGTAAAAGTGCTTCCTAATACGTACCCTCACCCCTTAATCCAGATCTCTGTGAACATCCGTGTTCATTGGCATCCACGAGAGTCATTCTAGACATAGAATGCTAAGGGTAACGAGTTCTTGGTGTTCATGTCATTACTTTGTGTCTTGACATGACGCGAATGAAAGATCATAGATCCATATTAGACTCTCTAATAAAAATTAAATTATCTCATAATTTATCATTTATGTGATCTATGTAACATGCATGCAAATATAAAAGCATGAAAATGAAAGTTTAAGGAAAAAATAATTTCCTTCCATTGATTTTATGGTAAAATGGGCACAAACTAGTTCACCTTACTAGCTTGTTCTTGAGCTTATACCAAATGGATGACCCTCCTTACTAATCTTCAAAGAGAAGATATCCTTCAAGATGCACCCAAGAACTTAACCCAAAAATAATAACAAGTATTTAACTAGAAACTTGTTAAAATTATACCCTTGATAATATTTTAATATTACTAACTCTCTTAGTAAATATTAATTTGTATACTAACAATCTTAGTAAAGATGTATATTATTTTAGAGAGATAAACCAAAAATTGTTCACATGCAAAACCACATGAGTGAAGTAGTGTAGAAAATGAACATTAGATGGAGAAAATAGGAGGGAAAGTGGCGGGTGGGTTAGGTAGGTGTGGAGTATGGAAATTGTCTTATATTTATCAATATTACATCCATATGCAAAATCATTATAAGATAAATTATGGAAGAATATAAAGTAAGGTGAAATGATTATGTTCCTAATCATCCACAACTCTATTTTACACGGTCCACTTGCCCATTTACGGGTCCATGTTGGTTCTTATATTTGTCGCACAAATACGTGTAATTTTATTTTAAACATCGTTTCATATTTAAATACGTTCATAATTAATTCGTCCAAATCACTCCGTAAATATACGTGTACCACTACACATATTATTTACGTACTAATATTAATCACATTAATCAATTAGTACAATTTTAGTGAATTAACAATTAATTAACTAAAACCCGTCTCATAGAACTTATTATTTAATTATCGCGTAGTTAAATAATAACTGTCGCTCCTCGAGTTCGCAACTCAAAATCTCTCTAAAAAATAATCGACTAAACTTTTAGTCTATAAATCAAGGGACTAAATAAATTGTATCTCATACAATTAATAAGTTGTCTATTGGGGTTCGTTCCTTTAGGTGTGACCGAAAGGGGTCAGTTGATCACCGCCGTCTCACGACAATAACGTCAAACTCTAGTAAGCCAACCGTTATCGATTTACGTTAATCAACTAACGAGGATCAAATAATTAAATATCTGATGATATGCCATTAATGAGATTTATTATGTAAATGCACTATTATGGAGGACACTAACTCCAACAATCTCCCACTTGTCCAACACAAGGTGTGCGCTACCAATTCTCTTGTCCGTTTTGATCTCCCACTCAATGTAAGGTGTCTTTCAGGTCGCACTTGCACACGAACAAATCATGAGTGGTTTTCTCGATCGGGAGTGTGACTACCTGACCGAAAAAATCTCTCACAGATTACTTCCGAGCGTGGCCACGCATTTGTAGTCATTAACTCCTCGAGTGGCCTTGAGATAAAATTACCCAACGTGGGTGGACAATTCCTGTATGCCCTATCTATCCTATTGCAGAATACAGCTCACCATGACCTAGTTAATGCCCTTTTTGGCCTCCTTTCACGGCACGACCTAGGACAAAAACCAAAGTCACTCGAAAACTGCACTTGCTCAGATAATAGTCTCCAGTCAAAAGAATCAACTCATTAGAACATCTTAGAGATCCCCACCACGACCAGGTGTCTAATATAGAACTTAGGGACTCTTTAAATGGTCACTGTCCGGCAAAGTGTCACACACTCTGCCTATGTAATCGACCAGTCATCACATATGACCTTATGGTGTTGAACAACCATCAATCGACTTACAATCTAGTCACTCCGAGAAGTCACCTCATTAAGTGACTAGGGACAAAATACAATGTTCATCTTATTCACTTGAATATTGTTCAACATTGTCTCCACAACTTATTCAGATAAACAAGGTATTCAATGTTTTCAATCAAACTGAATAATTGAGTTCTTAAAGAAACTCTAACAATGAATGTGATCATCACTTATGTAAATATCAATACTCTATCCAATATTTACATAATGATCTTCAGCAATTAAGGTATACTGCTCAATCACATTGAGATGACATAACCATCATGTCTACCTTATGCCAACGGCTTTGGTTAGAGGATTAGCAACAGTTGCATCACTCTAATTTCCATTGCTATTTTCCTTTGTTCTATGCAATCTTTTCATCACATAGAGCCTTTCTAAGTACATGTCTAAACAAGTTTTTAGACTCTGGTTCTAAAGCCAGTCAAACACTCCCACTGTTTTCACAGTCTCTTGGGATACGATATTCGGCTAACAGAACTACTCTAGTCCCATTAAATTCCGGTTATCAACTATCTCTCTTACAACATCGGATGTTGTAATGTACTTAGCTTTCGTTCATGATTTGTACGTATAACACTTATACATACACATCCTACATATGACATCTTTTATGTATGACTCCTCATGCATATTTGTTTTATGCATGTATAACTTCTTATACTTATATGTATAACTTCTTATACATATTATTCTTTATGCACATAGTACTCTTACATGCTAACCATCCTTAACGAGGCCCATAACATATAATAAGCATAGGAATGTTTCCGTGTAATCCTTGTACACGAAATTCATAGATTCCTCCAAACTACAAGAGTAAATCCTCAGTGCTTCTCAAGTACTCAAGGATGCTCTTGATAATCATCTAGTGACACTCACTAGGAAATGATTGGTAATGACTTCTCATATTCTCAACATGATAAGTTCCGACGAGAGAAGCTTTTAGCATATTTAATAGATCCTGCAGCGGAAGCACAAGAGATCATATTAATTGTTCAACAACTTGAACGAGTCAAGAAATTTATCACATAAATCTCTTGACTATAATGCTAATATCCATGGAGATCTATCTCATTAGATCTAGATATTTAAGATACGCAATGCTACTCTGAAGTATTCACCCGAGAATATTTCTAGTCATTAATATGTCAAACACATATTTAGACTAAGAAACATCACCTTAGCTACATTTCTAGTCACTAATATGTCAAGCACATATTTAGACTAAGAAACTTACTTTAGCTCCCACTAAACTCCATGTATCATCATGGTACCTCGACACTCGAGTAATACCATTTTGATAGAATACATGATTGAACCCAAAGTTCCAACTCTTTGACGTATATAGATCACAAAAGAGATCTTTCAAGCATGCTAGGCTTCTTAGCATTGACAACATCAACAAAACTTCTCCCAAGGAGAAAGTTTCATTATTCATTTGCCGAATCTCATCCTCATGAGAACCTATATTGCTAAGAACATACGAATTGATAAAGGCATTTGGGTTGTCACTACAAAACTCTCTATAATCAAGCCAAATTTTAAACATCTTATGTAACCTTTACGACAAGATCAAGGTAACCTACCAAAGTATTCACGTTAAATCAAGTCTCGAAAACATCTCGTGTTTCCTTCTTTATCGCATCGTGTGCAAGGAGCTCAATTCGAATTGCATGGTGACACGCCATCACATAGAGTTCATACTATAGAAAAGCCTTTGATGAGGGTTTAAGTTTCGTCACTTTTTAAAAGTAACGCAATACATCAGACAAAAGTATCTCCTTATAACCACTGAGCCACAATAAAGAACGTCTTCTTGCATTGTACTCACCATTGAGCCTCAATAAAGACCATCTTCTTGCATTCTACTCTGTTTGTGGGTCTTGGAATTCCGTAAGTTCAAAATTTCTCCCACTTTGTCTTCCAGAAAATGAAAATCTTTCTGGAAAGACAGCATTACGAGCCACAAACTCTTTGTTCTCGTTTTGGAGGAGTAAAAACCAAGTGGTTCAATTTTGGATAACCCTCACAAATACATAAATTGGTTCTGAACATAAACATTTATGGTCCCAAATGTATAAAAAGACAAGTTAGGGACTCTCCCTATCCATAACTCATATGGAGTCATTTAGGCTATTATAGTCGGGTTTTAAACTTTTAGTGAGAAAATAGCTTGCAAAAATTGCGAAAAACTTCAAACTATATCTCATAGAGTTCGGTTTATATACTTGACTACACCATACTCTATAGTGTCCCAAGGAGAAGGTATTATGTAAACTGGTTCACAATCTTCTTAGTGATTATCAAGGTCATTACTTGATATTACCCATTTGATCTTCAAAATCATTACTTTGAATTTCCGATCAACATCTTGATCTTGACGTGCTTTTGGTTTATTACTTCATTTTGAAAATATTCCATGTTTCAAAAATCACTTTTATGTCTTATTAAATAGATATGAGGTTTTCATATCTACTTAACATTACGGTAAAAGTAACGAAGTATATTTATAACCAACTATCGGCCTTACACATCCGTATATATATGGTCAATCACCTCACTATTGTGTTTCTTTTATGCAAAAGAAAACATAATTTATGCACACACACACCATAAGATTCTCAATCAAATAGTTGTTCGATGTGCTTTTTGTTTACTCGTTTAAACGAATTTACTTGAGGTTTGATCAATTAGGTTCACCAGATTAGAGACTTTAAAATCTACTAGATAGTATAATATTTAGTTTTCGTGAACAATGTAAAATTCCTCTAACTTAAGTGGTCTAAACCAACCACTAAGTTATCATAGGAGTAGGTACAACATTTTGTTCTAAATCACATGAGTGATGCCTTCTATGTTTAAACATAGATGATTACATTCTTTTAAAACCAAATTTAGGTACATTTGTCCCTATCGAAATCATTGCTACTCTAGCACCATTTCGATAAAAAATGTCCTATGATAGACGTCTTACGTTTTATCAATTCATGTAAACTTCTTTTCAAAGAAATGACCCGTACTTGGTATCTCATACCAAGATAGTGAAACTAGCCTATCCATTGAGTAGATGTCTCTTTCAACTTTGTTCTATCGCATACATCTAGGGTTGATTCTTCTTAACTCCCACTCACTTTCACATTCCTCTTTGCTTTAATCAAGCAAAAATGAATCTCATGAAGATCTCTCTTCATGTCATTCGTGACATTTTATACACTTGGTAAGAGTGAATTACTATAAAGTGAGTGCAACATGTGGCAAAATCTCAACTTCTTGCGAAATTGGACAACCTTACCGTTCAATTGTTATCATATGCCTAAACTCTTTAGTGCATAAACAATTGATTTGGCATTTCTCGAAGCGAACCATTTGACAGTTTCATATTGGAGTATTATAAGTGCTTTTGAAAACTCTTTTCGCAAACTTTTGAATTACTCTTAAGTAATTAAAACTAATATGTCATCTTCATGACGGAGGTCTCACTTTCAAAATGAAGACACTCTTGATAAAATGTGACTTCATTTTAAACTCGTAATATGAGTTTGCAACATGAAACCCCTTTTTAATATGTATGGACGTTAAGTTGTATAATAATCGCAATAATTGCTGTAAGCTTATGTAGGTGAATTTGTAAATCATGTTACCAATCATTGCTACCGAATTCCTTCAAAGAAACCGCTTCCTATGAAAGAACGAAACGAGTATAACAATAAATAGAGAAAGGAGGATGAAGTGCGCGATGTCATACATTTATGAGAATGAACGAAAAATAGGAAAAATTAACATTCAATGTTTTAATTTTACTTGTGAAACATCTTTAACAAGTTTTAACATTTATATAATGATCTCCCACTAAATTATATAAATGATTCCAAGACCCAAATATTAAACAAAAATGAGCATCGTTTGGGCGAAACATCTCATAATTGTGTAAATTCAGTAAGGCACGTTGACTAATTCTACCTCTAGAACTCTTGGTCGACGAATTTCCTTAAATTCATCTACTAGCCCCGGAACACAAGACCGTCTTATATCCCGTTGAGTCCAACCAATTTTGGAGTGTGATAACCGCTTACCACCCTACTTACTCAAGGTAAAAAGAAAACACCTCGCTTGGGCGAGCGTGGCTCTAATGAACAAGAGATTCATAGGTGTTACTAATTGGTAAGGCTAATCTCAATTTTAGTTATGTGAGAGATCTTGTCAATTTAGTCATAAATTCCCTATAAGTGAACTAAGTCGGTGAATGTAAATGACGTGAATTGACAATCGCGAAGATAAAATGCATGTGAATGGCGATTTTGGCATGCGGAAAAATAAAACAAGCAAACAAGTAAGCATATGAATAAATCCTAGTATAGCCACCTAGTTAATAAAAACTAGACTATTACATATCGGAAATCAACTCCTTGGTCCCTTACCTCTTCATTCCAAAAGTGGCTCCTTCTTGTGGGATTTGGAACACCTTCCAAAAATAGACTCCGTCTTTTGGAAACGCCGATAAAAAAAATAACTATTACAATTGAATTACATAGATATTCCTATTATACATTAATTAATAAAATAAATAAAACAATTAATTAATTACAAGCCGACGATACGAGATCGTATTCAATTACAAACAAATCGATATTCCCATTCATTTCGGGTAATAACGATTAAAATAAACTAGGCCATACTAGGTACAACAAGATAAATACTTTAAATAAATGACAATCATTCATTCAACTTAAATAAATATGCTTAAAATGCTGTAAAATCATGCCAAAATCGCCCTATCTATCAATCGTTGGTATACATCTCGGTTTTTGTGGGTTTAATCGATTTTTAACATGTAAAAATCAATAATCAACTCTTAAATCTCATTTAAGTCCAAAATAATTGTTCAAACTGTTTTGAACCTCAAAATTAGTCCTCACTAATTTTATGATAAATAATTAGTTTAATTTGGTGATATTTTGCTAATTTAATCGGTAAAATCATAATATTTAAGTAAAAATCCAAAATAATTGAAAAATTACCCAAAAAATTGAAACAAAAATTTTGAGTATTCTGGAACACTTCCAAGAACACTAAAATGCCTAAAAAATTACCCAAAAAATCCGGATAAATTTTATGAAGAAAAAGATCGATATTTATCGGTTTTTAACCACTAAAACCATTAAACATCAAAACAAAGTGAAAACACATATTAAAATTCACTTTTAACATTTAAATAAGTTTTTTAAATGTACATAAATTTATCATGGGCAGAATAATCTGTTTCGAAATTATGATTAATTAATTTCACTTTTATCGACTTTTATCTCATAAAATCAATAAACATGCAAAAAAATTCGAACCAACCTTCAACCTTTTGCATACAATCAGTATAAAACATGCATGAAGTACCATAAAAAATCCATACACCGAATCAAATTTTAACTATTTTTAGTCCTTTTAACTAAAATAGCAAAATAACTTCAAAAATCACTAAACTTAACCACAAATCTTTTAAGATCAGTAGGTATGCATGTCTCAAAAATTTCGTGCTAAAACCTCCTCTAACACAATTTTTGAGTTTTTATAAATTATCTCATAATTCATTAAAATGCTTAAAATCAACATGCAAATTACAAGCCTAAGCTCTGATACCACTTGAAAGATCATAGATCCATATTAGACTCTCTAATAAAAATTAAATTATCTCATAATTTATCATTTAGGTGATCTATGTAACGTGCTTCAGGTAGGTGTGAAGTGTGGAAATTGTCTTATATTTATCAATCTTACATCCATATGCAAAATCATTATAAGATAACTTATGGAAGAATATAAAGTAAGGTGAAATAATTATGTTCCTAATCATCCATAACTCTATTTTACACGGTCCACTTGCCCATTTACGGGTCCATGTTGGTTCTTATATTTGTCGCACAAATACGTGTAATTTTATTTTAAACATCGTTTCATGTTTAAATACTTCCATAATTAATTCTTCCAAATCACTCCGTAAATATACGTGCACCACTACACATATTATTTACGTACTAATATTAATCACATTAATCAATTAGTACAATTTTAGTGAATTAACAATTAATTAACTAAAACCCGTCTCATAAAACTTATTATTTAATTATCGCGTAATTAAATAATAACTGCCGCTCCTCGAGTTCGCAACTCAAAATCTCTCTAAAAATAATCGACTAATCTTTTAGTCTATAAATCAAGGGACTAAATAAATTGTATCTCATACAATTAATTAATTGTCTATTGGGGTTCGTTCCTTTAGGTGTGACCGAAAGGGGTCAGTTGATCACCGCCGTCTCACGATAATAACGTCAAACTCTAGTAAGCCAACCGTTATCGATTTACGTTAATCAACTGACGAGGATCAAATAATTAAATATCTGATGATATTCCATTAATGAGATTTATTATGTAAATGCACTATTGTGGAGGACACTAACTCCAACAACGAAATATTCGAACGGTTTCCAATTTTCCACAATAAATTGGTGGCGACTCCACAAATGCAAAGCTTGTTCGTTTTCCCAAGCAAACCCCGTGGGCCCGCGTCCACACTATGGAGCGCAATCACATGCCATGAAAGTTCGAAAACGGAAGATTTAACGAGCTAAGGGAAGAGTCTACACAAGCTGGCTTCAACTCGTGGGAGTTGAACCCAAAGGCAAACCAAGAGCGAATCTTGCAGCTTGGCTCGTGGGAGCTGACATCAGCTCGGGCGAGCCCCATAAAGAAATAAATTATCCTCCAACATAGCTTGTGGGAGTTGAGCAGAGCTCGTGGGAGCAATAACAAAGCTCGTGGGAGTTGAGACCAGCTCGGGCGACCTCACCCTATGAAAAAATTGCCCTGCTGCCCAGCTCGCCCGAGCCAGGCCTAGCTTCTGGAAGTCCCCTTGTGCAACATAAAACACGGGATTTCTCCCTTCCTTCCTTCCTCATTTTTATAACACAACACAAACACAAACTACCCATTTCCCTCTCAAGAAAATAAAACCCCAACATCAAAAACACCAATTACTAACCCAAATTCAACACTAAACTTTGCAAGCTTGCTCTTATCCAAATTAAATTACTCCTTTTTCAACATTTAAGCCTTTCAAGCCTCCAATTCTCCCAAATTCAACCAACAATTTCTAGGGTTTGAATCAATTTTGAAAACTCCCCAATTAGTTGTTCAAGAGCTCGAAACTGGAGGAAATGAAGCACATTCAAGCACATTTAAGAGTTGATGACACTAATTCCACCAAGCTTTTAAAGAGTATCTAACATCGGAAGAATAAAAGGGAACGATCAAGCATTAAAATCACAAAATTTATCAAAGAGGCAAAAGGTGTTGGCATCCAAGGCTCTAGTAGTTCATGAACAAGCAAGGGAAAACGTTGGAGCCATTGAGGAAGTCAAAAATACCACATACCGGAGATTGAGAAACTTAAAGATTATTCAGAGGTAATTTTCCTTGATGATGCTCATAGAAAAGTCTTTGAATCCCTTAACAAGAAGAAATTTGTTGCTAATAAGTTTGTTACCCAAGAAACCTTGGCAAAATTGGGTGTGCTTGATCAAAACAAAGCATTTTTTGAGTCAATAGGTTTGTCTACTATCTTTGAAATGAATGAATTGACGTACCCCTCCCTTACCTTGCTTGGAATTCATAAGTTCTTTAAAGATCTATAAGGTCGACTTTTGGTGCGGTATTTGGACTTGCTACCCAATGGGAATTTTTTAAGAAACCTCTTAAATTTGATGTCAAGCAAATATGGAAAGCGATTGCTGGTCGTGAGTTCATCATGATAATGCAACCGAAGAATATTAGTGGCTCATCAAAGATGTCAATTCTATGACCTTGCCTAGCAAAATATGCCGTATATCCGTGCGCCGAGGTAACTACCTTCTTCCCGTTTCTCATTATGCAAAGTCTATTCTCAAGAAGCAATAAAACCCCCAAGAAGACTCCTCCACTCTTGTTATACCACCCTACCCCTTTGAGTATGCAGAATTCGCAGTCAACGACACAAATGTTGTCGAAGGCAATGATTACTTGACAAAATTGATGAAACATAACCATAAGGAGGCATACAAGGACAGGGTAAATGCATATTATGCCCAATATCCTCCACTTCTCCACCTAGCTCGACAAGGACTACTTGATTCTAAAAGTCCTTTGCCGGATTGGGTGGATAGGAAAGTTTTCTTTCCAAATGCCGACCAAGATGAGGGGGAAGAGAGTCAGGTATCAAGGAGTGAAGGGCGGGTACATGATGAGAACGGTGATGATCTTGAAGCAAGCATTGATGAAAATTGCCAAAGTCAAAGTGATGATTAAAATGGTGATAATTATAGCTTCGGGGAATTGAGCGGTGACGATGTCACCATGAGTGATTGATGATGATGGTGGTGGAAAAGTTTTGGCAATAAGGAGGGTGACTCACAAGGCGATAATGGCTTCCATAGCATTGTTCCCTTGACACCATTGTGAGTCTCCTACCCCTGTTTTAGCTTCACTTTTCTCTCATGTTTATAGTTTCTTAACTTGTATTTGTATCACAATCTATCATAAGTAGAATAACGCACTTAGAGAGCCATTCTTAGACTCTTCGTGGCTATAAGTTTTTGAGTCCTAGCAACATTAAAGGACTCACACCTCGGTCCCATTAGGTGCATATATTTTTTGCTCCCACCCTGAAGAATCCAAAATGACAAATCTCCATGCATTGCCTACAAATCTCCCCCGTTTTTGCATTAGTGATAGTGTTTAGTTTGGTTTGGGGAAGACTTGCTCATAGGCAACCCAAGTTAATTTAAATTAGCTCTCCAATTGACCGACAACATGCATCACTTATCTTAGTTTAGCTTAAAGTGCATCACTTATATATATGTCATATAGAACTTGCATGGCTAGAGCATTCATTCATGCATTTACATTGTATTCCTAGGCCCACTATGTACATTGAGGACAATGTGCCGAATAAATGCGGGGATGGAAATCATTATTCCAAAATTAAAGTTTGAAATTTTGGAAAAGAAATAAAAAAACATGTTCTTTAATTTCATAAAAACAAAAATCCTAAAAATTTCAAAATTTCAAAATCCAAAAACATGTTCTCTACTTTAGTAGTGTAGACTTGTATATACTTGTGTGTTTGTTACTCTTTTCACATAGTGACTACACCATATTTAAGACATTCTTAATGGATTAATGAAGAGCCGCATGGTATGATCTTTCTAATCTATTGTCCCTACTCTTTTATGTTAATAACAATGTGGTCAGATTTTGATATTACGGGTTGTAACTATGTGATGTTAGGAGTATGCATTTAGTGTTACATGGCATTTGTTTTGTAAGAGCATATGTATTAGACTTGTATATATGTAGGTTGCATCATGGCATGTAGTTACATGTTAGAACATTTTGTGAAAATGCCTAATTGGGAAGCTTGACAATTGTATATAAGGCCCTTGTAGATACTTTTTTCTCCTTGAGACTTTGTTTGCTAGAATACATTTAAGACATCCTAGGTTGTGTCATACTAGTATATTTTGTCCCATGGACTAGGGCCTAGTCAAGAATACCTTGTGGCGTTATAAGTCATTGGCTACTGTTTATTCCAAGGTGACCTTTGGAACCATGTAACCATTCTTCCAACTTCTATCATCTATTATTCTGTCAACAAAAAGGAAATGAGCACTATAATCGTCAAATTGTCAAATTGAGTTCAAATACCAAATGAAAGCAAAACTTTGCAACTTTGTCAAAGTTGTTATCCTTGTCTTAGGCTTAGGAGTACAAATAGGACTTCTGTGCTCTTCTAGAGTACCCTTATTACATATGGGGTCGCTCTCAATGCCACTTCGGTAAGAATTTGCATATTGCTGCTCACCGCCGCATTCTTTTGCTAAGAGACCAATGCCAAATGCCAAACATAAGAAAATGGCAAGAAATGTTCTTAAATGTCAAATGTTAAAAAAATGGGGGGAAAATAACCCAAATGTAAACTACTATCGTAAGCCTCAATTATCTTGATCCCTTTATCAATTAATGATCTTATCTTTGTTGCATGGTTGAGAGGGGATAACTCTTCTTCTTGTCTAGGCAAGAGCGGGAATTCCGCGATCCTACAGTGTTTTCCAACGCCATAAGGAACTTGCTCTTGACGAAAGCATTTAGCGATTGTGTACGAAAGTTGTCTAGTTTGACATCACTTGGAGGTGACTTGTTTGTATCCTCTTGGACTTAGTGGCTTGGAGAACTAGTATCTATGATGGAGTGTGTACCCATATAATGTTCCTCTTTTAGATGATTTCCGCCACTTAGATAAGGAAAGTGGTGACTTCTTTTGGAGATGCATCCATTGTTTTTTTTTGTGCTTAATGTTGAATGTATCACCATTTTGGGAATCCCCATCATGCCTTGCGAGAAGGCATTCTACCTCATTGATGCTTTGTTGTAAGTTGAAGGGGCAGAGTTAGACCCACTAATTTTCTCACATCGGCTATGTTATTAAATAAGGGTCATAGTTTTAGTCACCACTTTACTCGGGACGAGCAAAGCTTCGGTTTGGGATATTTGATGTGACTCGTATTTATGCACATTTATTCCCCTAACTAGCCTCATTCCATATGCTTTTACTTGATTATTAGGGTCATTTCTTATCTTAAGCTTCCTACTATGCAAATTCTATGAGGTTTGGTGCCTTTGTAAGAGGAGAGCATTAGCCTTGCGTAAATGGTGCATTACGGAGTTAAATTGACCGCATATAACGACCAAGCATCCAGTAGGAGACCAATACTAAAGGCCTTAGTCAATAAAGTAAGCATTTGGGCAATGAAGAGGAACCCGAAAAGTCTAGGCCATCTCCCACGAGCTGCATGATGCTCCCACGAGCCGAGTATGAGCTCGAGCTAGCATAAGCCAGCTCCCACGAGCTGACTGGCATGGTGAGTGTCAAATGGTAGGAGCTCGGGCGAGCCATGCCTAGCTCCCACGAGCTAGTTGACAGGACGAGCAACAAAGAAGAGGGACTCGTGGGAGCTAGCTTAGTTCTAGCATGGCGAATGACTTCCTTAATGGGTTTAATCGTCATTTAAGCCCTTAGTTAACCTTATGCTTGTACATAATATAAATACCTCATGTACTTAGAGGAAAAGACAAATTATCTTAGCTTAAATAGACTACTCTAATTAGCTTAATTACACATTAATCCTTCCATAATTATTATTCAAGTAATATTTGATCTAGCTTGGTAATTGAAGAATTCTTTGGTTTGTATTGGAGAATTGACTTCTGCGCCTCTTCCTGAGGTTGACGTAGTTCCTACTTTCCTTCTTCTTCCTTCGTCTTCTGTTTAATTCGTTTGTTTATTTTTCTTTCGTCTTTGTTTGTTCTTATTTCATTGGCATGATAATTTTAACAAATAATCATTTATAATTCGTCACCTTTTTAATTCCCGACTTAAATTCCAAATAATTAATATTTGCGGGTTTTCGTCATTGAAATCAAATCCGGGTTTTAGAGATTCGATTCATCAATATCAAGTCTCTGAAATTCATCTTTTATATATTTTCGTTTGTTCGTTGTCATCAGTAGTTTTGCATTAATAACCTAATTAATTTGTTTTAATTCGTTAATTTGTAATTAACCTTTTAATCTTGCAATTAATTTGTTCTAATTAGTTTTATCCCGTCTTTTATTGTTATCATGACTCATTTGCATGTAAATAATTTATTGAATCACTCATATCCGAGTAAAATATTATTAATCGAGCATTAATTCACCAATGAATATTAACGATATGCAATTCCGGCTTCACAGCCAGAATTCACCTCAGGAACAGACGCAGTGAGCACTGCGCCTCTTCCAAAGGACGCAGCTCTGCTGCGCCTGTTCCGGGTTGAATTCTGCCCTTGAACTTCAGTTGTTGCTTTGACCTAGTTATTAGCTTACGTATTAATCGACTATTACTCGTATTATCGCCTAATAATATGTTTCGTTTATTTATTTTCCCTTTCTTTTCTAAAACCATCCGTTTTTAATGTATTTTCGAAGTAGATCAATTAACCCGTTGTAATTATTTTAATTTTCTTTATTGTATTTCTATTCTATTCTTTATTATTTTTTGTTTGTATGCTCTCACATGCAATTAACCTTAATTTCTACCTCGACATTAATGCATGTTAAATTACGTGTTTACCGACTTAGTTAATTCTCACATGTTAGGATTAATCTAATAGATGTTGCATAGTATGCATATAACCTTCAACATATCGAGTATAGACGATTTTCCCTAATCATTAGTAGAGGCCGCTATCGAGGCGGGGGGATTAGGTGTTCGATCAAAAGAGCTTCCTAATACGTACCCTCACCCCGTACTCCAGATCTCTATTAACATTCGTGTTCATTGACATCCACGAGAGTCATTCTAGACATAGAATGCTAAGGGTAACGAGTTCTTGGTGTTCATGTCACTACTTTGTGTCTTGACATGGCATGAGGTATTCGAATGGTTTCCAATTTTCCACAATAAATTGGTGGCGACTCCACAAATGCAAAGCTTGCTCGTTTTCACCGAGCGACCCCCGTGGGCCCGCGTCCACAGTTTGGCGACTCCGCTAGGGATTAATACACTTACGTGTTGCCAAGGGTGAAACTTGAACAAGGTTAGGGAATAGTTTATATGAGACAGTTGTCGGTTTCCATAACTCGGTCTTCTTAGATCGTTTTATTCGGCCTTTCTAGGCCCAAGCCAACCCATTCAACCAATCGTCCCGTCTAGACGATCCAAATTCTTATCTGGGCCTAAGGATGGATCGCGATTGAGGTCAACCATACCATGATGCTTACTCCTGTTTGTATCAAGGGCTTTCACTACTCGAGGAAATGGACTAGGAATCGACCTTACTCTTGTTTGGCACGAGCCTCTCCACAGACCCCGGTTTGATTGCTTGGTATGACAACCCACCTTTTTAAGCCAAAACCCTTCTAAATACACTCACCATACCGTTATAATGCCTATATGTATGTTTGTATACGTGATCGCCATCTTGTAAACAAAGCCATGACAAAATTTTGTAAAATAAAATCCTTTTCAAAATGTAAATGTTTTCAAAATAGCGCATAATGAGTCAAAACTCTGTCCAAATATCGAGTCAAACTTCGGGCCTAATACCCATTTCAAAACCTGTGCAAAAAAAACAAAAAAAAAGTCTAAAAAAATACGAAAAAAGTCCAAAAAAAAAAACGAAAAAAAAAAGTCCAAAAAAAGAAAAGAAAAAAAACCAAAATATTTTTCAAACCATGTAAATGTGAATATGTAAATTCAATTAGGCTAAGTTAGAGTCAAAATTCAAACCGGCTATGTCCTAGTCAGAACTCTGTCGAGTCATGAACCCGTCTTCCTTTACATTTTGGGTCTTTTCAAAATTCAAGTCAAGTCATAAGGTGTCACGCCGTCATTTTGGACCCCCATACCCCAATTCAATTAGGATCTAAATATTTCCACACCACGACTCACACACTCGAGGCTAACACATCGAGTCATCCCAAAATCGGTCTCCTGAATTCTCCTAATGACACGTTCGGGACACACATACCCGAACCTCGAGTCAAATTTGTCTTAAACACACGAATTAGAATTAACACGTGTCGTCAATCCCGTCAATCAAGTCAACCACATAAATGTCACTCTGTCAGTGTCAACACTCGAGTCTAAGGTCAAGGTCAAGCACCGTGAATTCAAACATGAGAAGTCACTCACGACATTTCCTGGATTCATAAGTTTTAGTCATCTCGTCTCGTCGTATATCCTTTGTTTGTCGCCTTATTATGCGTAATCCCATATCAAATCAAGTTGTAACGCGCGTCATTTCCTTCTCGGTAGGAATTCTGCAATTTTCAATGAAAGTGTTCAAGAACGTTTATCTGTCGATGTCGAGGGACTGAGTGCTGCAGTCATTAAGCTTCAGGCCACCATCAAAGAATTGAGCGCTCGTGTCATCAATATGGAAAATTAGATAGACATGATGAAACCTTTACCATCTTCCCATAACCTAAGGCCAGGGCATAGCTTCAACACAACTCACCCATCTAAGAAGGCCAATGAAGACAAGAGATTCAACCTCTAGGAAACTCCACCCAGAAGGCCGGGACGAGCTCATAGGGAATTCGTTGACCTCGGAACCACATATAAAGTAGCTCTACAAAGACTGGTTTCCTAAGGAAAACTTCATCCAATTGGTCCAACCCCGGACCCTGGAAAGATACTGCCTAGATGGAAGGGCAATTCATATTGTCAGTACCATCGGAGTAGGGGACAAGATACAGAGGAATGCTTTTGTCTAAAGCATATTATTCTAATCGAGGATGACAAGTTTCCAATGCCACCATTTGTTAAGCAATTTGATGGGACCGACCCTCTTGAGTCTAACAGCACAAAACACGATGAAGAATCATTCCTAGACTTTTCTCATCTCCTCGATCCTCGTGCTGACGAAGAGATCAAAACGCTGAATGAGGACGATGTCCAAAGTGGAATGCTCATGCTTTCCAAGATAGAGGGATCCATTGATAATCTAAACTCTCGGCTTTCCAACATGGGGAATCAACTTGCTGAAATAGGTAAGAAGCTAGAGACCCAACCTTTCAACATGAAGAGTGTCCAGACAAACCCTCAACCTCATGGTCTCGAGGAGAAAACAAAAGGTGAACGATCTATTCCTAGTTCTTCTTATCCAGGAATCAAAATCAATAAAGGCAACCTCATGGAGCCTTCGTGAAAGAAACCTCACAACTCTCCCAGGTCATTCATAAGTCTAGGCATACCTTATGCCCTAGCCTTGAACAAATTATCCTCTCTAGGTCTTCTTCCACCAATCGGGCCTAGTCCAGACCCAGAAATGAAATCTAAATTTTAGAATGGCAACTCGTATTATCAATACCATAGGGGTAGGGGGCATGATACCGAAGATTTCTATAAGCTCAAGTATGTCATACAAGATGGGATTGAGGGTGGTAGGATTTCTGTCTCGCTCCTAACTTGTCCGGGCACATAAGCTAAGCGACCTTATAGGGAGTTCAACATCGCAGATGATCAAGAAGATGAATGATCCACCAATCATTTGGTGAAAACAAGGAAAACAGACTCACACGTACTCAACAATCAAACAATCTACATTACCAACGTTAAGGTTATAGAACCTTCACCAGAAAGAGGAACTCGGCATTCAAGATCATTCTCCAATTTAGGCATGCCATATACGGTCGCCTTTAAAAGACTCTTTGCCAAAGTACTGATCCAACCAATCGGTCCAACCCCAGACCCTAAGTACGAGAGGAGAGGTCGCTTCTGGGACGGTTCTCAATATTGCTTATTCCATAGGGGTAATGGACACGACACTGAAGAATGTTGCAAACTCAAATATACCCTCCACTATATGTTCGATCGCGGCAAGATATATTTATCGACCCTCGATTCGTTAAGAGAAAAGAATAACCCTCATGGGTGTCTTACTCTTCAAAGCCAAGAAGGTTTCTTAGGCCTTTACCCTTCTAGTATTCCCAATGATGGGGACGAGGTGTTCGAATGGGTGAATGCTCAAAGTCAGATGCCGAAATCAGTTGTTAGAAGAGAATATGCTCAAGCGTGGGCCGATGATTACGAGTCTAGATTTAAGATCGAGTCAAAGTCTGGGTCCGAGTCCTAGGCTTTCTATCCCATATTGTTCTAGTATCTTTCTTTATGTCCATTTCCATTTCTAGTGATAACCTGGGGGCTGTCCCACGAGTCACGTGTCTTCTCGAGTCTATGTTAAATACACCCATTATTCATTTCAATAAAAGTACAATTTTCAATCCACATATTCTATTCTGTCTCTTCCTTTACCCTTTTCCTGTGACAACAAGAATTGATTCGAGACATTTTAAAATGAACAACAACACATGTCAGTCGATGTGAGTACACTTAGATGATGTTCCATTCCAAGTTGTAGAGGACCTGAAACTCCGTGTTCTTTCTTTACCTATTCCATGTCTGGCAATAGAAACCTTGCTATAACCCTAGTTTAGTACGAGCATATTTCAAGAGATTCTAGGACGAATCCAGACCATCTCCCTTGTTAACGATCCATGACGGAAGGCAAGCCCATTCCCCACAATAAACAACCCTGTTACTAAAGACCAACCCATTTCATACCCAAAGGTGCTGGTTTGACCCAAATCCATGGTAACAAGCAAATCCAAGAGGACACGAGCCATGATCAAAGACAAAGGATCAATCAAGAGAAATTGGTGTCAATATCCACGGCCGCAGTTATGCCCATAAACCAAGACAAAAGAACCATGTCAATATCCAAAGTCAAAGTTATCTTAAAAAAAAAACTGAATCAAGAATCTGAGTCTGAATCAAGAACGAGTATGAAATCAAATGGTATACGAAATACTGCTGAAGTTTATATAGAATCAAGTTACAAGGTAGAATCGAAGACGTCGATGAAGATGGTCAGTTAGCACCCTCGTTTCGCCTTTCACACACCCTAAGTCCTTCTCGAGACCGTTACAGGGAGATAGTTAGGAGTTTTGAGAATCCTCTCAAGCTCGTCAAATATACCCATCCTTTAGGGCCAAGACATGGAAACTTAAACCCACATCAATTCAACCTACCTTTATGTGCTCAGGCTACATCAAGCCAGGAGACCCCATTTCCAAGCCATGTTACAAGCCATAATCCCATCAAGCCATAACTCCACAAAACAAAGCTCCAGAGATTTGTTCATCAAAGCCTTTTATTTCCGAGCTCCACATTCCAAATATCCAATCCAGTTTCACCTTGACCCAGACACGAAGTCTTCAAATACTTTGCTACCCAAGAACGGGACGAACCCAATTCATCCTTAGGGTCCATTTTTAGGTGTGCTCACACGACAAGGAATTTTTACAAAATTAGTTATACCTCTTTGGTCTACGATCAGAGGGAGTTAACTCAAATCTTCTTCGAGTCACCAAAGGAATATTACCCTTGTGACCCCTGCACTTTAAGGTCCTGACAACATAAGCTTAGGCACACACCTGAACTACGATATGGTTTGATTTCACCTTTTCAGGTGGATACGTAGACAGTCCTTTCTTACACAAGAAGGATACAACCACAACACCCAAATAAAATTAACCAAACCTCAGAACTACGATCTGGTTTGATTTCACTTCACGTGAATATGTAGGCAGTCCTCAAGGACACAACCATCCCAACTTTCAACCTCAATTATCAACCATCCCAATTACCAACTTTCAACCTCAATTATCAACCATCCCAATTTTCAACCTTCCAAAATTTTCCATTTCTACCTCTTTACTGGGGGCTCCTTCTTCTCGCCCAGTCTCCTTTTTTACCAAAAACCCAGAGTCATCTTCTCATCCTGGGGGCTTCTCTTCCGAGATGCCACCCTTCCTTTATTCCTCTCTCATTAGAGTCAATCTAGTACTCGGTCCGGACAATGACAAGGTCTTAGATCGTTTCTTAAAGTTATCACACCTCAAGAGGGGTCTCTTTTATAGCAAGACAATGTCAAAAGATGTCCAAGTAGACAGCTGATCCATGGCTCATACCTTGCCTTTATATGTACCCATTGCAATTATTCTACCTTTGGAATTGATACGCCTTGTCACCCACATTTGGCTAGGGGTTGCGCATACTTAGGCAAAATCTGTTAGAGTCATCCATGTGTCGTGTCAGAGTCATCCCTGTGTCACGTCAAAACTAAGTCAATGTTTCATTTCGCGTCCGTATAAGGTCCGCATCCGCGTCAGTCACGTGTCAAAAGCCCACTTGAATATGCATAATGCATTATAAACGACAAATTTCTTTGAGCAAGTTTAAAAAAAAAACTTTTATAAGGAAACAACTTTTGCAAAACCTATGTGTTTCCTCATTCAAGGTCCATGTGATAATTGCTTACGTGCATATATTAGATCGAATTCTTGTGTGGCCACTAACCATGCAGGTAAGTATCAGAAGCAGTACTTTACCAAGACTTCGCTTGCAACAACGAGCATGTTTTCTTCGACGGTGTTTCGACACACCTCAATTATTTTCCCAGCGAGAGTTCAAGACAGCCAATTGTCCCTCTCAACACGTGAAGTTCAACCTCAACCTCAAGACTTCGCTTGCCACAACGAGCAAATATCCTCTGACAGGTGTTTTGACACACCTCAATTATGTTCCCCCAGCGAGAGTTCAAGACAGCCAATCGTCCCTCCCAACACGTGGAGTTCAACATCAATCTCAGGTTTTTACCGAAGTTTGGTTGAAGACCGGCCCAAACAGATTTCCCCCTTCAATCTTTCAATCTTACGTTTCGTTTCCCCTTGGAGTCCGACAGAGTAAGGAGTCTCAAGGAATCTCAGCTATGGTCTCTTCTTATGGCTGGCGAGCCTCCTTACGTAGTCTAATGGACTTTAAATGACCCTCCTCGGAAGTCGACAGACTCTAAAATGTTCCCGACGACAGGTCCTTGGCTCAGACCCCTTGAGCCGCCTCGCGTCGCCATAGTCGTCAGGTTGTAATCTTTGATTGACCCGATGGCTATACTTTGACTTTCGCCTTGTCTAAGCCTTAGTCAAAGTGGGGGCTCTGTAGATACCTCATTTCTGCACCTCCCGCAAGCCACCCGGTGATGATTGGGCCGCATGTTTGGTACACGGAACGATTTATGACAATTCGTAAGTTTAACGTCAAGTGATAGCTCATACACTTGTTTCTACCTCATGGTTGTCATCTAGGTGTCATTACCGTCGTTTTGGCAGTAATTAGAGTACATTTGGAGTCCGGGTCAAAAACCGTCTTCATTTCTTAAAACCGTCAAATTCCGAGTCAAAAAGCAATGTACTTGTCTACCTAAGGTTAAGATGTTATAAAATGTTGTGAGTATATCTCATTTTGAGTCTCATGTCACTTCTTTGGGCTAAACTTAAAGTTTACATTACAAATTGTGCATTTCATTTAGCTAAAATGATAACCCGACCTTTAGGACCGTTTTACGAGGTGATAACGACTTTTTTGGGACAGGCCTATTTCACAGAAAGTTCTAGATCTTTCTCTTAGATTTCCAACGCCACCAAAATCATCTTATTCCGAGTCTTGTAGAAAAAGTTATTCCTAAAATACGACAGGCTGTCAAACGCGTTTTCTTGCGCAGGAGGAAACCGCTGGGGAAAGGACGCAGTAAGTGCTGTGCCTCTTCCAAGGGACGCAGCATCTGCTGCGCCTTTTCTCCAGGCTTTCTTTTTGTCTAATTTTCCGTGTTTAACCTAAGTCGGTTGTTTCCGGATCTTTCTCTCCTTTCCTAAACCCTAATTTGGTGATTAGTATAAATAGGGACCTTCGTTCTTCATATTTCTCACGCGAGTGTCCGCCCTTCTCTTCTTCCTTTGCATTCTAAGACAACGCTCTTGCTTTTTGGCGTCTACGTGCTTGAAATTTCGACCACTTAAACCCGGATCTTTCTGAGTACCAGCCTCGTTTTGCATGACCGACCAATTTGACCAACTCCACCTCAATCAACTTAATCAAATTTGTTTAATTTCCTCTTAGAGGGCACTTTCATCGTACATTCGAGTCGAGCATCACTAAACGTTAACTTAGTTAATCTCGTTTCGTCAAATATGTAAGTCTGAGGGTGTAAATCCCATCTTTTACTATTGTTTTTATTTTTGTAATCATTATTGTAAGGTTTACGTCGAAAATATATTCAAAACCGATTTATAAAACCTTTATTCAAACCCTTTTTACGGATTAACGGGAGACAGACGTCGAGAAGGAATGCATCAACTGCGGCGCCTCTTCGAAGGGACGCAGCACCTGCTGCGCCTCTTCATGAAGCTGCCGCAGTTCCGGCTTTCCTTCATCTTCCTTCGTCATATGTTTAATTCGTTTGTTTATTTTTCTTTCGTCTTTGCTTGTTCTTATTTCATTGGCATGATAATTTTAACATATAATCATTAATAATTTGTCACCGTTTTAATTCCCGACTTAAATTCCAAATAATTAATATTTGCGTGTTGTGGACAAGGCCCTCGGGAACTGCGTCCGCGGGATCCACACTAGGCATAATCGACTCGAGGTTCATTCGAATCGAATTAAGACAAATTAGAGTCGCCACCAAGTTTTATGGGAACTTGGAACCGTTCAAGTCAACTTTACACCGTTCATCAAAAAGCATAAAGCCAATTGACTACGAGTGATTAAAGATAAAGACTTGTGCCCTATATCACTCGATTTGAATGACTCTCGTAATCCAATGGTATTTAGACGGATCCACAAACCATAGATCTTGAGTAAGGGGTGAGGGTACGTGTTAGGAAGCCCATAAGGACACCTAACCCCGCCCGTCAATAACAGCCTCTACTAAGTCAAGTATTGGATTTCAAACAAGGTCATAGCTACTACGATATATGATATGCAAACATCGTTTTTAAAACCCTAACATGTGAAGTTTCTATGTCGATTTAGATGCAACTAAACTAACTTTGTCAAAGTTGTAATTTAGCATGTGGGTTGATTGATCTAACAACATATAAACGAAACAAACAAGGCTTAAGGGGAATGGGGGAGCCGTTGGGATCTATCCTATTATAACCCAGGCATTTCATGCCGACACAACGAGAAATTAGAGATACAACTCGATCTAAAATACAACGCTATACACAAAACCGTACATGACACATTACACGGCCATTCGGCCTAGGAAAACGTGCACAAAGGGGTGGCCCACGGCTTACATGACTCACGGCCTTGGGTCACTCCTCGTAATGTGTGCTTTCACTTAATCTTATCGAATTAGACATTGGGTCACACACCAAAGCATGCATTAGCATAAATCGGGCCATGTTGCTTTAAACAACATGCGATTTACTATGCTCTTACATGCATTGGGGCACAACCATCTAACCAAACAAGACTAAGGTTTTTGGAAGAGGTTTTGACTTGATAAAAGAAAGCTAACTTGAAAATTACAACTCGATGAACAAACGATAAATTACAAGCGACAAAACAATAAAGAACAAACGATGCATAAAAAACGAAGCAAGAAAGACCAAAGGACACGGCCGAGCCACGGCCACTCTAGACACGGCTACTCTAGGTCCTAGGTCAGGTTCATTAGTTAGATCAATTGATTGCGAAACAAGTTCGAAAGCGGGCTAGAAAACAAGTTAGAAATGACGTTGATTGATTGAGAAGATGTCACGCGAATGTGTATTCTACACAGCCTAAAGGGGTTGAATTAGGTCACGAATTTACGATATTAACGCTACTCATCGAGTGTTAATAGGAAGGTGCTAATCACGCACTCCTATGCTAGCGAGAAATCAAGTGAAAAGAGAGATGCGTTCAATTAAGTTATAGATTTGTTAATCGATTTTTAAAGCTATGTCGATGCACCCTAACATGTCTAATTAGGTTATTTAATCGATCTAAAGTCGTCTAAGTGAATCATATGTTAACAAACAGGGGTCGAACTAACATGCGACGGGTCCTAGGGTGGGTCGAATCGGTCGAAATAAACGAGGGATCAAAAGCAAGGAACGAAGTTAGAAATCGTTTTATTAATGCCCTACCTTGAACACGAGGATATGTAAGTGAGACGGGGTGTACGACCGACCGATGTGGCATATTTCTTTCCCATCTCAAGTCAACGCGGGTGTTCGTGGTGGTACTTTAACTCATACTCGGACTAATCTAGTTTCGTAATTAATGATATTAAACGATAAACAAAACGATAAACAAAACGATAAACAATAAAAAACAAACATAAAAGAACGAAATAAAAAGGAGAAGAGGAGGATTTGATGCACCCTCAACCTACATGTATCGTTGACACCGTCTTAGGTCGTAATCGATGGTAGATTTTATCTCGAGAGGCCGTCGTCGACGAAGGAACAAAGCAACAAACACGTTTTTTGCAAATCTGGACAGCAACTTTCAAACTGCAATTTCTCACTTGTTTCACGGTGAAAATTAGATTTAAAAGATGTTTTGAAAACTAGAAAGAGAGGAGAACAAAGATCTTAAAACAATCCCTGCTCGTTTTGAATTATTGGGCATGAAAAACGAGCACAAACAGAACTGGACAGACAGGAAAAGCCGCGAAAACAGAGTGTATAACACTCTGTTTTTCGAGGGGATTCGTGTACTCTCAAGGGCAATTTGGCTCGTAAATATTTATCTAAGATGCAGGTGGATGTTGTATGGTTAATTTGGAACAAGAAACTCGAATTTTAATGGAGATTTGAAGGGAGAACGAAGGGTTCCAAAGAGCACACACAAACTGATTCTCCGTTTTGTATGTCGGTTTTGTCGAGGATTTTTGAGAGGCAATTAGGGTTTGTTTCTGGAGTTTAAAGCTTGTAAGTGACGTTAGTATGTATGGAGAACTTAGAGGAATGAATGTATCGTGAAGGAGGGGTATTTATAAGAAGTTAAGGTAGGGTTTTAGAGGGGAGAGGCAGACGGGCTCCTTTGCGCATAGCTGTTGTCCAGCAGCTTTTGTGAGGGTTTGAGATGCTTTGTGAGGGGTTTTCTTGGTGGTTAAGCTAGGGTAATATGTGTAGGATACTAGAGTACGGGTTAGGGTTAATGGGCACGGGTTTTGGTGGTATTTAGAGCGGGTTTTGGGCTCGGGATTTGGCACGCAAAACAGGGGGGCTGCTCGTGTTTTATGCGGGCTGTTGGGGAGTGTTTGGGACGGGATTTGGGCCGTGGTTAAGGGGGGTTCGAACTGGGATTGGATGGGTAGAGTCTTAGGTTGGTTAGTGTGCTCGAGATTCGTGCCAACTAGTAAAGAAAACGGGCCCAAAAACCGAGCTATAATCGAGCTCCAAAACGCGTGTTTAAAACGAGTTTTTTTCGATTTTTCAAATCGATTAACACATTAAAATAAATGATTTTTCAAATCAAATACACTCATAAAATGATTTTTCAAATCAAATATTTATTTTATTTTCAATAACATAAACTTGAGAAAATAAATTCAAAATAAAGCAATAAAATGAATTCACTTTAAAAAAACATTTAATTTAAATATCATTTAATAAAATACTTCGTCGACAGCGCTCATTCTACATCGTAAAACGAACCCAAATAATGACAGTGACAACTAATAAATACATGTGTCCTATCATCATCGGGTGTTTGTCGGGTTCTCTATAAATTCCAATATTGACGGATACGGGTATCTACAGAGCCCCCACTTTGACTGAGGCTTGGACAAGGCGAAAGTCAAAGTATACCCCAGGTCCCTCTCGACCTAAGGATTATGCGGTTCGTTTATAGTCCATTAGACTTGCGTATATAAGCTCGCCAGCCATAAGAAGAGATCATACCTGAAACTTCGTCGGGGATTGACTCTTGCTTCTGTTGTGTCAAGTTGTCATCGTTGGTCATCGACCCATAAAACTGCATGTATGGTGGATTGAGCCTTATCCTTAGTCGCCTACGTATCCGTTTCTGACGGAATCAAACCCGCGTCGTAGTTCGGCCACTGCTGACTCATGCCCAAAGTTTATCATCTGCTAGCGTATGTCCAAAATTCATCATCTGCTGACATTTGCCCAAAATTTATCATCTGCTGGCGCTTGTCCGAATGGGACGGGACTTTCCGAGGAGGTTGCCGCCACTTTCATCATTTGCTTTCAGCTACGGAATTCTTCCATTTCACACTCTTGTATTGAATTGAATTCTTGGTGGATGTCATCCTTTACATCTTGATAATGGTCTCTGAAGCCAACGGCTTCAGAGCCCCCAGTTTGTGATGGCTCTAAAGTCGAAGACTTTAGAGCCCCCAGTTGAAGCATATCCTGCTATATTTGAAACAAACAAACGTACTATCAATAATCATCACATAAGCACATTTGGATCATCGATCCTAAAATTAGATCATTTGAAAGATTGGGTCATCGACCCGAAAATTGAATTTGAAAATTTTGAATAATTGGGTCATCGACCCGAATTTTGAATTTGACATCACTTGGAATGTTGGGTCATCGACCCGAAAAAATTGAATTTGAAATTTTGAATTTCGAAAGATTGGGGTCATCGACCCGAAAAGTTTTTGGAATTTTGAAATTTTGAAATTTTCTTGAAATCGAACCTTGATGGGTGAGCATGAAATACGACACAGACACTCTGTATGACTTGCAAACAACGTGGGCGTAGCCCGCTACCGTAAAAAAAAAATAAAAAAAAAAAATAAAACCGTAAGTGTGCCCGGGTTTTAATTCAATTATTGACTTGTTGGGGGTAGAAATGTAAATTGGCCATTCCGGCGCCAAAAGATGGCAAATGGGAATCACAAGGTCGTCGGACTTGGGACGGAGATACTGTATAGCATAGGCGTTCTCCCGAGGGCACATGGGAATCAAGATCACTTGGCATTGACAAGGTGGATTAAACTCATAGAGCAACAACGTTGGCTTCGCCCAGACACTAAACATAGACTGATTTTATGAGAACACTTAGACATCACACATCACTCTTGTTGGGAACATTCTGCCACTCTTCTCCTCGCCTTCTTTCTTTTCAGCGAGTTTTCATTATTTCTTGCCACCGCCTTCTTTTTTTTCAGCGGGCTTTTACTATTTTTCTTCCACGCCTTCTTTCTTTTCAGCGGGTTTTTCATATTTTCTGTTCCCAACAAAAACCCACACCTATCTGACTGAGCATCTTTGCCTACACCGTTAGATAAAGCTCATTCTGAGACTTGATACTATTCATCCGAACCTATATCCTTATCCTAGCCTACATCGAGTGCTAAGACCGACTCAAACAAAGGTGGCTTCATTTGGACTTGGTTAAGACCCGTAAGAAACCGACAAGATGACAACTTGGTTGATGAGTGGATTGAATCCCTTGTTCAGAAGGACTGCCTACGTATTCGCGTGGAGCGAAATCAAATCCGACGTAGTTCGATCATGGTGCATAAACATGGCATTTTGATTATGTGTACACACTCGAAGGTTTCACCTAAGGTATCATGTCATATCCCATTCTAGCCTGTAAGGTACCGTTGTATCCCGCGTCTAGGATTGGTACAAAAGGTTGTGATTCTTTGGGATGTGGAGCTTGGTAAAAATAGGTTCGCAAGGTAAACCATCATTCTGAAGGTTCGTTTTGTGGTGCTAAGGCTAAGGGCTATGGCTTCTGATGTGGTTGGAAATGGTGTCTCGGGTTTGATGAAACCCGAGTGCAAATGGGTTGGAAAATGATGTGGGTTCAAATCTCCATATCTGGACCCTAAAGGCTGGGTGTAACAACACAAGCAGAATGATTCTCTAAATTCCCGACTATCCTTGTAACTGTCTCAGGAAGGACTTAGAGGGTAAAGAGGTTACTACTTACGCTTTTGGGCTTCGCCCATTGAACTTCAACTATGGGTACTTGCCTTGACTTCTGGCTTCCGTAACTTCGACATTCAACCAAAGCGTTCTACAATGACTTCAACATCTTTTTTCTTTTTCTTTTTCTTTCATCTTTTTTCATTTTTCTTTTTTTCATTTTTTCATTCTTTTTGAAAAAAAAAAAGGCTTCTACTCATTCTCCTAGTCACAAATGGATACATCTTGAAAACTGGGCTTCGCCAACTAATTTGGGAAAGAACTAACAATTCCTTGTTAGAACGGGTTGATATCTTCTCTCTTCGAGATGGGATGATTTTGTTGGGGAAAAGGCTTGCCTTCCATCATCGATAGGGGAAACAAGGAGCTAGTCCGGGTTCGTCATAGAATCATCTAAAAGCTTCTCATAAGCACTGGTTCTGATGGAGGTTTTCTACCGCCAGACATGGAATAGGTAAAGGAATCAAACACAGGATCCTAGTGTACCTTACATTTTGAAACGGGACATATTTCTACCCCAGGGATGCCTTTGAGTGTGTTGTGCATTTTATCATGCTTTTAGAATGATTGAGGATTGAAAACAAGACAAACTGGGAAACAAAACTGCAACCTTTTATTGGAATGGCAAAAGTTTAACAGACTCAAAAGAACGATTCCTAGGACACACCCTAGGTCATCGCGGAACAAACGACTCAACTTCAAGAAAAGAAAGTCCTAGACTCGACTCGACTAAGATAAGAAAACAGATCCCGACTCATAATTTTCAAATCTAGTTTTGAGCTTTCCCTTGTTCAGTTGTCAACTTAGATGCTCGGCTATCGTCCTTGATCCCTGTGATGGTTTGCCTCCATCCCGAGGTAGTCCTCTGAGGATCTACGCTAGTGATGGAGGTTGGTGAATCGAATTGTCTTTTATTAACTTCGTTAATGAGAGGAGTACATTCTAGAGCAAGACTCCCGACTTGAATTTCATTCTTCGGGTTTGGCAAGAATTCAAAGCAATCCACAAATATTTTCCCGATAAACACCCCTTTCAAGTGACATGCGCGGATAAGATGGGAATAATCGACATTATCTTCTACAGAAACAAAGTTGGCGTGATCGCCAAATGGATTGGTGATGTTATTGGGTTTAAAAGTTGGGATTGGGAGTGTTCCATTCTCAATCATGTCTTGGATTTCGTGCTTCAGTCGATAGCACCTTTCAGTATCATGGCTTTCCCTTGATGAAAGGCACAGTAGGCATTTGGTTTATACCATTTACCTTGTTGATCAGCGGGAGGGTCCGGAGTTGGACCAATAGGCTTCAGCTTTCCTTGGGCTATGAGCCTTTGGAGAGCGTATGTATAAGTGCATCCGATATCGGTGAATGCCCTAGGTGTTTGGCGCTGCGACTTCTTCGATTGCCCTTCTAAGAGATTGATGGCTTCATCAATATGGGCGGTTGCTGGGGCCTTGCCCTTAGACGATGAGGCCCCGTGGTACCCTTTCGGCCTTTCAGCCTCTGCCCTTATGACATCATCTTCTACCTTTATCCCGATTCTTATCAATTCTTTGAAAGAGCCAAAATTCTTGTATTTCAGAGCATTGCGGTAAACAGGTCGTAGATTCTTTACGAACTTATCTACCATTTCAACTTCATCAGGCTTCTTGGCTAGTTTCACGCTTTCAGTGCGCCATCTTGCAAGGAATTCAGTAAAGCCTTCTTTGTCTTTCTGTGTCATCACCTCCAATGTTCTTATGTTGGTTTGAATCTCGACATTATCAGCATAGTGCTTGCAGAACTCCACCGTAATATCTTCGAAAGTGGGGAAGTTCTTAAGGTCAAGATTGTAGAACCACGCCTTCGGGTGTTCATCCAGAGATTGAGCGAAAATTTCAGAGAGCATGTCAGCAGGTACTCCCTTTAGTGCTAAGTACCCCTTATAGGCCTTAACATGATGGACTGGATCTTCGGTGCCCTTGAACTTTGGGATGTCAGTGAGTACCATGTTCGTGGGCAACTTATCCTGAACTGGGGCATAGGCCCTAACATTTTCATAGTGGATGTTCTTCCTCTGGGAGAGCTTCAGACGGTCTTGAATGAACTTAAACCGTTTCTCCAGATCAGTCAGAGGTGGGGTAGATGAAGAGGAATCTTCACCCAGCTTAGATTCGATCGCATCCATTCTAGTCATCATGAGGTTCACGGCCTCAGTGAGCTTGTTAACAGCATCTTCCATTGCTTGACGCCGGGTTTTTGGCGGCCTTTCTACAAGAAAACCCCGAACCGAGTCAATATTTAAAAGTAAGAGCCCCTGCACACTTAAGGACACGACACCAACTTGACTCAAACAAAAACTCGACTTGAGACTGACTAACCAAAAGGTTCGACTCACGGTTGGATTTAGACCTCGATTCATTTTAGACTCGACAAAGCGACATGAATCAAGCTGTCATAGCTCGATTCTAAACTGGACTCGGTGTGACTAAACCCGTGATTGGACTAACATAGCCCATAGGTTCGAGTGAAATGCCCTAAAGGGCCTAGCTTGGACGTTTCTGTGGACTATCCTAGACCAATTGGTCGACCAACATGACTCGAATCCCAAGAGGTGAGCTTGGGTGACCCAACAAGGTCGTGTTCTAGACTCTTGGAACGAAAAACGCCTGGCCTAACACGGCCAGGACCCGGACACGACTCGACGCATTTCATGCTTGGTTGAGGTTCGAGAAACATTTTGAATTGATTTTGAAAAACGAAGGATTGATTTGAAAATGAAATGGGCAGCATGCCGGCTATAAAAGCTTATTTTTGGCCGAAAATTCTAGTCCTATTTGGGCAGCATTCCGCGTTTTGAAAATCATGCTATTTTGAAAGTAATTTGTTCAAAAGTTCGGTTTTGAAATTGACATGGAAGTTTTGAAAAGACTCGGAAAAAAAACACCTTGCACATTGTCATTCTCATGTTATAAGGATGTATGCTCCTAGACATCTCTAAGTCTCGGCAAGTCTTCTACAAGAACGTTTATGCCCTCCATCCTTTTTGGGTCTTATAGAGCAAGGGCCTTTAGGTAGAGTACCTAGAAGAGCGTCCCCACCATCAAGAACCACGACGAGGAGGAGCGGAAGCAAGCAATGTGCAAGTTCCTGGCATAGTGGGACGTCGCCCCTCACGCATCACAAAGAAACGCTGGGACGGCACGGAAAAGTCCTTAAGGGTTTATGCATGAATCGTAGCACTATGAGTAATGTTTTACTTTCCAATACTTTCTTTTCAAGTTTCACCTCGGAGGAAAAGACCCTAGAAACAAAGTGTGACTAGTCCTCTTTTCCCCAGCGGAGTCGCCAAACTGTGGACAAGGCCCTCGGGAACTGCGTCCGCGGGATCCACACTAGGCATAATCGACTCGAGGTTCTTTCGAATCCAATTAAGACAAACTAGAGTCGCCACCAAGTTTTATGGGAACTTGGAACCGTTCAAGTCAACTTTACACCATTCATCGAAAAGCATAAAGCCAATTGACTACGAGTGATTAAAGATAAAGAATTGTACCCTATATCACTCGATTTGAATGACTCTCCTAATCCAATGGTATTTAGACGGATCCACAAACCATAGATCTTGAGTAAGGGGTGAGGGTACGTGTTAGGAAGCCCATAAGGACACCTAACCCCGCCCGTCAATAAGGGCCTCTACTAAGTCAAGTATTCGATTTCAAACAAGGTCATAGCTACTACGATATATGATATGCAAACATCGTTTTTAAAACCCTAACATGTGAAGTTTCTATGTCGATTTAGATGCAACTAAACTAACTTTGTCAAAGTTGTAATTTAGCATGTGGGTTGATTGATCTAACAACATATAAACGAAACAAACAAGGCTTAAGGGGAATGGGGGAGCCGTTGGGATCTATCCTATTACAACCCAGACATTTCATGCCGACACAACGAGAAATTAGAGATACAACTCGATCTAAAATACAACGTTATACACAAAACCGTACATGACACATTAGACGGCCATTCGGCCTAGGAAAACGTGCACAAAGGGGTGGCCCACGGCTTACATGACTCACGGCCTTGGGTCACTCCTCGTAATGTGTGCTTTCACTTAATCTTATCGAATTAGACATTGGGTCACACACCAAAGCATGCATTAGCATAAATCGGGCCATGTTGCTTTAAACAACATGCGATTTACTACGCTCTTACATGCATTGGGGCACAACCATCTAACCAAACAAGACTAAGGTTTTTGGAAGAGGTTTTGACTCGATAAAATAAAGCTAACTTGAAAATTACAACTCGATGAACAAACGATAAATTACAAGCGACAAAACAATAAAGAACAAATGATGCATAAAAAACGAAGCAAGAAAGACCAAAGGACACGGCCAAGCCACGACCACTCTAGACACGGCTACCCTAGGTCCTAGGTCAGGTTCATTAGTTAGATCAATTGATTGCAAAACAAGTTCGAAAGCGGGCTAGAAAACAAGTTAGAAACGACGTTGATTGATTGAGAAGATGTCACGCTAATGTGTATTCTACACGGCCAAGAGGGGTTGAATTAGGTCACGAAGTTACGATATTAACGCTACTCATCGAGTGTTAATAGGAAGGTGCTAATCACGCACTCCTATGCTAGCGAGAAATCAAGTGAAAAGAGAGATGCGTTCAATTAAGTTATAGATTTGTTAATCGATTTTTAAAGCTATGTCGATGCACCCTAACATGTCTAATTAGGTTATTTAATCGATCTAAAGTCGTCTAAGTGAATCATATGTTAACAAACAGGGGTCGAACTAACATGCGACGGGTCCTAGGGTGGGTCGAATCGGTCGAAATAAACGAGGGATCAAAAGCGAGGAACGAAGTTAGAAATCGTTTTATTAATGCCCTACCTTGAACACGAGGATATGTAAGTGAGACGGGGTGTACGACCGACCGATGTGGCGGATTTCTTTCCCATCTCAAGTCAACGCGGGTATTCGTGGTGGTACTTTAACTCATACTCGGACTAAACTAGTTTCGTAGTTAATGATATTAAACGATAAACAAAACGATAAACAAAACCATAAACAAAACGATAAACAATAAAAAAACAAACATAAAAGAACGAAATAAAAAGGAGAAGAGGAGGATTTGATGCACCCTCAACCTACATGTATCATTGACACCGTCCTGGGTCATAATCGATGGTAGATTTTATCTCGAGAGGCCGTCGTCGACGAAGAAACAAAGCAACAAACACGTTTTTTGCAAATCTGGACAGCAACTTTCAAACTGCAATTTCTCACTCGTTTCACGGTGAAAATTAGATTTAAAAGATGTTTGAAAACTAGAAAGAGAGGAGAACAAAGATCTTAAAACAATCCCTGCTCGTTTTGAATTATTGGGCACGAAAAACGAGCACAAACAGAACTGGACAGACAGGAAAAGCCGCGAAAACAGAGTGTATAACACTCTGTTTTTCGAGGGGATTCGTGTACTCTCAAGGGCAATTTGGCTCGTAAATGTTTATCTAAGATTCAGGTGGATGTTGTATGGTTAATTTGGAACAAGAAACTCGAATTTTAATGGAGATTTGAAGGGAGAACGAAGGGTTCCAAAGAGGACACACAAACTGATTCTCAGTTTTGTATGTCGGTTTTGTCGAGGGTTTTTGAGAGGCAATTAGGGTTTGTTTCTGGAGTTTAAAGCTTGTAAGTGACGGTAGTATGTATGGAGAACTTAGAAGAATGAATGTATCGTGAAGGGGGGGGTATTTATAAGAAGTTAAGGTAGGGTTTTAGAGGGGAGAGGCAGACGGGCTCCTTTGCGCATAGCTGCTGTCCAGCAGCTTTTATGAGGGTTTGAGATGCTTTGTGAGGGGTTTTCTTGGTGGTTAAGCTAGGGTAATATGGGTAGGATACTAGAGTATGGGTTAGGGTTAATGGGCACGGGTTTTGGTGGTATTTGGAGCGGGTTTTGGGCTCGGGATTTGGCACGCAAAACAGGGGGGCTGCTCGTGTTTTATGCGGGCTGTTGGGGAGTGTTTGGGACGGGATTTGGGCCGTGGTTAAGGGGGTTCGAACTGGGGTTGGATGGGTAGAGGCTTAGGTTGGTTAGTGTGCTCGAGATTCGTGCCAACTCGTAAAGAAAACGGGCTCAAAAACCGAGCTATAATCGAGCTCCAAAACGCGTGTTTAAAACGAGTTTTTTTCGATTTTTAAATCGATTTTTCAAATCGATTAACACATTAAAATAAATGATTTTTCAAATCAAATACACTCATAAAATGATTTTTCAAATCAAATATTTATTTTATTTTCAATAACATAAACTTGAGAAAATAAATTCAAAATAAAGCAATAAAATGAATTCACTTTAAAAAAACATTTAATTTAAATATCATTTAAATTAATAAAATACTTCGTCGACAACGCTCATTCTACATCGTAAAACGAACCCAAATAATGACAGTTACAACTAATAAATACATGTGTCCTATCATCATCGGGTGTTTGTCGGGTTCTCTATAAATTCCAATATCGACGGATACGGGTATCTACACGGGTTTTCGTCATTGAAATCAAATCCGGGTTTTAGAGATTCGATTCATCAATATCAAGTCTCTGAAATTCATCTTTTGTATATTTTCGTTTGTTCGTTGTCATCAGTAGTTTAGCATTAATAACCTAATTAATTTGTTTTAATTCGTTTATTTGTAATTAACCTTTTAATCTTGCAATTAATTTGTTCTAATTAGTTTTATCCCGTCTTTTATTGTTTTCATGACTAATTTGCATGTAAATAATTTATTGAATCATTCCTATCCGAGTCAAATGTTATTAATCGAGCATTAATTCACCAATGAATATTAACGACATGCAATTCCGGCTTCAGAGCCAGAATTCACCTCAGGAACAGACGCAGTGAGCACTGCGCCTCTTCCAAAGGACGCAGCTCTGCTGCGCCTGTTCCGGGTTGAATTCTGCCCCTGAACTTCCGTTGTTCCTTTGACCTAGTTATTAGCTTACGTATTAATCGACTATTACTCGTATTATCGCCTAATAATCTGTTTCGTTTATTTATTTTCCCTTTCTTTTCTAAAACCATCCGTTTTAAATGTATTTTCGACGTAGATCAATTAACCCGTTGTAATTATTATAATTTTCTTTAGTGTATTTCTATTCTATTCTTTATTATTTATTGTTTGTATGCTCTCACATGCAATTAACCTAAATTTCTACCTCGACATTAATGCATGTTAAATTACGTGTTTACCGACTTAGTTAATTCTCACATGTTAGGATTAATCTAATGGATGTTGCATAGCATGCATTTAACCTTCAACATATCGAGTATAGACGATTTTCCCTAATCATTAGTAGATGCCGATATCGAGGCGGGCGGGATTAGGTGTTCGATCAAAAGTGTTTCCTAATACGTACCCTCACCCCTTACTCCAGATCTCTGTGAACATCCGTGTTCATTGGCATCCACGAGAGTCATTCTAGACATAGAATGCTAAGGGTAACGAGTTCTTGGTGTTCATGTCACTACTTTGTGTCTTGACATGGCATGAGATATTCGAATGGTTTCCAATTTTCCATAATAAATTGGTGGCGACTCCACAAATGCAAAACTTGCTCGTTTTAACCGAGCGACCCCCGTGGGCCCGCGTCCACAAAAGGCGATTCCACCCGATATCCTACCCCTTGACAACTAGTTGACGAAATTAGATGATAAATTATGATTGTTAGTGGTTGAGTCATACCCTAGACTTTAGTATATTTGAGTAAAACCATATTTCATTCGCTTGTTTTCTTATCTTAGCATTTACATTAGTTTATTTCATTTACATAGTAGTAGCATATAGTTCAGTTAGATAAACATCCTTTCAAGTTACGTTTTGACTTAGCTAAACACGTGAATTATAATAATTAGTAATGACCGTGCTCCTTGTGATTTGACCCTTGATAGTGCAACGAATGTCGTTCACCTGCGAGGTATTTAAGACTACATCATCAACATAAACGACAATCCCAATCATAGTAGAGGCCTCTATCGAGGCAGACAGGATTAGATGTTCGATTAAAGAGCTTCCTAATATGTACCTTCACCTCTTGCTCAGATCCTTGTGAACATCTGTGTTCATTGGCTTTACGAGAGTCATTCTAGACATAAAATGTTAAATGGGAAACAAGTCTTTATCTTTAGTGTCTATGTCATATTCTGCTTTGTGCTTAATCTGACATGGCATATAGTTAATTCAAATGGTTTCCAATTTTCCACAATAATTGGTGGCGACTCCTCAAATGCTGGCTTATTCGAACCTTCTATCAGTTTCTAAGTCTCTCAAATTGATTAAAACCCATAACGTGCTTATTGCGAAGTTTCGTGGAAAGATGTGCCGCCTCAAACGCGCAGAAAATTATCACCTTGTTTCTAACTTGCAAATGTTTTTTAGATTACTACAATACCGTTGTTTTATTTACCCATATACTTCTATTACTTTTAGCAGTAGTTTTTTTTTGTCTTTCTTTTTCCCTTTGTATTTGCGTTTCTTTTTTGGTCTTCCACCTGCCTTCATATATTTCCATACCTAATCTTTATAGGGTATCTATAAATTATAAAGAGTACATCTGTACATGTAAGTTTAGCATACTTATAAGCTAATGGACCGCTAATCTTCACGACCTCACCACATCATCATAGCACGTTTTAAATAGTAGTTACATACATGGCTTAAAGCATTAAGCTTTTGATGAGCATTATACGTGTTGATGTGAAAATTCTTCAAATATTTGTCGTCAGCGGGTTTATTTTGAATGGCTTCTTAGCAAACGAAAAAAAAAAGAACATTTGAAGTAAGGAAAAAAAGTAATGATCTTTCTCTTAAGTATCGATTTCACATTACTAATTTATAGATAATTTGCAATACCCTCAAGTTCTTAACTCGAAGTACACAACGTCTTCTGCGCATGGTTACCCTAGACATGTCCACCGAATTTTTATTTGCGTTTGAGTCTAGATTAAAACCTACATTATAATCAATACAAACAAACAATTAGCCTTTTCCATTATCATAAATATGCAAAATAAATATTAAATTTTGTTAGATACAACTAAATTGATTCATGTATGTGGAAGATGAGTACTCTGTATTAGATACGTGTATGTGTATGTGCATGTGTATGTGTATGTGTATGTGTATGTGTATGTGAATGTGAATGTGTATGTGTATGTGTATGTATATGTGTATGTGTATGTGTATGTGTATGTGTATACACATTAATTGTTGTCCACTATAATGCCTGCCCGATTAATCGCCAAAACACAGACTATGGGTAGCAAATGCATAAGCTAGTTTATTTAACTTTATTCAACTCGTCTATTTATTTTATGGTTGGTAGTATCTGTTTCTGTTTGTGCGTTGTCATGGTAATTGAAGATCTGTTACTTGGCTCAACAACACTACTACCTTGATGCAGTTAAGGATAATCAAATATACCTGATTATCATGCTTCACCTATGTAACTATGTTTTAACATATAGAGTTACTCTTTCAAGATACCCTATAACGAAAAACTGTAATCTATCTCTTCGTAAATATAATTACATCAAGTAAATTGTTTAGGTAATTTTTATCGTATTTAGGTTTTATTAGGTCAATGTGGTCTTTACTCATTGTGTGTTGGTTGGTTGTTTATGTCAATGTTAAATAAGGAAATAAAGAACGTAATTAAAGGTGACACGTAAGATTTGGTAACGCGGAAAACCCAATGGGGGAACAACCGCGGGAGGGACGGTACCCTACCAAGTATTGCACAAGCTTATTAATGAGGGATCGAGTACAATGGAGACGGTATGTTAATCTAGCTAGCACAATGTATTTCGTGTATGTGTGAGATCTTGAATGTCCTTTCTCGATTGCTTCTTCTGCTATTTATAGGGTAAGAACGCTAGATATGCCCTACTCCGTTTATGGAAAGGAATATTACTTCCATAACAACTCTTTCCATATCCAGCCGTCTCCCTCCATTCTCCCCGATCACCCTGAGTTCTTCCTAGAATCTCCCTGAAGCCTTTCCAAAACGCGAAACTCTTCCTTTAATGGACTTCTTCACCTTTACACGTCTCCTGGCCCAACTCCTTAGGCGGATCCTACTTCGCATCCGGGCTCCTCTTGCTTATTCTTCCTCTACGGCCCAATTCTTCAACAGGAACTAAGTGGAATTGCCCTATTAGGCCAATATGCAGATTTTGGCCCAAACAGTTTGCCCCTAATTCCTTGTGAGATACGTCTCGAGGCGTCGAATAAGGAATTACGTATTGCTTTTGAAAATGACTCGCGCCGTCTTTTGCACTTCTTCCTACATACTCATCATTGCTCTTGTCCTCTTACTCCCTCATTTCTCGCGCTTTCCCTCTCTCTCTTCCTTTATAATCTTAACCCTCAATCTTAACCCCACAATTTCAAAAACCCTTCCCCTTCAAAAACTCTCTCCTTTCCCAAAAGTCTCCTCTTTCCTTTTGTTTTCTCTCGCCGGACTTCGCCGCCGTTCCTCGCCGCCACTTTTCCTCAGATATTCTTTTCACATTTCTTTAACTTCTTTTCTCTCTCTTCCAACCATGGGTAAGACCCATAACATTGCCTCTACCTCTGCCCCAATCGACACGAACCCATACCCCGTCTTACCTTCCCGAAATCTCCTCGTCCATTCTCACGACTGCGACTCTTCTCTTTCCACCAGTGACATTCCTTTAATAAAAGAATTACTGGGTCTTGGCGATGGGGTCGAAATAGTGATCCCTGAACCAGGCCAAAAGGCAGATGCCGCTCGGCCGGGATGGGTTTGTTTTTACCTTTATCTGTTTAGATACGATCTTCGTTTTCCTTTTCCAAAGATTATCCAAGACTTCCTTCGTACCAACAACTTTGCCATGGCACAAATTTCTGCCAACATCTGGAGGGTTCTCCTTTACTCTCTGACTGCTAGTCAGAATACCAGTGGCTCAATCTCCCTGGGCGAGATAGCCCACATGTACCAGATCCGATCCCCGGGAAGAGGCCAGTTTTCTTTCCGGGGCTTTGGGGAGACTCCTTTCAGACACGTGTCGAAGTCCAGGGATGAGAAATAGTTTGAAGACTTCTTCTATGTGAGGAAGGCTTCCATCCAGCCGCCTGCTGACTACATCTTTGAAGACTATTACCTCGAGTAAGTAGTTCTCCTGATGCCTGATTTGTTCATCTTAATTCTTACTGGCTTACTTCTTCCTTTCGTGCATGTCCCTGCTTCCTGACTCGTCTGGGCGACCCGGTAGCTGCTCGCAACAAACTGTTCTGCATCCCTCAGTCTGAGAAAAAGTTTCCTGATCTGCTTCCTGGTTTATCACCTTCTTCTTCCTCCAACCCACAGCAATCAGCCCACAGCATATCTTCTGGTAAGCCACTTCACACTATTTTTGTTCATAATCTTGCTGCCTATCTGGTACTTCTGATATTCGATATTTTGGCTGCCTGTAGGTTCAAGAGTTGACCCTTTGGAGGCCATCCTTCAGAGTGCTAAAAGAAAAAGATCTACTGCGAGTCCTGACGTGGCTTCTGCCTCCAAGAGGAGTGCCCCTGCTGCATCCTTCCAGTCTCCTCCTACTCGTTCCAACACTACGCGTCCTGAACCTTTAGAAGTTAGCCCGCTGTCCCATCATCCTCCTACACCACCTGCTAGTCCTCCTGCTGCTGCCAGTGGTGGCATCATTGCTCACTTCCCTGATGGTTTTGGGAATATTTACAAGGTGCCCTATTGGCCTGAAATCGACCAGATCCTCTTCCCTTCCACAGTGGAAGCTTTCTTAGAGTTTTCCCAAGAGGAGATGGCTGAAAATGATGTTCACAATGCCTTCATGGTGAGTGTCATTCCTCTGCTACTTGCTCTCAACCCTTTTTCTCTAAAAATGAAAAGCCTGCTAACTCTTCATTTTCCCGCCTGCAGGCCTTTCAGTCTGCCTTGTATAATAGGAAGATGATCAACGTGGTCCAGACTACCAGTACGGACACCGGTGCTAGAAATCAGGAGCTGACTGGAACTATTGCCGAGCTAGAGCAGAAGCGTGCTGATCTGAGAGGACGGGTGGTGGAGCTGAAAGCCGAGCTCGCTGGAGCCAAGAAGAAGATAAAGGAGGGAGCTGACCAGTTAGCACACACGCAAGAAGTATGCACCACCTTCCCTGACTCCCTCAAGCGCTCTAAGGAGAGAATCAGCGAGTTAATCACCCTGGCCACCAATATTGTTGTCTATGCTGAAAGATCATAGATCCTAATTAGACACTCTAATTAAATGTCAAATTATCTCATAACTTGAGTTTATGTGATCTATGTAACATGCATGCAATATAAAAGCATATTAATATAAAAGAAGAGAAAACAATTTTCCTTACATTGATTTTCTGGTAATATGGGCACAAACTAGATCACCTACCTAGTTTGTTCTTGAGCTAAAAAGAAATGGATGATCCTCCTTGAAAAACCTTCAACAAGAAAGTTTCCTTCAAGTTGCACCCAAGAACAAATCACCCAAATAATCTTACAAATACTAACTATATATTTGTAAAACTTACCCTTGATAATATTTGTAATATTACTAACACTCTTAGTAATTATATTTATTTTACTAACAACTTAGTAAATGATTTTATTGGTTTTTAGAGAGAAGGACCAACAACTTTTTATTCACACATGCAAAATAGTGTACAAAATGAAGTAGTGAATAAAAGAACAATGTGTTGATCTATATGGAGGGAAAAAGGACGGGTGGAGTAGTAGTGTGTGGGAGTGGATTTGTTTCAATATTGTCCAATCTTTTGTCACATGCAAAAAGATGTTATGACAACTTATGGAAGAAAATACAAGTAAAGTGAAATGATTATAATTATAATCATCCACTATACACCATTTACACGGTCCAATGTCCCATTTACGGGTCCATTTTGGTTCTCATATTTGTCGCACAAATACGTGTAAATTTTATTTAAACATCGTTTCATGTTTAAATGCTTCCAATTAGTTTCGTCCAAATCACTCCGTAAATATACGTGTACCGCTACACATATTATTTTACGTACTAATATTAATCACATTAGTCAATAAGTACAATTTTAGTGAATTAACAATTAATTAACTAAAACCTGTCTCCCATAATTTATTATTCAATTATCGCATAATTAAATAATAACTGTTGTGCCTCGAGTTCGCAACTCGAAATCTCTCTAAAACAATCTAATCGACTAATCTTTTAGTCATTTTATCAAGGGACTAAATAAATTGTATCTCATACAATTAATTAGTTATCTATTGGGGTTCGTTCCTTTAGGTGTGACCGAAAGGGGTCAGTTGATCACCGCCGTCTCACGACAATAACGTCAAACTCTAGTCAGCCAACAGTTATCGATTTACGTTAATCAACTGACGAGGATCAAATATTTAAATATCTGATAATATTCCTTTAATGAGATTTATTATGTAAACGCACTATTGTGGAGGACACTAACTCCAACAATCTCCCACTTGTCCGACACAAGGTGTGCGCTACCAATTCTCTTGTCCGTTTTAATCTCCCACTCAAAGCAAGGTGTCTTTCAGATCGCACTTGCACATGAACATATCGCGAGTGGTTTTCTCGATCGGGAGTGTGACTACCTGACCGGAAAAATCTCTCGCATATTACTTCCGAGCGTGGCCACGCATTTGTAGTCATTAACACCTTGAGTGGCCTTGAGATATAGTTACCCAACGTGGGTGGACAATTCCTGTCTTCCCTATCTATCCTATTGCACAGTACAGATCACCATGACCTAGTAAATGCCCTTTGGCCTCCTTTCACGGCACGACCTAGGACAAAAACCAAAGTCACTCGAAAACTGCACTTGCTCAGATAATAGTCTCCAGTCAAAAAGAATCGACTCATAGGAACATCTTAGAGATCCCTGCCACGAGCAGGCGTCTATAATAGAACTTAGGGACTCTCTAAATGGTCACTGTCCGGCAAAGTGTCACACACTCTGCCTATGTAATCGACTAGTCATCATGTATGACCTTATGGTGTTGAACAACCATCAATCGACTTACAATCTAGTCACTCCGAGACGTCACCTCATTAAGTGACTAGGGACAAAATACAATGTTCGGCTAACAGAACTACTCTAGTCCCATTAAATTCCGGTTATCAACTATCTCTCTTACAACATCGGATGTTGTAATGTACTTAGCTTTCGTTCATGATTTGTACGTATAACACTTATACATACACATCCTTCATATGACATATTTTATGTATGACTCCTCATACATGTCTGCTTTATACATGTATAACTTCTTATACATATATGTATAACTTCTTATACATATTATTCTTTATGCACATAGCACTCTTATATGCTAACCATTCCTTAACGAGGCTCATAACATCTTATAAGCATAGGAATGTAATCGTGTAACCCTTTTACACGAAATTCACTGATTCCTCCAGTCAAGATTAAATCCTCAGTGCTTCTCAAGTACTCAAGGATGCTCTTGATAATCATCTAGTGACACTCACTAGAAAATGATTGGTAATGACATCTCATATTCTCAACATGATAAGTCCCGACGAGAAAAGCTTTTAGCATATTTAATAGATCCTGCAGCGGAAGTACAAGAGATCATATTTATTATTCAACAACTTGAACGAGTCAATAATCTTATCACATAAGTCTCTTGACTATAATGCTAATAATATGGAGATCTATCTCATTAGATCCGGATTGATAAAGGCATTTGGGTTGTCACAAATTCTCTATAACAAGCCCAAATTTTAAAAATCTTATGTAACCTTTACGACAAGATCAAGGTAACCAACCAAAGTGTTCACCTTAAATCAAGTCTCGAAAACATCTCGTGTTTCCTTCCTTATCGCATCGTGTGCAAGGAGATCAATTCGAATATCATGGTGACACGCCATCACATAGAGTTCATACTATAGAAAAGCCTTTGATGAGGGTTTAAGATTCGTCACTTTTGAAAAGTAACGCAATATTGTCGCAAAATTATCTCCTTATAACCACTGAGCCACAATAAAGAACGTCTTCTTGCATTATACTCAGTTTGTGGGTCTTGGACTTCCGTAAGTTCAAATTTCTCCCACTCTGTCTTCCAGAAAATAAAAATCTTTCTGGAAAGACAGTATTATGAGCCACAAACTCTTTGTTCTCGTTTTGGAGGAGTAAAAATTAAGTGGTTCAATTTTGGATAACTCTCACAAATACACAAATTGGTTCTGAACATAAACATTTATGATCCCAAATGTATAAAAAGACAAGTTAGGGACTCTCCTTATCCATATCTCATATGGAATCATTTAGGCTATTATAGTCGGGTTTTAAACTTTTAGTGAGAAAATAGCTTACAAAAATTGCGAAAAACCTCAAACTATATCTCATAAAGTTCGGTTTATATACTTGACTATACCATACTCTATGGTGTCCCAAGGAGAAGGTATTATGTGAACTGGTTCACAATCTTCTTAGTGATTATCAAGGTCATTACTTGATATTACCCATTTGATCTTCAAAGTCATTACTTTGAAACTTCCGATCAACATCTTGATCTTGACGTGCTTTTGGTTTACTACTTCATTTTGAAAATATTCCACGTTTCAAAAATCACTTTTATGTCTTATTAAATAGATGTGAGGTTTTCATATCTACTTGAGATTACGATAAAAGTAACGAAGTATATATATAGAACCAACTATTGGCCTTAAGCATCCGTATGTATATGGTCAATCACCTCACTATTGTGTTTCTTTTCTGCAAAAGAAAAACATAATATATGCTCACATACCATAAGACTCACAATCAAATAGTTGTTCAATGTGCTTTTCGTTTACTCATTTGAAAAGAATTTACTTGAGGTTTGATCAATTGGGTTTACCAGATTAGAGACTTTAAAATCTACAAGATAGTATAACATTTAGTTTTCGTGAAAAATGTAAAATTCCTCTAACTTAAGTGGTCTAAACCAACCACCAAGTTATCATAGGAGTAGGTACAACATTTTGTTTTAAATCACATGAGTGATGCCTTCTATGTATAAACATAGATAATTACATTCTTTTAAAACCAAATTTAGGTACATTTGTCCTTATCGAAATCATTGCTACTCTAGCTCTATTTCGATACAAAAATGTCCTATGCTAGACGTCTTACGTTTTGTCAATTCATGTAAACTTCTTTACAAAGAAATGACTCGTACTTGGTATCTCATACCAAGATAGTGGAACTAGCTTATCCATTGAGTAGATGTCTCTTTCAACTTTGTTCTATCGCATACATCTAGGGTTGATTCTTCTTAACTCCCATCCCACTCACTTTCACATTCCTCTTTGCTTCAATCAAGCAAAAATGAATCTTATGAAGACCTCTCTTCATGTCATTCGTGATATTTTATACACTTAGTAAGAGTGAATTAATATAAAGTGAGTGTAACATGTGGCAAAATCTCAACTTCTTGCGAAATTGGACTACCTAACCGTTCAATTTTTATCATATGTCTAAACTCTTTAGTGCATAAACAATCGTTTTGGCCTTTCTCGAATTGAGCCATTTGACGGTATCATATTGGAGTATTCTTTATGTTTTTGAAAACTCTTTTCGCAAACATTTAAATTACTCTTGAGTAATTAAAACTAATATGTCATCATCATGACGGAGGTGTCACTTCCGAAATCAAGACTCTCTTGATAAAATGTGACTTCCTTTTAAACTCGTAATATGAGTTTGCAACATGAAACCCCTTTTTAATATGTATATTAAGTTGTATATTAATCGCAAAAAACGTTGTAAGCTTATGTAGGTGAATTGGTAAATAATATTTCCAATCATTGCTATCGAATTCCTTCAAAGAAACCGCTTCCTATGAAAGAACGAAACGAGTATAATAATAAATATAGGATGAAAGGAGGATGAAGTGCGCGATGTCATACATTTATGAGAATGAATGAAAAATAGGAAAAATTAACATTCAATGTTTTAATTTTACTTGTGAAACATCTTTAACAAGTTTTAACATTTATATAATGATCTCCCACTAAATTATATAAATGATTCCATGACCCAAATATTAAACAAAAATGAGTATCGCTTGGGCGAAACATCCCATAATTGTGTAAATTCGGTAAGTCACGTTGACTAATTCTACATCTAGAACTCTTGGTCGACGAATTTCCTTAAATCCATCTACTAGCCCCGGAACACAAAACCGTCTTATATCCCGTTGAGTCCAACCAATTTTGGCGTGTGATAACCGCTTACCACCCTACTTACTCAAGGTAAAAAGAGAACACCCCGCTTGGTCGAGCGTGGCTCTAATGAACAAGAGATTCATAGGTGTTACTAATTGGTAAGGCTAATCTCAATTTTAGTTATGTGAGAGATCTTGTCAATTTAGTCATAAATTCCTTATAAGTGAACTAAGTCGGTGAATGTAAATGACGTGAATTGACAACCGCGGAAATAAAATGCATGTGAATGGCGATTTTGGCATGCGCGAAAATAAAAACAAGCAAACAAGTAAGCATATGAAAAATCCTAGTATGGCCACCTAGTTAATAAAAACTAGTCTATTACATTTCCGAAACCAACTCCTTGGTCCCTTGCCTCTTCATTCCAAAAGTGGCTCCTTCTTGTGGGATTTGGAACACCTTCCAAAAAATATACTCCGTCTCGATGTAATCCGTCTTTTGGAAACGCCGACTATTACAATTGAATTACATAGCTATTCTTATTATACATTAATTAATAAAATAAATAAAACTATTAATTAATTACAAACCGACGATACGAGATCGTATTTAAATTACAAACAAATCGCTATTCTTATTCATTTCGGGTAATAACGATTAAAATAAACTAGGCCATACTAGGTGCAACAAGATAAATACTTTAAATAAATGACAATCATTCATTCAACTTAAATAAATATGCTTAAAATGCTGTAAAATGATGGTAAAATCGCCTTATCTATCAATCGTTGGTATCCATCTCGGTGTTTGTGGATTTAATCAATTTTTAACATGTAAAAGTCAATCATCAACTCTTAAATCTCATTTAAGTCCAAACTAATTGTCCAAACTGTTTTGGACCTCAACATTAGTCCTCACTAATTTTATGATGAATAATTAGTTTGATTTGGTGATATTTTGCTAATTTAATCGGTAAAATCATAATATTTAAGTAAAAATCCAAAATAATTGAAAAATTACCCAAAAATTGAAATAAATTTTGAGTATTCTGTAACACTTCCAAGAACACAAAAATGTCAGAAAAATTGCCCCAAAAATTCGGATAAAATTTATGAAGAAAAAGATCGATATTTATCGGTTTTTGACCATCAAAACAATAAACATCAAAACAAAGTGAAATCACATTTTAAATTTCACTTTTAACTTTTAAATAATATTTTTAAATGTACATAAATTTATCATGGCCAGGAACAAACGTTTCAAAATTATGATTAATTTATTTCACTTTTATCGACTTTTATCTCATAAAATCAATAAACATGCAAAAAATTCAAGCCAGCCTTCAAAATTTTGCATACAATAATTAGAAAACATGCGTGAAACACCATAAAAATTCCATGGCCCGAATCAACTTTTAACTATTTTTAATCAATTTTTAACTAAAAAACGGCATTTTGACTCGGTTTTCTACCAAAAATCATTAAAAATAGCAAAATAACTTCATAAATCACCAAACTTTACCACAAATCTTTTGAGATCCGTAGGTATGCATGCCCCAAAAATTTTATGCTAAAACCTCTTCTAACACAATTTTTAAGTTTTTATAAATTATCTCATAATTTATTAATATGCTTAAAATCAACATGCAAATTACAAGCCTAAGCTCTGATACCACTTGAAAGATCATAGATCCTAATTAGACACTCTAATTAAATATCAAATTATCTCATAACTTGAGTTTATGTGATCTATGTAACATGCATGCAATATAAAAGCATATTAATATAAAAGAAGAGGAAAATAATTTTCCTTACATTGATTTTATGGTAATATGGGCACAAACTAGATCACCTACGTAGTTTGTTCTTGAGCTAAAAATAAATGGATGATCCTCCTTGAAAAACCTTCAATAAGAAAGTCTCCTTCAAGTTGCACCCAAGAACAAATCACCCAAATAATCTTATAAATACTAACTAGATATTTGTAAAACTTACCCTTGATAATATTTGTAATATTACTAATACTCTTAGTAATAATATTTATTTTACTAACAACTTAGTAAATGATTTTATTGGTTTTTAGAGAGAAAGACCAACAACTTTTTATTCACACATGCAAAATAGTGTACAAAATGAAGTAGTGAATAAAAGAACAATGTGTTGATCTATATGGAGGGGAAAAGGACGGGTGGAGTAGTAGTGTGTGGGAGTGGATTTATTTCAATATTGTCCAATCTTTTGTCACATGCAAAAAGATGTTAAGACGACTTATGGAAGAAAACACAAGTAAAGTGAAATGATTATAATTATAATCATCCACTATACACCATTTACACGGTCCAATGTCCCATTTACGGGTCCATTTTGGTTTTTATATTTGTCGCACAAATACGTGTAAATTTTATTTAAACATCGTTTCATGTTTAAATGCTTCTAATTAATTTTGTCCAAATCACTCCGTAAATATACGTGTACTGCCACACATATTATTTTACGTACTGATATTAATCACATTAGTCAATTAGTACAATTTTAGTGAATTAACAATTAATTAACTAAAACCCGTCTCCCATAATTTATTATTCAATTATCGCATAATTAAATAATAACTGTCATGCCTCGAGTTCGCAACTCGAAATCTCTCTAAAACAATCTAATCGACTAATCTTTTTGTCATTTTATCAAGGGACTAAATAAATTGTATCTCATACAATTAATTAGTTGTCTATTGGGGTTCGTTCCTTTAGGTGTGACCGAAAGGGGTCAGTTGATCACCGCCGTCTCGCAACAATAACGTCAAACTCTAGTCAGCCAACCGTTATCGATTTACGTTAATCAACTGACGAGGATCAAATAATTAAATATATGATAATATTCCTTTAATGAGATTAATTATGTAAACGAACTATTGTGGAGTTCACTAACTCCAACATATGCTTCCTGGCGGGGAAAGATAAGTGGAATGCATGCTGCTCTTGAGGAGGCTCCAACCCAGCAGCCCATAGAGGAGGAGGAGAGACAGCTGGAGATGCTTTACCCCGTCCAACCTGATCTGAGCGTGCTGATGCCTGAGGTTGGCGAGGTGAATTCTCCTGTACTGGCGGAGAAGATGGCTGTTGGAGGTGCTAGCTCATTTCAGGAAGCTGATGTCGCTGAGGGAGCCCAGGAGGCCGCTGTTGCCGAGGGCGTGCAAGCTGGTCCTGTACCTGAAATGGGAAGCCAGCAGGAGGTGGCAGGAGAAGTGCCAGAAGTGGAGGTCATCAATGTGACCTAAATTTATTTTCAAATTTGTTGCATGACGGTCTGACCCTGTGTGGTGCAGACTATTAAAATTTTAAACACTTTCTTGTTTTTGGTTTGTCCGCCTTGTGACAATTTTGAACTTGGGGCCGTACTTTTAGGCCAATATTTTGAAATGCCCCTTGCCCTGGTTTGGCAAGTTTAATTTATATCTTGTGCATTCTGATTTACACATCTCGCTTAGGAGGTTTGCCGTGTCAGCCTGCTGGCCGATTTAGGCTAGTCGTGTCAGCCTGATGAGGCTGATTTAGACTCAGCTAGCTGTCGTGTCAGTCTGTTGACTGATTTAGGCTTATGCCGTATTATAAGGTGAGGGTGGCCGTGTCAACCTTTGAGGCTGATTTAGACCAGTCTTGGCAGCCTGAAAAGACTGACTTGGACTTAGCTAGCTGCGGTGTCAGTCTGATGACTGATTTAGGCGTATGCCTCATTGTAGGGGGGGGGGTGGCCGTGTCAACCTTTGTGGCTGATTTAGACCAGTCGTGTCAGCCTGAAGAGGCTGATTTGGACTCTGCTAGCTGCCGTGTCAGTCTGATGACTGATTTAGGCGTATGTCGCAGTTTGACTACTTAACCTTGTTCATGACGCAAGGTGTGTTCATCATGTTTAAAGCCAACATGGGCGTACCTTAGGCAAGTTTATCGTCATTCTAGGACCGATGGAACGTTGCAGGATTCTGGTAGCTCAGAGATCCCTGCGCTTCATATGTATGTGCATGCATGTTGGGGCCCTGATTAATTACGTTTATTGCGAGCTACTTCCAGGGGGTGGTATCAGGGGTAGCTGGATAAGCTTTCAGCTGTCAGCCAGGCTCCCTTTCGTATGTTCCACAGGCCGCCTGGTGAGGGTTCTCCTAATGGAGAAATGTAGGTTAGGCATGTTGGAGTGTCGTGTGCCTTGTCACCCCACGTTTGGAGTTGACAGTCCTGCTAGTTACCCTTTCAATGTACCATAGACGTTAGAGTTCAGAGAGATGCATTTAGAGAAGCCTGAAAATACAAATTTATCAGAGCAATGTGAAGTACCTGATGCCATCTCATGGGGTACCAAAGCAATTGTGGTCCCAGAAAGCTTACAGACCACACAACTCAAATAGTTTTTGAATTTTGAAAGAAATAAAAGAAAAAAGAAATTGACACGAAATTGGTAGTATGCCTACTACCGTTTTTTTTTTGTTTTTTTTTTTTTGTTTTTGTTTTTTGGCTTTTCTTCACACACTACTCTGTACACTAATTTTTACTTATTATTAAAAGTGATACCTCTTCAGGTAAAGTATGTTCCATGGTTTGTGTATGATCTGACCGTCCATGGTCGTTAATCTGTACGCCCCATGGCCAATAACTCCTTCTACCTGGTATAGTCCATCCCATTTATAGGCAAATTTGTCTGCCTTATGATTCTTTGTGTTTTGAAACACTTCACGGAGGACCAGGTCTCCTACCTCCAAGAGCCCGACTTTCACATTCTTGTGGTAACTTCTGTCGACTGACTGCTTGTAGGCAGCCAAACGCATCTTCGCGCTTGCTCGCAGTTCGTCTATCGTGTCCAGGCTTCTGATCATCTCTACACTATTCAGTTCCCCTGTCATACATCCATACCCGTGGGTTGGAACTAGAACCTATGATGGAATCACTGCTTCCGGGCCGAACATCAGGCTGAAGGGTGTTTGGCATGTTGCTATCTTTGGCGTCATTCTGTCTGACCATAACACTAGTGGCAACTCATCTGCCCACTTTCCTCCTAACTCCTGTAATCTCCTTCTCAAGTTATCTATGATTATTTTATTGTTGGACTCAGCTTGCCCATTGGACTTTGGGGTCCTGGGTGCTGACTTTTTTAAAGTGATGTTCCATCTGGCACAGTATCCTTCGGCATCGTTGGAGATAAATTGTGAGCCATTGTCACACATGATTGCTGATGGGATACCAAACCTGTAGATGATATTTCGTTTAATAAAAGAGATGACTTGTTTGTCTTTTACTTCTGTGAATGCTTCTGCCTTTATCCACTTGGAGAAGTAATCTGTCATTGCTAACATCCATATCCTGTTTCCTGTGGCTCTAAGCAGAGGACCCACTATGTCCATTCCCCACGTCATAAATGGTCAAGGAGAAATGATGGGGTGTAAGGGCTCTGCCGGCTGATGGATCATTGGTGCTGAGCGCTGGCAGGCATCACATTTGCGAGCATATTCTACTGAATCTGCCCTCATCGTGGGCCAAAAGTAGCCTTCTCTAAGGGCTTTGTTTGACAGACTACTGCCCTCTGTATGGTTTCCACATTTGCCACTGTGGAGGGCATGCAACACAGTCTGTGCTTCTTGCTTGTCCAGGCATCGTAGGTAAGGTCCTGCTGCTGACTGCCTGAAAAGTATGTCATCAATTAGTATGAATTTAGAGGCTTTCATTTTAAAACCTCTTATCTCCTTTTTGTCGTCTGGCAGCTTGCCATGTCGTAGCCAATCTAAGTAAGATATCCGCCAATCCCAGTCATCTGCCTAGGTAGCTGACTGATCAGGTTATTGGCCAGCTGCCTGGTCAGCCGTCTGGTTGTCTGGTTGGGAAGCTAACTCGCCTTCTTTTGTTATCTGAAGTGCCAGCTCATCTTTTTGGTCCTCCAATTCTCCCCTGTCTGCTTCTTCTAAATTTTGGATAGATGGTTCCAGCACGTATGCGATCGGAATACTGGATAACTCGGTTGGCTTGAAGGTTTCCCCTAGAGTTGCTAAGGCATCTGCTTCCACATTTTGGTCTCTGGGGATCTGTTTGAGCTTGTAGTCTTTGAATTTCTGTTTCAGCTCCTTTGCCACTTTTAAGTAGGCGATCATCTTTGAATCCCTGGCTATGAATTCATCATTCACATGATTAACTATTAGAAATGAGTCCCTGAATATTTTTAGGTTCTTAACCCCTAACTCCAGGGCTAGCTGCATTCCTAATATTAAGGCTTCGTATTCTGTTTCATTGTTAGTTGCCTTAAATTGACATCGTACTGCTTGCGCTATCAGATCTCCCTGCGGTGACCGCAAGATTAGTCCTACGCCTGCTACCCTTTGGTTGGAAGCTCCATCGATATGCATCTGCCAGACTTCTGCTTCCTTATCTCCTTTGAGGGTCAAAATCTCCTCGTCTGCCAGGTTCTGGATAGCTGGGTTGAAGTCTGATACAACGTCTGCCAGTGCCTATGACTTGATTGCTGTCCTAGGATCGTATCTGATGTCATATCCACTAAGGTGCACAGACCACTTTGACACTGCCTGATAGCCCAGGTTTCCTCATTATTGATTTCAATGGGTAATTAGTTACGACATGTATGGTGTGGGAATCAAAGTAGGGGCGCAGTTTTTAAGATGCAACTACCAGTGCTAGTACTAATTTTTCAAGAGATGTGTACCTGGTCTCTGTTGGAAGCAGAGACTTGCTTACGTAGTTGACTGGCTTTTGCTCTTTATCCTGCTCTCTGCCTAGAACCGTGCTTACTGCTACCTCTGTGACAGCTAAGTAGAGGAACAATGGTTCTCCTGGCTCCGGCTTTGATAGTAATGGCGGGCTGCTGAGGTAATGCTTTAGCTCCCTGAATGCCTGTTCGTGGTCTGCAGTCCACTCGAACTTCTGGCTCTTCCTTAGTATATCGTAGAATAATCTGCATTTGTCCGCGGACCTCGAGATGAATCTGCTCAAAGCTGTTACCTTGCCAGCTAGTCTCTGCACGTCCTTTAGTTTTTCAGGTGACTCCAGCTGCAATACAGCCTTGATCTGTTCGATGCTAGCTTCTATCCCCCTCTGGGTTACAATGTAACCTAAGAAATTGCCGAAGGACACTCCAAAGGTGCATTTAGACGGGTTCAGCTTCATTTTGTATTCTCTAAGGGTGCGGTAGCGGGAAGGGATCCTTGGGACATGCCTTGTTGAGGTCAGTGAAGTCCACACACACTCTCCATTTTCCATTCTTCTTAGGTACCACTACTACGTTTGACAGCCACTCTCGGTATTTAACCTCCCTTATTTTGTTTGCTGCCAGCAGGCTGTCTACCTCCTGGTTGATCACCTTATTTCTCTCAGCTGCGAACTTCCTTTGTCTCTGCTGGATGGGTTTGCATTTTGGGTCCACATTGAGTTTATGTGTTATGATGGATGAATCTATCCCTATCATGTCGTTATGTGACCATGCAAAGCAGTCCATATTAGCCTGCAAAAATTCGATAAGGTGTTGTCTGAGGTCCCCTGTGCACCCGACTCCAATTAGCACAGTCCTCTCTGGGTGCAACTTGTCCAGGTTAATCTTATCTAGCTCCTCAGTTGGAGGGTCAATGTATTCATCCTGGACGTGCTGCTTCTGCAATTGCTATGCTGGGGGGCTGGCAGTGCACTTTAGTGATTTTTTATAGCAACCTCAAGCTTCCTCCTGGTCTCCTCGTATTGGTTCTACTCCCCATGGTGTGGGGAATTTTATGCAATTATGGTATGTTGAGGGAACTGCCTTCATCAGGTGCAGCCACGGTCTTCCTAGAATGACGTTGTAGGTAGAGGGTCCATCTATGACTAAGTTCCTAACCTGCTTGTTGACCCCTCCTACGTAGGTTGGGATTACTATCTCACCCAACGAGCTGGTTGTTTCCCCACTGAACCCTACCAGCGGAATAGTCTTCTTCCGCAAATCCTTTTCGCTGAATCCCATGTTTTCTATGATCTTCAACATGATCAGGTTGACCGAGCTACCGGTGTCTACCAAGACCTTTCTGACTGTGTTGTTGGCCATTGACAGGGTTATGATGAGTGCGCTGTGGTGTTCCTGCTCGTCACGCACATCTCCTTCGTTAAAAGCAACCGCAGGCAGATCACTATGAGAAATTCTGCAAGAGGTCTCTGGCCTATCTCCTTTGGTCTCAGTAGCGCGCCTTTTGGCTGCTGAATATGTTAACCCACTTATGTCTGAGCCTCCTGTTACCACGCTTATTATTTTGGTGCATTTGGGTGGAGTTGCAGGATTTGTGGAACCCACCTTATCCTGCTGTTTGCCCCCACATGGTAATAGGTGTCTCAGATCTCCCTGTTCAATCAGGCGTCTGATCTCCCTGTGCAATGTGTAGCAGTCTTCTGTGTTATGCCCGATGTCACGATGGAACTCGCACTTCCTCTTGCTGTCCTTTCGCCACGCTTGTTCTTCTACTGGTGGTCTGGGCCATATTACCCGGTCTCCCATCTCTCTGAGTGCTTTTAGGATTCCTCCGACGCCAGTTGTGAATCCATACTCTGCCAGTGTGGGGAATTGCTGATTCTCCTATCTGTTGTCGACCATGTTAACTCCCCTCCCATATGGCCTGTATCTCTCATCCTTCTTGCAAGTCGACTGCTTCCTGCTTGATTTCTCCATGGCTGATGTTCTTGATACGCTTGGCGTACTTAGTATGCTGGCTCTGGCTAGGGTGTCCTCTTCCAACCTGATTGCAGCTGCTGCTTTTTCTTGTACTGCCTCGAAACTATGACAGGGATGCATAGTTAGCTGCTTGTATAGGTCAGATTCATGATGTAGGCCTCTTCTGAAGGCTTCTACTGCTGTTGACATGTCACACTCTCGTACTGCCACCTTCTCATTATTGAACCTGGTTTTGTACTCTCCAATGGTTTCGCTAGCTCCCTGGATGATTCTGTATAAGTCTCATGCATGCTTCTGCGGCTTCCGGCTGCTTGCAAATTGCTGTGTGAATTCGTTTACCAGGTCGGCAAACCTGGATATCGACCTGTTAGGCAAGCCTACAAACCACCGGAGTGCTGGCCCCGTCAACGTGGATCCAAACCCCTTACACATACAGGCTTCTTTTACTTGTCCCACTGCCGTCACTGTCATCATTTTCTGCTTGTACTGGCTCATATGGTCAAAGGGATCTATAGTGCTATCAAAGAGAGGCATGTTTGGATTTGTGAATCCCTTTGGCATGGCAATAACGGATATGGCATCCACGAACGGTGAGTCAGCATAAACTCAGCATCGCCCTCAGCTCCAAGTACTGCTGGTTGGTTAGACTTCCGGAGTCTTGGTTTTGTCTCTCTGCTACCTGCTGACTTGGGATGTTGCTTCCTGGCCTGATCTCTTGAAGGTCCCGGTGTGGCGTGGTGGCTAATGGTGTTGAGGTTATGAGCGTTCCTTGATTCCAGCTTACCTGCGGGCTACCTGCAGATCTTATACCAGGTGTCTGGTCAGTTACCACGAAATTATCAACATAGAGGTTACCTGATTGTGCTTCCACATGGCTCGCTGGCTGCCAGCTGTCTGGTGTGAGATACTCTAACCCTTGTGGGGTTAGTCTTTCTCCTGCTGACACTGCTGTCAGATCTAGTCTCGTTACCAGCTCGGCTGGTATCCGTCGAAGATGGCTCCTGCTGCCCGATGCCCCCTGTGTGAGATCTACTACTGCAGCCTGACCGCCATTCCCCGTGCTGGCTAGAGTGCTGGTCTGCTGCTTCAGAAAGTCTATTTGCGCCCAGAGTTCCCTGTCCCTCCTCTTTGCTTCGGCTTCTGCCTTTCTCTGGTTTTCTCGCATATCTTCCATTACTTTCTGGAGGTTTTCCATGCCACTAAGCAGGGTTTGCGTCGTAGTAGGTGGTGGAGTGTGTCCTGAACTTACTGTGCTCATGTTCGATCTGGATTGAGTACTGACAGCAGGGGATTTGGGAGGTAAAGAGGTTTTTGCCACGGGTGTGGTTCTTGAGGTGTGCCCAGGAGTCTGAGTTGGTGCCATCGATGCCGGATTCTAAATAGGGTATGGTGGTATCGATGGCTGATCGCTCCGTGACACGGCTGCTGATGTTTGTTTGTCTATTACACGTTTAAGTAATCAACGATTGACGACCACAATGCCCCACGGTGAGCGCCAAACTCTTTAGGTAATTTTTACCGTATTTAGGTTTTATTAGGTCAATGTGGTCTTACTCGTTGTGTGTTGGTTGGTTGTTTATGTCAATGTTAAATAAGGAAAAAAAGAACGTAATTAAAGGTGACAGTAAGATTTGGTGACGCGGAAAACCCAATGTGGGAACAACCCCAGGAGGGACGGTACCCTACCAAGTATTGCACTAGCTTATTAATGAGGGATCGAGTACAATGAAGACGATATGTTAATCTAGCTAGCACAATGTATTTCGTGTTTGTGTGAGATCTTGAATGTCCTTTCTCGATTGTTTCTTCTGCTATTTATAGGGTAAGAACCCTAGATATGCCCTACTCCGTTTATGGAAAGGAATATTAGTTCCATAACAACTCTTTCCATATCCAGCCGTCTCCCTCCATTCTCCCTGATCTCCCTGAGTTCTCCCTAGAATCTCCCTGAAGCCTTTCCAAAACGTGGAACTCTTCCATTAATGGACTTCTTCACCTTTACACGTCTACTGGCCCAACTCCTTAGGCGGATCCTACTTTGCATCTGGGCTCCTCTTACTTATTCTTCCTCCACGGCCCAATTCTTCAACAGGAACTAAGTCGACTTGCCCTATTAGGCCAATATGCATATTTTGTCCCAAACATAAATCAAGTTGTATACATAATTTTGTGAATAAGTATTAAAAATAGAGAGGGAGATTTGCATAAGGGAAATCGATGTATTATTGTATTCGTTCCTACTTTCAACCAATACAATAGCTCCGTATTTATAGTACTCCTAAAGATCTAAACATAATAATAATAATATCTCTTAATAATGGTAAATATAATATTATCGATATTATTCTGATTACGGTATATCACTGTTTGGGCCAAATCTGCTTATTGGTCTAAGAAAGAGCAAGCCTAAGTAAATCCATCTAGCAAGTTGGGCGGAGGAGCATACGACTACAGGGAGCCCGTCAGTAGAAGGAGCTCGTGCATTGAAGAGTCGTCAGGGAGAATTCAGGGAGAATAGAAGGAGGGGATCCGTTTATGGAAATAGTTATGATAGGACTAATATTGCTTACCATAAACGGCGTAGGATACATCTAGGGTTCTTACCCTATAAATAGGCAAAGAAGCAAACAAGAAAAGGCATTCAAGATCTCTCAAGCATACACATAACACATTGTGCTAGCTAGAATTACATTCTGTCTCTATTGTACTCGTTCTCGTATTAACCAGCTAGTGCAATCCTTGGAAGGGTATCGTCCCTTCCCGCGGTCGTTTCCCACATTGGGTTTTCCGCGACACCAAGTCTCACGTGTCAACCTTTATTTACGTCTTTAATCTCTTTATTTAGCTTCACCATAAACATACAATCAACATACAACGAGTAAGACCACATTAACCTCGCTTAACCTAATTCGGTAGAAAATTACAAAAACAGTTTGGCGCCCATCGTGGGTTAGTCGGACATATAATGGACAAACAAATGTCAGCAGCTGTGTCAGGAAGCGGTCAGCCATCGATACCACCAAATCCAGTTCGAAATCCAGCATCAGCGGCACAAACTCAGGCTCCCGCACACACTACAAGAACCACATCCGTGACAAAAGTCACTCTACCTCCCAGAACTCCTGCTGTGGCGGCCCAACCCAGATCAGACAGGAGCACAACAAGTTCAGGCCTAACTCCACCACCCAGTCCAACACAAACCCTGCTTAGCGGCATGGAAAATCTTCAGAAGGTCATGGAAGATATGCGAGAAGACCAGAGAAAGGCAGAAGCTGGGCCAAGGAAGAGGAACAAGGAACTCTGGGTGCAGATAGACATTCTGAGGCAGCAGTCCAGCACACCAGCAAGCATAGGGGATGAAGGTCGGGCCTCGGTAGTAGATCTTACCCAGGGGGCATCAAGGAGCAGGAATCAACTTCGGTAAATACCAGCTGAGTTGGTAACAAGATTAGATCTGACAGCAGTACCAACAGGAGAAAGGATAACCCTACAAGGGCTTGGATACCTCACACCAGATAGCTGGCAGCCAGGCAGCCGCATGGAAGTACAACCAGGTAACCTCCCAGTTGGTAACTTCGTAGTAACTAACCAGACACCTGGTGCAGGATCCGCAGGTAGCCCACAGGTAAGGTGGCATCATGGAATGCTCGTGAACTCAACCCCATTAGCTACCACGCCGCATCAGAACCTTCAAGAGTTCGGACCTAGAAGCAGCACACCAAGTCGGCAGATAGCAGACAGACGAATCCCGGACTCAGGAAGCCTGACCAACGAGCAGTATCTGGAGCTGAGGGAGATGTTGAGCAGGGTCCTAGGATTACCACCTCCACTTGAGAAGGCAGCACCCGACAGTTATGCTGACTCGCCATTCGTGGACGCCATATTCGTTGTTACAATGCCAAAGGGATTCACAAATCCAAACATGCCTCTCTTTGATGGCACGACAGATCCCTTTGACCACATGAGCCAGTACAAGCAGAAAATGATGATAGTGACGGCTGTAGGACAAGTAAAAGTAGCTTGTATGTGTAAGGCATTTGGATCCACACTGTCGGGACCAGCACTCCGATGGTTCGTAAGCTTGCCTAACAGATCAATATACATGTTTACCGACCCGGTAAACGCATTCACTCAGCAATTCGCAAGCAGTCGGAGGCCGTAGAAGCATGCAGGTGATTTGTACAGAATTGTTCAAGGAGCAGGTGAGACCGTTGGAGAGTACAAGACTAGATTTAACAATGAGACATTGGCGGTACGGGAATGTGACGTGTCAACAGCAGTGGAAGCCTTCAGAAGGGGTTGCACCATGAGTCTGAACTATATAAGCAGTTAACTATTCACCCTTGTCATAGCTTTGAAGCGGTGAAAGAAAAGGCAGCGGCTGCGATCTGGCTGGAAGAAGATACCCTAGCCAGAGCCAGCATGCCAAGTACGCTAAGCGTATCCAACACATCAGCCATGGAGAATTCAGGTAGAAAGCAACCCACTAGCAAGAAGGATGAAAGATACATGCCATATGGTAGGGGAGTCAACAGAATCGACAACATAGAAGAAAATCAGCAACTCCCCACACTAGAAGAATACGAATTCACAATTGGCGTCGGAGGAATCTTGAAAGCACTCAGAGAAATGGGGGACGGGGTAAGGTGGCCCAGGCCACCTGTAGAAGGACAGGCATGGAAAAAAGATAGCAAGAAAAAATGTGAGTTCCATCGGGACGTTGGGCATAACACAGAAGACTGCTACACTGTGCGCAGGGAGATTAGGCGTCTATATGAGCAAGGGGAACTTAGCCACCTATTACCACGTGGGGACAAGCAGCAGGGTAAGGTAGGCTCCACAAAGCCTGCAACGCCACCTACATGCACCAAAATAATAAACGTGATAACAGGCGGCTCAGACTTAAGTGGATTAACATATTCAGCAGCCAAAAGGCGTGCTAATGAGACTAAGGGAGATAGACCAGAAACTTCCTGCAGAATTTCTCACAGTGACCTACCTGCTGTTGCTTTCGACGAAGGGGATGTACATGACGGACATGACTATCATGATGCACTCATCATAACTCTGTCAATAGCCAACTGCATAGTTAGAAAGGTCCTGGTGGATACTGGTAGCTTGGTCAATTTGATCATGATAAAAACCATAGAAAACATGGGGTTCAGCGAGAAGGGTTTGCATAAGAAGACCATCCCGCTGGTAGGGTTCAGTGAAGAGACAGCCAACTCATTGGGTGAGATAGTGATCCCAACCTATGTGGGAGGATTCAACAAACAGGTAAGGTACTTGGTCATAGATGGACCCTCTACCTACAACGTTATTCTGGGAAAACCATGGCTGAACCTGATGAAAGCAGTTCCCTCAACATATCATCAATGCATAAAGTTCCCCACGCCATAGGGAGTAAAGACAATACGAGGAGACCAGGAGGAAGCTAGAGGCTGCAACAAGAAAGCGTTAAAGTGCACAGCCAGCCCCCCAGCATAACAATTACACAAGCAGCATGTCGAGGACGAATACGTTGAGCCTCCAGTCGAGGAGTTAGACTAGATCAAACTGGACAAACTGCACCCAGAAAGAACCGTGTTAATAGGGGCAGGGTGCACGGGAGACCTCAGACAACACCTAATTAAATTCTTTCAAACCAACATGGATTGTTTCGCATGGTCCCATGACGACATGATAGGGATAGATCCATTTATCATAACACATAGGATGCAAGCCCGTCCAGCAGAGGAGAAGAAAGTTCGCAGCTGAAAGGAATAAGGTGATCAACCAGGAGGTAGGCAGTCTGCTAGCAGCAAATAAGATAACAGAGGTGAAGTACCCAGAATGGCTGTCAAATGTTGTGGTAGTACCCAAGAAGAACGGGAAGTGGAGAGTATGCGTGGACTTCACCGACCTCAACAAAGCATGTCCCAATGACCCCTTCCCGCTACCACACATTGACGCAATGGTGGATGCGACAGCTGGACATGAAATGTTGACATTCTTAGATGCTTGGAGTGGTTACAACCAAATCAAGATGGATCCAGCAGATCAAGAGAAGACAACGTTCATGTCTGAAAGAGGAATATACTGCTACAACGTCATGCCCTTCGGCCAGAAAAATGCAGGGTCCACATATCAAAGGCTGGTTAACCGTATGTTTAAAGAACAAATAGGAAGAACCATAGATCACATGCAGCATCTGGCAGAAACATTCAACACCCTCAGAGAGTACAAAATGAAGCTAAACCCGTCTAAGTGCACCTTTGGAGTTTCCTCCGGCAAATTCTTAGGCTACAATGTAACTCAAAGGGGAATAGAAGCCAACACCGAGAAGATTAAGGTCGTATTACAGCTGGAGTCACTAGAAAAACCAAAGGATGTACAAAGGCTAGCTGGCAAAGTGGCAGCTTTGAGCAGGTTCATCTCAAGATCTTCGGACAAGTGCAGACTATTCTATGATATATTGAGAAAGAGCCAGAAGTTTGAGTGGACTGCAGACCACGAGCAGGCATTCATGGAGCTGAAGCACTACCTCAGCACCCCGCCACTACTATTAAAACCGGAACAAGGATAACCATTGTTCCTCTATCTAGCTGTCACAGAGGTAGCAATAAGTGCGGTTCTAGTCCGAGAGCAGGACAAGCAGCAAAAGCAAGTCTACTATGTAAGAAAGTCTCTGCTGCCAGCAGAGACTAGGCACACATCTCTAGAAAAATTGGTACTAGCACTTGTCATTGCATCGTACAAACTTCTCCCATACCATACATGTTGTAACCAATTATCTATTAAAATCCGTAATGAGGAAGCCTGAGCTGTTAGGAAGAATGTCAAAGTCGTAGGCAATGGCAGACTTTGTGTCAGACTTCAGCCCAGCTATCCAGAATCTGGCAGACGAAGAGATCCTAATCCCCAAAGGGAACAAGGAAGTAGAAGTCTGGCAGATGCCTATCGATGGAGCCTCCAACCAAAAGGGGGCAGGTGTAGGACTAATCCTGCGGTCATCGTAGGGAGATCTGATATCACAAGTAGTAAGATGTGAATTTAAGGAAACTAACAATGAAACAGAATACGAAGCCCTAATATTAGGAATGCAGCTAGCCCTGGAGTTGGGAGTCAGGAACCTACAAATATTCAGTGACTCTTTACTGATAGTTAACCATGTGAATGATGAATTCATAGTCAGGGACTCGAAGATGATCGCCTACTTAAAAGTGGCAAAGGAGCTGACTGCAAGCTCAAGCAGGTCCCCAGAGACCAGAATCTGGAGGCAGATGCCCTAGCAACTATTGGGGCAACCTTCAAACCAACCGAACTGTCCAACATCCCCATCGCGCACATGCTGGAACCTTCTATACAAAAATTAGAAGAGGCAGACAGAGGAGAACTGGAAGATCAGCAAGACTGATGCGTGTATTTTATATAAGGTTTTTACCTCATTTTTACACGCATTTTCGTACTATTTATGTAGCATCTAGCTACAAATGGCCCCGAATAGTTTACTTTGGTTTGTCTTGTGTAAATTACAGGTACATACCAGAAAGAAGATAAACTGAGCCTAAACCCGTCCCATTTGCATATATTTATGGAGAACAAGGAATCAGAGCTTGGAATCTATCACTTTGAAGACGTGTGAGCTGATTTCGGAAGGTGTCTAAGTGCCTTACACGCTAATATAGCTAGATCGACCACTTTTCAGTCGATCGAAAGATTTATCCCTTGAAGTTTTACTCGATCGAGTTGTGTTCATACTCGATCGAGAAGGCCAATATAAGAAGTTCTCGATCGAACGGTTTTTCCATTCGATCGAGAGGAATTGCTGACTAGTTCCTCGATCAAGTGGTTTAATTCTACTCGATCGAGAGATTTTGTTCTGTAGCCGTGTTTTTGCCTAATTTCGTATGGGCTTTGTAATTAGGCTTTGTTATTAGGTTAAGTAGTATGATTTTCGACTACTTAATCACACTTAGACTACATTAGTTGTGCTCTTCTTCTCTTCTCCTCTCTACTGTCTTCTACCCTTATACTAGACTACTACTCGGATTTGAATCTTGTAATCAATACATTACTCCTTTTTATTTCTTAATCATAATCTCTTTTATTGCTCTTTATTCTTCCTTTTCCTTATTACTCTTTATTGCTCTTGTTCGATCTCTCTATTTGCATTATTATGATGTTTAATTTATATTATATATGTATGATTGTTGTTAATTCCATGATAATGCGTAGCTAATTTCCTTTGCTAAGACTTAGGGAATCTATGATTATGAAGGACTTGTAAATCGATATATTAGGTTTAATGCTTGTGTAGTCTATGTTGTTAATCGCTACATTTAATTGTTTCTGTCTAATTGACTCGACGCAATTAGTCATTTAATCGCAGTAAACCTTGACCTAGACCGGAAGGTTGGAAAGGGTGAGACTTGTAGCGAACATTAGGGCACGTAGTGAGGGCGGAAGCTAAGCTATTTGTGCTTTAGGGCGAATTGAGACCGGAAGGAGATATTCACTGCCCCATAGACCATACTTGCATTAACGTGAGACCTAGATTGCTTGACTGAATGATCATGGAGAACCGACTGTCTTAGCTAATTTCTCTCTATTTTCTTAATCCTTATTTTCTTACCTTTTCGCTCTTCCTTAATTTCTTAGTTTAGAACAAACAAATTCAAACCCCCAGAAATTGGTTACCGTGATGGACTTAGTTAAGGCTGACATTTTCCCATCTCCCTGTGGAGATCGACCCTACTTACTGCTAGCTTCTGTTAGTGTATCTAGGTTTATTTTTGGTACCTGACGACGGTATTAAATTTTGGCGCCGTTGTCGGGGAGGTGGCGTAATTTTGTTGCTTTATTTAAGTTTGTCTCTCGTCTCAAGGAATTTATTCCTTGAGACCGATCTCATATTTTTGCGAGTTCTTGATTAGTTTTGCAGGATATCTGTTCTAGAAGAGAACATTGTCGTACCTGGTCCTTTGTAAAATTCTATCTGCTAGGATGCCGAATATAGCTAGTCATTCAGAGCCGGCGGTGGATTCCCTTCCAAAAGGTTTCCTACTACCCATTACTGACTCGGTAACCTTTGGAATCCACCCATCTTACATACAGCTGGTCGAGAGAAATCTCTCCAGGGGGGTACCTGGAGAAGACCCGTGCAAGCATATAGAGCTATTTACAGAGTACTGCTCCACCATTCCTCTTGCTGCTGGGGTGACACAAGACAGAGTGAAGGGGGTTTCTCTTTCCCTTCTCTTTAGCTGATGATGCTCGGGAATGGTTGAGGGATTTAGACAGGGAAGCAGCCCGTGTTACCGACTGGAATTCTCTTGCCTTGGCTTTTTACAGGCGATATTTTCCACCATAGCGCACTAACGAGTTGAGAGCTCAGATTAATGCATTTGAGAAACTACACACTGAAGACTTGAATGAGGCGTGGACTAGGTTCAAGAAGCTCGTCTGTTTTGTGCCTCATCACGGTTTCAAGCACTGGTTCTTATATACCCAATTCTACAATGGGTTGTATCCGGACCAGAGAGCTGTTCTTGATAGTGCAGCCAAAGGGAGATTTCAGAAGAACGTAGAGGATAGTGAAGGGTGGCATGTTATTGAAGAGATGGCCATTCATGTTGCTAAGTATGGAAACCCCCGGGGAAGTAGGAATGTAAACGAGTCGGTGGTAGCTGAGGTGGAGAGTCCTAGCGGAAGTCTAGGTAGTCCGGAGATTGTAGAGATTGTGGGTGAGCATGCACAAGTTTGTGCTATTACTGAGCATAAGATAGTATGCGGTAGATACGGCATGGAGGGGCATGACCCTATTGGTTGTCTGGCGAGTGTAGAGCGTGTCCTTGCTTATCAAAAATTCAGGCAATGAGTTCCTTTTTCTCAATTATATGAAGACTTGACGAGTGCTTCTACTTCTTCTACGCCAGTGCCGCAGCCGGATTCTTCTTCTACAAATGGGGAGTTTGCCGAACTGAAATCCTTGGTTTTGAACTTAACGCAACAGCTTGAGGAGAAATGCAACAAGGATAATACCGCTATCGTGGAGTTAAGAGAGCAAGTTACGCAATTAACACTTGCGCAAAACCAAGTTAATCATCCACCCTCATGCGACCCAATAAATGCCATCAATCTCCGAAGTGGCCTTGCTTATGAGGAGACAAAAATGCCAGAAGACGGGGTTGTGACAACTGATGATACCCCGGATGACGAGTTGGAAGAGTTTACGGACGATATCCCTGCTGAATATTGTCCAAGCACTCGATCGAATGAAAATTCCCTTCGATCGAGCGAATTATCTCCTCCCACTGCTCGATCGAGTATAATTTCTACTCGATCGAGAGATGCTCATTTAACAGAATTCGATCGAACAACTCATCCCTCTCGATCGAACACTTTGACAGAAGAAGTCACTCGATCGAGTGAAAATTGTACTCGATCGAGAGAACCTAAAATACAAGAGCTCGATTGAGAGGTCCACATACCTCGATCGAGTAATTCTCAAGACAAACCTACTCGATCGAGTGAAGAAAATGATCGATCGAGTGCCAGAACCAACGGAGCTCCAATTTTGACATCTAATTCTGCTACCGTGTCAGCTTCCCCTGCTCTGAAGACGGCACGTGCTGATAAAGGTAAAGAGAAAGTCGCGGGTCCACTCATTGCTACCAGATTACCCTTTCCAGGACGTCTGAAGGACGCCAAGGTTGAGCGACGGTACGGTAAGTTTGTAGACGTTGTCAAGAACCTCTAGGTAACTGTCCCCTTTACCAAACTTATTACCCAGGTACCTACTTACGCTAAATTTATGAAAGATATTGTGACGCGTAAGAGAGAGCTAAGTGAATTTGAGACTGTTTCTTTCATGGAAGAGTCAAGTACTTTACTTTTAAATAAAGCTCCACCTAAAATAAAAGACCCGGGTAGTTTCTCTATTACCTGTGTTATAGGCAATGAAGTAGTAGATAAGGCTCTTTGTGATTTAGGAGACAGTGTCAGTGTCATGCCTCTGTCTGTCTGCAAGAAATTAAAAATGGGTCACCTTAAAGTGACTAATATTATATTACAGATGGCTGATAGATCTGTAAGACGACCCTTGGGTGTCTTAGAGGACGTGCCTGTGAAAATAGGCAAGTTCTTTATATCAGGGGATTTTATTGTTTTAGATATAGCTAAGGACACCCGGACCCCCAATTATACTAGGAAGACCATTCCCATGTACAGTTGGGGCCATTATTGATGTCAAACAAGGGCGTTTGACTCTTGCAGTAGGGGATGACGCGATTACTTTCAGTCTGCATAGCACTTTGGCTCGGCCAATGATAGAGAATACATGTTATTCTGTTGATATTGTTGACGAGTCTGTTTATGACTTCTGGTCGGGTTCTTTTATAAAGGACCCACTAGAAGCTCTAATGCTTTTGGATGAGTGTGCAGATAACCCAGATAACAATAACGCTGTGTTGGATTTGCTTGAAGCTACTTTAGATGAGCGTGAACTCACCGACGCTGAGGGGGAGCAAGTGGAACAGATTATCAGCACCCTTTGCTCCATAGAGATAAAGGTACCTGAGCGTAAGCCTCTTCCCTCTCATCTAAAATATGCTTTCTTAGATGATACTGAGCAATATCCAGTTATTGTTAGTGCTAAGCTTGATGATGATCAGCTGACTCCTTTGTTAGCTGTGCTTAAGAAAAACAGGAAAGCTATAGGTTATTCTTTGGATGATATCAAGGGGATTAGTCCCGATATATGTATGCACAGGATTGAGCTGGAGGAAGATCACAAGCCTTGCAGACAGGGTCAGCGCCGGCTGAACCAAAAGATGCAAGATGTTGTGATGGCTGAGATAATGAAGCTGCTTGACGCAGGTATTATCTATTCTATTGGTCATTCTAAGTGGGTGAGTCAAGTGCAGGTAGTTCCTAAGAAAGGAGGGACTACTGTGGTCAGGAATGACAAAAATGAGTTAACACCTACTAGAGTAGTAACTGGCTGGCGGATGTGTATAGACTATTAGAGTGTCCCCGACAATAATGCGATCACATTGTTCATCATATTGAAATCACATGTTTAAATCTCATATTAAGAATACGTAAGGGATGATTCATTTTATAGTCAACTGATCAACATTAATCGGTAACGATTGGCTTGCTAGAGTTTGACGTTACTGTCGTGGGACGGTGGTGGTCAGTTGATCCCTTAAAGTCACACCTAAAGGATGATGCCCTAATCTGTAAAATTGATTAATTGTATGACGATACAAGTTAATCAATTCCTTAAAATTGAACAATTCAATTTGTGAGAGAGAATATTGATATCTTATTGTAATGGGATTAAATAAGATTTATTTTAGTAATTGAAATACTTTATTACTAAAATTGTTTATTGTTTGTGAAACAATAGAGATGAGAATGAATGGTTAATTATAATTACAAGATGTTGTGAATTATAATTATATGACACATTTTATTTATGTGATCAAGTATCACTAGTCAATTTGTTGTATGTAATTTAATTAATTTATAAAATAATATTTATGTGATAAATATGCATTAAATTAATTAATAACATGTAACATACTACATGTGACATATTGTGTGACAATTGACAAATTGACAAAATAAAATGGTAGTCCATTTTATAAGTGGACCAAAATATAGAGGGTTTAGTGGATGGTGGTGATTTATTTTAATAAGCTAAAATAACATCATCATGATACTACTTACCTAGCCTTACATGCCTAAGGTTTTGATAAGAACAAAAGGAAAAAGTGAAAGATCATATATTGGTTCTCCCACACACCAAAAACCGTGACCCTCCTTTACATATGGAGTGGGTGTGCTATATGTTTACTAGTGTAGTATTCATTTTATTATCTCATCTTATCATTCATACACATCTCTCTTCCATAATTCATTTTTCTCTAAAAACTTGAGAAATGATGATCTAATTTATTCAATGAGATTATTAATATTATTAGTGTAATATATGAGTACTAGTAATCAATTTTAAGGTAAACTACTAAACAAATATCTAGCACATATTATTTAGTAGAAATAAGAGATAGTCTTGGGTGCAATCAAGAGGAGTGGCTTCTATACTTGGAGTCTTTGGAAGATCATCCTAATACTCATCATAGCTCAAGAATAAGTGAAGGCAGAAGACCTTACTTGTGCCCAAATATCCGAAATATCAAATGTAAGGAACCGTTTTTCTCCTTACTCTTATATTTGTTTTGCATGCATAAGATCCTTAAGTTTTATGACTAAAACTTTGAACCAAAATATGTGATATTTAAAATATGATTTCCAACAAGTGGTATCAGAGCATTATGGTTGTTCCATGCAAAATCGGGTTTGTTTTTCTGAGTTAATTAGTTAACAAATAAAACTTGTTATTTAGGGTTTATGAAGCTAAATCATGAAATAATTTTGCATGTTAAAGGTTTCTGGTCCTAAATCGATTTTAGGTCATATGGAACGATTTATGGATTTTATTGTTCATTTTATATATTATTGGCATTAAAATGTGATTTTTATGAGGAAAATGTCATTTTTGGACGAAAAATAGCTAAACTTCGAATTTTTCAGTTGTTTTTGGATATGTTTTCACATATATTATCTACTAGTGGCATGTTAAATATCATGAAAAACTAAGTTATTTTGCATGAAATTTGGATTTTATAAGCTTAAATCGAATTTAAAGGGTTTATTAGGTTAATATGAGTTATATTTTGAATCTGGTCATGGAAATTTAATATGTTGTCACATGCATTTTTACTCAGTGTGTGTAAAAATCTTAGACGGATTGAACTCCTTTTGCATGATTTATGAATTTTTGAGTAAAAATTCAATAAATAGTGACTTAATTTAGTGTATAATGCTAAAATATATTTCATGACTAAAGAAAAACGTCATATGTTGCATTTTATCTCACATTACAGATCTAAAAGTTAAAAGTTGGTTAAAATTAATTTGCTCATATTTTAATGGTCATAATTGATAGAACCGATAAACCGCAACGATGTTTTTCTTGAAACATTTTTGAACTTTTTAACCTAAGTTTTGAACATTATGAGTGTCATGGTATTTTTCCAGAATGTTCATGAGTTTGAATTTTAAAATTTGAAATTATTTTGATTTAATTTGAAGTTTATGTTATAAAATTGTAATTTTAAGTCCATAATGAACAATGTTGTCAAATCAAGTTGAATTATTGTCAAAGTGTTAGTGAAGACTAAATTTTGAGTTCTAAGTGAGTTAGGATAACTAACTTGAACATAAATATGAATTTATGTGACATATTGTGATTTTAATAAGTTAAATCACGCAAATCCATAAAAACCGATGTAATATACGATATTGGCTCTTAAAAGGCGATTTAGCATGAAATTAAGCATGTTCATACATATTATAAGGCTGCATTTTATTTATGATTGTCATATTTTTGATTTATTTAATTTTAAATTATGTAATTTTACTTAGTATGGCCTTAGTTTTTAATTGGTATTACCCGGAATGTATGGGAATATCGATTCGGTTGTAATTATTGTGATCTCATATCACCGTTTTGTAATTTAATAGTTTTATATTTTAATTACAAATGTATAATAGGAAATTATGTAATTTTTATTTATTACTTTGTAATTTCCCGGAGTTTCCATGAAGACGGTGTTATCTCGAGATGCATGCCAAGACCGAAGTTCAAGGGACCAAAGGAGTTGGTTTCCGAATTTGTAATAGTTTATTAGATTTACTTTTGAGGAAGGCCATACAGGGACTTTATATTTATGCTTTGCATTTTATTTATATGTTTGCATGCATCGCTAAATCGCCATAACTAAACATGCATTTTATTTTATCGAATCATCGACCGTGTCAATTATAATTATCATAGTTCACCGCTTTAGTTCACTTAAAACGTGATAGATAATAAATTGACATGACCTCTCGCTAAATAAACAATTGAGACTTAGCCTTACCAAAAATTAGAAACCATGAAAACCTATTTCGTGAGGGAGTGCGCTCGGCCAAACCGGGGTACAAACCTTGTTAAGTAGGGGAAGTGGGTGATAAATGTCTATCCAACGAATTCATATTGATGAGGGTTGTATCGTCAAAGCGTGCCTAAGTTAATGTGAATTTGGATCATGGACACATTTATTCGAAATTTGGGTTGAACTCAACAAAAGTATTCTCGACCATAGCCAGATGTGTTTTGGGCTAAAGATAAATATTAATGTAATTTTATCGACCAAGAGTTCCAAAAGTAGAATCGATTAAAGAGTTAATCCACTGAGTTATATTGATGAGGGTTGTATCGCCAAAGCGTGCCCAAGTTAATATGAATTTGGATCTTGGAATCATTTATAATAGTTGGGTAGAGGTCACTATATAAATGGTTTACTTGTTAAATTATTTACAAGTATTATTATAACGATAAATGTTTTGTTTTCATTATTCCATTATCATATTGTTCTATTTCTTTACCTCAAATTAGACGATATCATTTCGATTTTAATTCAAATCTCCATTAAAACATCGTAACTAAAGACAAATATGAATTTTCTTCTAAACCCTCGTGTTATTCATCACAAGGATCTCTTGTGAAGAGTATAGACAAAAGTTATTCGTGATCAAAAGGGTTTTTGATTCTTGACTAACATATCTACTTACAATGAATTGTTTCTCATGTGCTTAATTGAGTTAAGTACTTTGAAACGTTAAATCATTTTGGTAACTAGATTTGTTAGAAATCAACATTGACCAAAATACCGCAACCACTTCAATAAAAATTTTAAGACTAAACGAATGAATTGAAGAGTAGTCTTCATGAAATTCAATTTTGCTTCTCTAAGCAAAGACTCATTGAAATGAGTGGGAGCATTCTCTTAACCGTTAAGAAAAGGACGAGGTTCCAAGAAGTAAAATTAGAATGGAATTGATACAAGGTAATAGTAGAAGTTAAGTTATTGAGAATAACAATACTAAACCAATCAATCCCGACCGATAAAGTTTCCATTGTCTTAATTGTTGGACGCTAGAAAGGAAACTATCCCAAATTATTGAAGAATTAGCAAGTTAGTTCTGGGACATTTAATGGGACCTTCTTCTTTAAATGTTTATTTGGTTGACATAAATTTTGCTAGTACTACTTCGTCAATATTAGAAACCGGTGGTGGTTTTCATCATTGTATTTGATACATAGGACGATTAGAATATGACGACTAGCAACAAATGATGTTGAGAGATAGAGTCACTGTGTACCCAATTTAGTTTTTGGGTATAAAGTTGTACTTAATTATGACTATTAAGTGCATAAACTCTGAATAAGAATATAATCTTGTTAAGATACAAAAGAGGTTTCACTTCTGTGACCCTATACACCACGATTTGATGTATGGCTAGCCCATTATCAAGGTGATTATATTCTAAAACAAACTAGAATGATATATCATGTAGATGATGCAAGACTCAAATTGGTAACCCAAGATTAAACTTTAAATTCTGGAATGATGAACGCAAGGAGTTAGCGAGTACTCTTGGAACCATTAGATTGTTAATCTTATGGTATATGCGTATCTTGTATTCAAAGCAAGATGTCTCGTGCTTTTGATTGAAAAGGAGATCGAGGTTGTAAATCATTGATTCAGAATAGGTTGATCATTTTCTTTTACCAACGATTTAAGTTGACACTAATGTGTTCACTTAATAAGGTAAATAGAGAAATCTTTGAAGAAGTTCAAAGAGTTCAAAGAATCACGATTTAGTCATGATGGCATTACCAAGTGAAGATTTTGATATAAGCCAAAGGAAATGTGATATAGTATCACAAATTAATCTCTCTTAGCACGCATTATGGGATAATGTGTGGTTGGATCAAGAAATCAAACCCTATTCGATATGGTTTGGACCTTAATCAAGTGACTTTGAGTTACTTGATCCTTTTGGGGATTTTATCATTTTGTCTAAATTATTTTTCCACTAAATCTAAAACGATTCATATGATATATGAAATGGTAGGGTACCATGCTTGTAAATTTTCACAAGAAACAAATGCTCATTTTCCTTACTATAATCACGAGTACAACGAGTTTGTGGCTCGTGAAGCTGTCTTTCTAGAATAGATGTTTATTTCTATAGAAAATATTCAAGAGCCGCAAAAGAATTGTATTGTATGATGCAAGAAACTGGTCTTTCTTAGCTACATGAGACGTTCTGTGTAAAAAGTTGTTTCTTCGAAACCTAGGAGGTTAAACTTATCACTTGTTGGAGATGATGAATTAGTGTTACTTTTAAAAGGTAAAGAACTTACAACTTACAAAGCAATTGTTTGATTCATGTTACTTCCAGAAAGTAACATATGACTTACATAAGAGGGGTTAAGTCACAACTCGATTCAAGGCCTAGAACCATGAAACCCCGAAACAAATTCCAAATGGAATTATTAGATTTTAAAGCTTGATTGGTTGCAAGGATTTTTGCACTAGTTGAAATGCTTGAGTCTATTCGGATCTTCTTAGGGATTGTATTTCATTATGATGAGATATATAGCGAGTGAATCTAAAACCCACTTCTTTAAAGAAGGAATGTATACGATACATGTTATGAGTTTTGTAGATTCTTACAATCCTAAGACAATGTTAAACTTAAGAGATAGTCTTAAGTAGGACATCAATGAGTTTGAGTCAATATTTTGATCATGTTATAAAATTTTTCTCGATGGGTCGAGAAGTTGTGTTTATACATGAAGTTTAGTGGGAGTTACGGAAATTTTGATTAATCTTGTATATGGATAACATATTGATCATTGGGAATGATTTGAGACTTTTGGAGTATTATAATACATCTTTAATATCTGGATTTATGGAGATAAATCCACATGATATTAGCGTCAAATAAGAAGTCTTATGTTGATAAGATTCATGACTAGTTCAATCAAGTTGAACATATTTGATTGATTCCATTTGCTTCCGCTGCCGGAGCAATTAAATGAGTAATGATGTATAGCACTTCATATACTTAGAGTATGATGAATTGTTTCAAAATCGAATTTAAGTAATAGTTATCAAATAGCCATATAGATTATTCTTAAGTGCTTGAAGAAGCATTAAAGATGGAAAGTTAAGTGTTTTTTATGCAATTCACAAATTTGTGTAAGGGCTTACACTAATGACTGTTGAGATTGCATAAGGTTTCGGACAAAAAACCATATTCGAAACACCTAAAGATGGTTAAAGAAATGGATTTGCTAGAATTGTTCTTGGCAATAAAGAACAATGAGATATGCTAACAACGGAAATTGAGTACACTTGAAATCATGAGATGTGCAAGAGGATGGGTCCCGCACACTATGAAAACAGTGGGAGCTATTCTAAGGCAAGAGAGCCTATGTCTAGATTGGATCTAGACACGTACTCAGAAAGTTTTGTAATGCAAATGTATACATTACAAAGGAAAACGAGTATGTAGTAAGGTTAAGTAAGGTACAAGAAGTTGATAAAACCTACTAACCAAAGCCTTCTCATAGGCTTAACATGATGAGTCATGTCATTTCAATTGGATTGAAATGAATAACTACATACAAGATCAAATAAGATTATACGAATATGAAATAGTAATCAGGTATTGCTATTCATATGTGATAATCACATTTGTCGTTCGAGTTTTTAATCTAAAAACTCCTTTTATACTTTGTTACATCCAAACGGGTTGTAGAGACAATATTGAACTTCGTTAAAGTGAACCCGGATTAACATGGTATTTGCCCATAGTCACTTGTATGAGCTGACGTCTCGAAGTAGCTAGAGTGTGATGCGATTGATGGCAAGTTCAAGTGCCATAGAGTCATATGAGATAACTAGTCGATCACATAGGCAGACTGTTAGGAACACTTTATCGGGCCTAATGACCGCTTATAGAGTTCTGGCAAATTTATATAGCCTGGTCGTGGTAAGAGCTACTATAGTATTCTAATGAGTCGATTCTTTTGACTAAAGACCGTTCGCCCAAGGTGGCACAGTTTCAGAGTAACTTTGATTTATGATCCTACGACCTTCGTAAATGGGGTTAAAGGGCTTATTTTGGGATATGATGAGTTGTGGCTAGTCGAAGGGAATAGTGCGATAGGAATTGTCCACCCCTTTGTCAGGGTTAAAACAATATCTCAGGGCCACACGAGGAGTAATGAACTGGAAATGCGTGGCCACGCTCGGAAGGTATCTATGGTAGATAATTCCGGTCAATCAGTTATTCTCCAGATCGAGGAAACCACTCTCGATGTGATCACTTGCGAGTACGACCCGAAAGACACCTTGCATTGAGTGGGAGATAGTAATAGGACAAGAGAATTTGTGATGCACACTTGTCGAGGACAAGTGGGAGATTGTTGGACTGTCCCCGACAATAATGCGATCACATTGTTGATCATATTGAGATCAAATGTTTAAATCTTATATTAAGAATACATAAGGGATGATTCATTTTATAGTCAACTGATCAACATTAATCGGTAACGATTGACTTGCTAGAGTTTGACGTTACTGTTGTGGGACGGTGGTGGTCAGTTGATCCCTTAAGGTCACACCTAAAGGATGATGCCCTAATCTGTAAAGTTGATTAATTATATGACGATACAAGTTAATCAATTCCTTAAAATTGAACAATTCAATTTGTGAGAGAGAATATTTATATCTTATTCTAATGGGATTAAATAAGATTTATTTTAGTAATTGAAATACTTTATTACTAAAATTGTTTATTGTTTGTGAAACAATAGAGATGAGAATGAATGGTTAATTATAATTACAAGATGTTGTGAATTATAATTATATGACCCATTTTATTTATGTGATCAAGTATCACTAGTCCATTTGTTGTATGTAATTTAATTAATTTATAAAATGATATTTATGTGATAAATATGCATTAAATTAATTAATAACATGTAACATACTACATGTGACATATTGTGTGACAATTGACAAATTGACAAAATAAAATGGTAGTCCATTTTATAAGTGGACCGAAGAGGGTTTAGTGGATGGTAGTGATTTATTTTAATAAGCTAAAATAACATCATCATGACACTACTTACTAGCCTTACATGCCTAAGGTTTTGGTAAGAACAAAAGGTAAAAGTGAAAGATCATATATTGGTCCTCCCACACACCAAAAACCGTGACCCTCCTATACATATGGAGTGGGTGTGCTCTATGTTTACTAGTGTAGTATTCATTTTATTATCTCATCTTATCATTCATACACATCTCTCTTCCATAATTCATTTTTCTCTAAAAACTTGAGAAATGATGATCTAATTTGTTCAATGAGATTGCTAATATTATTAGTGTAATATATGAGTATTAGTAATCAATTCTAAGGTAAACTACTAACCAAATATCTAGCACATATTATTTAGGAGAGATAAGGGATAGTCTTGGGTGCAATCAAGAGGAGTGGCTTCTATACTTGGAGTCTTTGGAGGATCATCCTAATACTCATCATAGCTCAAGAATAAGTGAAGGTAGGAGACCTTACTTGAGCCCAAATATCCGAAATATCAAATGTAAGGAACCGTTTTTCTCCTTACTCCTGTATTTGTTTTGCATGCATAAGATCCTTAAGTTTTATGACTAAAACTTTGAACCAAAATATGTGATATTTAAAATATGATTTCCAACATAGACTACAGACAACTGAATGCCGCCACCAAGAAAGATCACTTTCCTCTTCCTTTTATTGATCAGATGGTAGAAAGGTTGGCTTCTCATAAGTTTTTTCTGCTATTTGGATGGGTACTCAGAGTTCTTTCAGATCCCTATTCACCCAGATGATCAAGCTAAGACTAGTTTTACTTGTCCTCATGGCGTGTTTGCTTATTGCAGGATGCGCTTTGGTTTATGTAATGCCCCTGCTACCTTTCAAAGGTGCATGATGGGGATATTTTCAGAGTACATTGAGTCTATTATGGAAGTTTTCATGGACGATTTCAGTGTTTATGGAAGTGATTTTTCTAACTGTCTGTCTAACCTTGATAAAGTGTTGCAGCGCTGCATTGAGGTTAATCTTGTGCTTAACTGGGAGAAGTGCCATTTCATGGTCAACGAGGGAGTTGTCTTAGGGCACTTAGTTTCTGACAGGGGAATAGAAGTTGACAAAGCAAAAGTGGAAGTGGTTCAGCAATTACCTCCTCCTATTAACGTTAAAGGAGTGAGGAGTTTCCTAGGTCACGCCGGCTTTTATCGCCGGTTTATCAAAGATTTTTCAAAAATTGCTAAACCACTTACACAACTGCTACTTAAGAATGCCCCTTTTGTATTTACTGATGACTGTCTTTCTGCTTTTAACAGGTTAAAGCAGGCTTTGGTATCTGCGCCGATCATACAGCCTCCCGACTGGGATTTGCCGTTTGAGATAATGTGTGATGCTAGTGACTATGCACTAGGAGCGGTGCTAGGCCAAAAGAAAGACAAAACTTTAAATGCAATTTACTATGTGATCTGAACTCTGGACGAGGCTCAAGTTAAGTACACCACTACTGAGAAAGAGCTGCTAGCTGTGGTTTATGCCTTAGAAAAATTTCGTTCTTATTTGATAGGGTCAGAAGTTACTGTTTTTACTGACCATGCAGCGCTGAGGCACCTTCTAGCTAAGAAGGAAGCTAAACCATGGCTATTGAGATGGTTACTCCTTCTTCAGGAGTTTGATCTGCAGATAAAAGATAACAAAAGAGCTGGGAACATTGTAGCTGATCATCTATCAAGACTGTCACAACAAGAGGGAGAAGATTCTTTACCTATTAATGATTCTTTTCCTGATGATTCTTTGTTTGATGTTTTGTCCTCTATTGTTACTTAAAACGATTTCGAAAATAGTGGTGAAGAATCTTCTCCCTCTTGTTGTGACAGTCTTGATAGATGATCAGCTACAATTTTCGTGATGATTCTTTGTTAACTTTACGTCTGAAAACTTAAAACGATTTCGAAAATAAAACTTTTAAAAACATTTCAAAAATACCTGGACTGTTTAATGAACGACGACGGGGTCGCAATGACACTAACTAGAGTCAAAACCGACACCGGACCAAAAACCGACTCAAAAATTCAAATCCCGACTCCAACAACGAGTCAAACCGAGTCAACCACCAAAAACAAAACATTTCAAACCTTTTACCTTAAGTTTTCCCGTATTTATGTTTGGTCAAGTACCAAACATATGACTACAAAACCTAGGATAGAACAAATTATGATTGCGTTTGTGTGAAAGCGACAACACACCTCGAAGACCCGCGACGTGGCTGGCGCCTCTTTGAGCAGCCCAGGTGGCCACGTCGCTCAAAACTCACACAACCACTCATTTCCCTATAAATACCCCTCAAATGCCCCCCATTTGAGACTTACGCGAGTGTCCGCCCCCTCTTTTCTCCCATAAAATTCTCGACTCGACTTCTTAAGTCACAATCCGACGCGTATTTACGACCTACCGATCGTAAATAAAAGCCTTACTCATTGTTTGGTACCGTCATCGTGCATTAAATCACTTGACCGACCACTTCGACCACTACACCGTCACTAAACTTAAAACACTCTTTTTACTTACCAAAACGGTTTTAAACCGAGTCTTTTCCACCAAACGAGTTGTTACACTTACGTCGGTCACTCGCCATAACCAAACATGTAAGTATGAGCGTGTGAAAATCTTCTTTTTATCATGTTTTCATTGTTTCATGACTTTAACATGCTAAAACGTGCATAACATGAACCGAAACATGGGATAAACGAGCCAAAACTGATTTTTGGCCTGATACAGAAGCCTCTTAGGTTGCAGGCTTGCCCGCGCCTAAATGGGGTGTCCAGGTCAGAGATCAACCGTGTTTGTTCTCGTCTTTCCCCTTTAATTCATTTTCATATTTGTAATCGGTTTTTACCATTTCAAATATTTTCGAACCCTTTTTATTTCATTTTATTTGTTTTAACCATAAAACATTTTTCACCCTTGGTTCCTCATACCATGACGGTTAAATCCGTGTTTTGGTGATAATATTTGGTTAATAACATTTAAAAGTTATTTTAAAGCCTTTTATTTCATTTCTTTATATTTTTAAAACAAACATATTAGTCACCAACACAAAGTCATCCTTGGTTCTACATACCATGCCGGATTTTAACCCGGGTGCGATGACGAGTATCGACTAATTACACCCAAATGAACTTAAAATAATTAGTTCATAATCATTTTCAAAACTATTCATGTCAAGCTTGTCAAGTCGAACCCGACAGCAAATATTATCAAAACAATGATGATTATTCGAGTCCCGTTCCTCAAATCAACAAATGCGGTCTAAACGACCCTTTCAAACCAAATCGGGTTCAAACACCCATTTTTCAACACGTTTTATAACGTTTTTCAATTGGTCAGAACACGGCATATAACCGTAGGCTGACCCACGCCTCAAGCAGGCCTTTTCTTTCTCATTTTCAGAACCAGGGGAGGCCCCTTTACACCGCCGCCTGGCTCACGCCTCATTTAGCCGTCTGGTACAGGGCCTGCTCCCTTTCCAACCTTAGTCTAGGACGATCCCGACTCCGGTTAGCCCGGATATAGGACGGATCAGATGACTATTCGTTTATTCAAAATCATATTTTCAAAACGCCTTACTAAAACAACTGGATCACGTTATGCACCCTAAACCTAATACGGTAAATGGATGTTTAATTTTCGTCTTGCATGTAAATCGATCATTACTCCAACTCGACATCTTATACTTGATACTTGGATTAAATCAACCGACTTAGAAATCTCTCATATGTTACGTTTAAATTATTGGATGCGCATTCATGCATTTAAACCGTTTTATCAACTTTTGCATTCAACCAACCAAGATCGATCAGTAGAGGCCGCTACCGCGGGCGGGATTGGGTGTCTGATTAAAGGGCTTCCCAATACGTACCTTCACCTCTTACTCAGAAACTTTGGATAGTGGACGACCTTATCCAGGGCGTACGAGAGTCATTCTAGAGATAGGATGCTAAAGAGGGACGATTTCCTTATCTTTAGTACCTATGTCAAACGCTGCTTTGTGCTTCGATTTGACCGAGGTATAAAGTGGAATTCGAACGGGTTCTAGGCATCCCACAAATGCTTGATGGCGACTCCGAACATCTCTAATCGTTTCGAGACCCTTACCGAGACGAAACCGACTGACCTAAAACGATCCGGTCGAAAGCATTTTTACGCCGCCGAGCGTGGCTTTCAAAAAACCGCTGCATGTCCACAAATTGGCCTGGCGTGCAGGTGGCCCGTGACTACGGACCGGTAGGTGGACCCCCAAATACACAGACCGAGACGTGGCCCATGTCCACAATTTGGCGACTCCGCTGGGGAAAACTAGGACACTTGCGCCTTTGTGATCCCTAGATGGTGAGACTCGAACGAGGTCTTGGTTGGAATGCATTAATTGATATTACGGTCACGGTCGGGTTCCTTGTCCGGGCCCACAACCTAACCCTTTTCGACCAATTGGCTCGTCCCGTCGGCGTGAGTTTTCTCATCCCCGCGTTTCGAATCCCGATTGAGTCAAGCATACCATTGACGTTACACATTCCTGTTTCGTCAAAGAGCTTTCATCACTTTCGAGTACGAGGCTAGGGCACCCTCCTTACACATTTTGTTTGGATTGGTATCTCTCTCGCAAATCGGGGTTTGATTGCTTGGTGTGTAACCCACCCTTCTAAGCGAAAACCCGTGTCAGCATAACGCATAATATAATGAACTGTGAGTGCTTATGTGCTACTTTATCATAAGTCCTTCCGTGTCATTTTCAAACTTTCAAAATCACCCTTTTGCGCCGTTATAATGGCCGTTTCAAACCTCGGTCTTTCGCCGACCGTTGCACGCCTTTCTAGGCCGTCGTAATGACGATTTTCAAACCCGGTTTTTATAACCATTTCAATACGCCTTTCTAGGCCGTCGTAATGACGATTTTCAAACCCGGTTTTTATAAACATTTCAACACGCCTTTCTAGGCCGTCGTAATAACCCTTTTCAAACCCAATTTTTATAACCATCTCAACCGCCTTTCTAGGCCGTCGTAATGACGATTTTCAAACCCGGTTTTTATAACCATCTCAACACGCCTTTCTAGGCCGTCGTAATGACGATTTTCAAAACCCGGTTTTTATAACCATTTCAACACGCCTTTCTAGGCCGTCGTAATGACGATTTTCAAACTCGGTTTTTTCGCAACCATTTCAAATCACCTTTTTACGCCGTTATAATCGCCGCGTCTAGACACGGATTTTTACTCGTTTCGCGCCGACAATGGCTCTTTCAAAACCCGAGAAAAGCACACACCCTTTTCTCGAGACACTTTTGAGATCCCGAGGACCATGCACCGTCCCCGAGACCTCTTCATTTCAAACCCGATTTTCAAAACATACAATTTTGAATTTCAAAACCGTCTTGGGAAAGGATACACTGTTTTCCGAGCCGACTCAAACTCCAAACCGTCTTTTACAAATAAACATAAGACAACCCTTTCAACAGGTCGACTTGCGGAGATCTCTATCTTCGGAAGCCATCCATTAAAGCGACGAATGAATCTTTTTGAAAATTTCTATTTTCGAAAACTTCAGTCCACCATTCCAATTCCGCCTCGTGTCTATCGAGTCGAGCAAACGTACTTACGGGTCTTAACTCATGAGTCGTCTCACCACGAGACCCGTCCAATGGCGTCGCGCCGTCATGTTGGACTCATGTGAAAAGTTCGGTCAACAACGTCACGTCATAAATCGAGTCAGCACCGAGGAACCACACGCAGTTACCGTCGTCATGTTGAGTCTGATCTTTGTCTCGTCCTTTGCGTTGTCTGTGTTAAGTCTTTGAAACGTGTCGGATTGAGTTGTAATGTGAGCCGTTTTTCTGGCTCAGAGCCATGGCCCCGTCTTCAACTTCGTCTGTCAACAACAACAACAATGATAACAACAGAGATGTCATGAGTGATCAGCTAGCCAGCCTGCTCACCGCTCTTAAAGTCACCCTGGATCGCGTCGAGACCCGTATCGACGCCCTGGAAAACAAAGAAACTGGAGAATATAATGCTCCACCTCTGACTGAAACTGAGAAGAGGCTAAAGCTCTTGGAGGAACAGCTCCTTGTTGGGAAATGTGTCCTCAACAATAGTGCGATCATATGATTTAAATATCATTATTAAATCTCATTTTAAGAATACAATTGGGAAGTAATATTATTCCAATCAACTGGTCAACATATATCGGTAATGATTGGTGACTAGAGTTTGACATTACTGTCGTGTGACGGTGGTGATCAGTTGACCCCCTAGGTCATACCTAAAGGGCAATACTCTTAATTGATTATTTAATTAATCGTATAATGTTGCGAGTTAATTAAATTACTTGAAAATTGACGGACGATTTTGGAAGTAAAATTTACGTATCAAATTGAAATGTGATTAAATGAGATACGGTCTGAGTAATTAAATTGTATAATTACTCGGATGAAATAAATTGTTTAATGTAACAATTAAATTGAATGAATTGTTATAAATACAATCAGTTGTGATTTATAAATTGGTAAAAATTATTTCGGCACAGTAATTATGGAATTACTAAATCAATTTTTGTATGTGACGTATTTTTATTAATACGTTGTTTTTTAATATGTTAAAAATACATTACAAATTATGTTACATGTGACATGTTACATATTGACAATTGACAAAATAATATGGATTCCATATTATCATATGGACCGAAATAAAGAAGAGGTTTAAGCTAATTAAATTGTTTAATTAGTAGCTAAACATAATGATTGTTTTGCTTTAGTAGCCTTACATGCCTATAGTGCATTGTGAAGACAAATGAGCCCATGCATTGGCTCCTTTCCACCTCCTCTTGGCCGGATTTTTAGAGAAGAAAAACCACTTGGTTTTTCTTCTTATTTTTGATATACACCATAATGTAATGTGTGTATTATTCATTCTAACTACTCATCCAAAAAAAATATAAGTTCAAGTGAGAAGAAAAATCCTCTCTTCTCCTCTCTTAAAAACCGAGACTATTATGTGATTTAAAGAGTTTTGGTTCAATTTTCTACTAAGATTAATATTATACTAGTACTTATAATATTAATTAGATTAAGTGAAAGCCTTGGGTATAAAGCTTGGGGAGAGATCTTATACTTAGATCTTTGTTCTTCCATTGGAAAAGCTCAAGAACAAGAAGAGAAAGGTGATCTCTCTTGTGCCCAATATAGCCGAAATATTGAATGTAAGGACATTATTTCTCCTCTCTTTTATTAATGTTTGCATGCATAAAATCCGTTTTAATTTTATGACAAATTAATTTCGACATATATGAGTATGTTAGTATGTATATGAATCTACATTTCCTTCAATCGGTATCAAGAGCCACGGTTGTTTGCATGCAAATTGGTTAAAAGTTTTTCCGAGTTATATGAATAACAAAATAAAACTTGTAAAATTTGTGTTATTATGATATATCACGAAATAATTACATGCATGTTAATATTTCTGGTCCTAAAGTGTTTTAGGATATTTTGGTTAATTTTTCGGATTTTTATTGTTCATATTTAATGATAATGACATTTAAATGTGATTTTATGAGTAAAAATGTCATTTTTGGTCGAAAATTAGCTATACTTCGAATTTTAAGTTGGTTTTTGGATATGTTGTCACATATATTATTTTGAGATAACCTGTAATTTTTCATAATTTTTGCACTTGTTATGCTCGAAAAATGAATTTTTCATTATTAAATATGGATTTAAGAGAAAAATAGGTTAATATGAGTTAAATTTCGAATCTGGTCATAGAAAATTTATATGTTGTCACATGCAATTTTACAAGATGTGTGTAAAATAATTGGCTATAAAGAAGTCTTTTAGCATGATTTATGAATTTTTGAAGAAAAATGACATAAATAGTGACATTATTAGTGAAAATTAATAAAATATATTCTATGACTTAGGAAAAACGTCTAATGTTGCATTTTAGTCACTTTTTCAGATCTAAAATTGAAAAGTTAGTGAAAATAATTTTTCCATGTTTTTATGATTATTTTATTAAATATCGATAAACCGCAACATTGTTTTTCCGGAAAATTTTCGAAATTTTTAACCTAAGATTTTGAACATTATGAGTGTCATGGAATTTTTCCAGAATGTTCATGAATTTAAATTTCAAATTTTGAATTTATTTGAAATTTTTGGATTTATTTGAAGTTTAATAGCTTATTTTTATAATTTTGGTCCATTTATGAACAATTTTGTAAATAAAAGTTAATTATGGTCAAATTACTAGTGGAGACTATATTTTGAGTCCTAAGAGGTTAGGGTAATTAACTCATGCATAAATATGAGTTTATGCATTTTTGTGATTATAAAATGTTGAAATCACGCAAATCCGTAAAAACCGAGTAATATACGATATTGGCTAATTAAAGACGATTTAGCATAAAAAAAATTGAGCATGTTCATACATATTATAATGCTGCATTTTTCTTTATGATTGTCATAATTTTAATTTATGTAATTTTGAATTATGTAATTTTACTTAGTATGGCCTTAGATTTTAATTGGTATTTCCCGAAATGAATGGGAATATCGATTCGGTTGTAATTTTTATTGTGATCTCGTATCACCGTTTTGTAATTTAATAGATTTATTTTATTTTAGTTACAAATGTATAATAGGAAATTATGTAATTTATTATGTAATTTTATTCATTCCGGAGTTCCAAAAGTCGGATTTCTTCAAGAATGGCGATACATAAAGACGGTGTTACCTCGAGATGCGTGCCACAACCGAAGTTCAAGGGACCAATGGAGTTGGTTTCCGAATTTGTAATAGTTAAAGAGTTTTTCTATTTTAGGAAAGGCCATACTAGGATTTATTTATTTTATGCTTGCATTTTATTTTATGTCACATGCATTGCTAAATCGCCATAACTAAAACATGCATTGTTATTTTATCGAGTTTATCGACCGTGTCAATTCGAATTATCGTAGTTCACCGCTTTAGTTCACTTAAAACGTGATAGATAATAAATTGACATGACCTCTCGCTAAAACAATTAATTGAGACATAGCCTTGCCAAATAGTAGAAACCATGAAAACCTATTTCGCGAGGGAGTGCGCTCGGCCTATCCCGGGGTACAAACCTTGTTACGTAGGGGAAGTGGGTGATAAATGTTAATCCACCGAATTCATGTTGATAAGGGATGAATCGGCTATCCCGTGCCCAAGTTGATGTGGATTTGGATCATGGACACATTTATTCGAAATTTGGATTGAACTCAACAAAAGTTTTTCGATAAGGGATGAATCGGCTATCCCGTGCCCTTGTCGGATGTGTTTTGGGCTATAGATAATTATTAGAGTAATTTTATCAACCAAGAGTTCTAAAAGTAGAATCGATTAAAGAGTTAATCCACCGAGTTATATTGATAAGGGATGTATCGGCTATCCCGTGCCCAAGTTGATATGAATTTGGATCTTGGAATCATTTATCTAGTTGGGTAGAGGTCACTAGAAAAATGCATAAAACTTGTTATCTACAAGTATTAATATAACGATAAATGTTTTGTTTTCACTATTCCGTTATTATATTGTTCTATTTCTTTACCACAATTCATATACGATATCATTTCGATTTTGATACAAATCTCCATTAAAACATCGTAACTAAAGACAAATATGAGTTTGCTTATAAAACCTCAAATGAACCATTGCTAAGGATCTCTCGTAAAGAGTATAGATTAAAGTTATTCATTATCAAACAGGTTTTTGATTCTTGACTAACACATCTACTTGCAATGGATTGATATTCATATACTTAATTGAATTAAGTGTCTTGAAGCGATAAATTGTTTTGGTAATTAGATTTGCTGAAAATCGTAATTGACCAAAATATCGCAACCACTTCAATGAAAGTTTTAAGATTAAAACGAACAAATGAAGAGTAATCTTCATGAAATTCAATTTTGCTTCTCAAAGCAAAGACTCATTGAAATAAGTGGGAGCATTCTCTTAAACCGTTAAGATGAGGACGAGGTTCAAGAAGTAAAGATTATAATGGAATTGATACAAGGTAATGTTAAAGGTAAAGTTGTTGAGAATAACGATACTAAACCTGTCAATCCCGACCGATAAAGTTTCCATTGTCTTAAAATGTTGGACACGAGAAAGGAAACTACCCCAAATTATTGAAGAATTAACAAGTTAGTTGTGGGACATCTAATGGGACATTCTTCTTTAAAAATGTTTATTTGATTAAACATAAATTTTGCTAATACTACTTCGTCAATATTAGAAACCAGTGGAGGTTTTCATCATTGTGTTGGATACATAGGATGAATAGAATATGACGACTAGCAACAATGAAGTCGAGAGATAGAGTAATTGTGTACTCAATCTAGTTTTGGATTTAAAGTGGTACTTAATTGTGACTATTAAGTGCATAAACTCTAAATAAGAATATAAACTTGTTAAGATACAAAAGAGGTTTCACTTTTGTGACCCCATACACCACAATTTGATGTATGACAAGCCCATTATCAAGGTGATTATATTCTAAACCAAACTAGAATGATATATCATGTAGATGATGTAAGATTCAAATTGGTAACCCAAGATTAAACCTTAAATTTTGGAATGATGAACGCAAAGAGTTATCGAGTACTCTTGAAACCATTAGATTGTTAATGGTATATGCGTATCTTGTATTCAAAGCAAAATGTCTCGAGCCTTTTGTTTGAAAAAGGAGATCGAGATTGTAAATCATTGATCCAAAATAGGTTGATCATTTTCTTTTACCAACGATTTAAGTTGACACTAGTGTGTTCACTTAATAAGGTAAATAGAGAAATCTTTGAAGAAGTTCAAGAGTTCAAGGAATCACGATATAGTCGTGATGGGATTATCAAAGTGAAGACTTTGATATAAGCCAAAGGAAATGTGATATAGTATCACAAGTTAATCTCTCTTAGCATGCATTATGAAATAATGTGTGGATGGATAAGAAATCAAACGCTATTCGATATGGTTTGGACTTCAATCAAGTTACTTTGAGTTACTTGATCCTTTTGGGGATTTTATCATTTCTGTCTAAATTATTTTTCCACTAAAACGAATCATATGAGGTATGAAATGGTAAGGGTACCATGTTTGTAAGTTTTCACAAGAAACAAATGCTCATTTTTCCCTTTCAAATACGGGTTTGCGGCTCATGAAGCTGTCTTTCTAAAATACAAGTTTATTTCTAGAAGACAGAGTGGGAGAAATTATTCAAGAGCCACAAAGATGTTATGTCGCAAGAAACTGGTCTTTCTTGGCTACATGAGATGTTTTGTGTAAGATGTTGTTTCTTTAAAACCTAGGAGGTTAAATTCGTCAAATTGTTGAAAATGATGGATTCATGCTACTTTTAAGAAAGTAAAGAGCTTATAACTTACAAAGAAATCGTTTGATTCAAATTGATTACTTCTAGAAAGTAATGAACATATGACTTACATAAGAGTGTTTAAGTCACAACTCAATATAAGGCTTAGAGCCATGAAAATCCGAAATAAAAAGGCTTGATTAGTTGCAAAGGGTTTTGCACTAATAAAGAGAGATTTCATAGCAAGATTGGTTGATTAGTGACAAAGGGTTTTGCACTAATTGAAATGCTTAAGTCTATTTGGATCTTCTTAGGGATTGTGTTTCATTATGAGGTTATGAAATACATAGCAAGTGAATCTAAAACCCACTTCTTCAATAGAAGGAATGTATTCAATACATGTCTTGAGTTTAGTAGATTCTTGCAATCCTAAGATAATGTGAAACTTAAGAGAGGGTCTTAAGTAGGACATCAATGAGTTAGAATCAACATTTTGATCATGTGATAAAACATTTCTCGATAACTCGAGAAGTTGTGTTTATACATGGAGTTTAGTGGGAGTTACGGAAATTTTAATTAGTCCGATATGTGGATGACATATTGATCATTGAGAATGATTCAAGACTTTTGGAGTATTATAATACATCTTGAATATCCGGATTTATGAAGATAAATCCACATGATATTAGCGTCAGTAAGAAGTCTTATGTTGATAAGATTCATGACTAGTTCAATTAAATTGAATATATTTGATTGATTTCATTTGCTTCCATTTGCCGAATCAATTAAATGAGTAATGATGTATAACACTTCATATACTTTGAGTATGATGAATTGTTTTCAAAATCGAATTTAAGTAATCTTTACCTAGTATATAAAGATTACCCTTAAGTGCTTGCAGAAGCATTAAGGAAGTAAAGAAAAGTGTTTATGATGCAATTTTGTGTAAGGGTGTTACACAAGTGACAATTGACTATTGAGGTTGCGCATGGTTTCCGACAAAACCATAATCAAAACACATTAGGATGGTTAAGATACCATTGTGGCTATGATAATTAAGAAGTAGATTTTCTAGAATCGTTCTAGGCAATAAAGAACAATGAGAGATATATATAACGGAAATTGAGTACACTTGCAATCATGAGATGTGCAAGAGGATGAGTCCCGCACACTGTGAAAACAGTGGGAGCTATTCTTAGGCTAGAGGGCCTATGTCTTGATTGGATCTCGACACGTACTCGAGAAAGTGTTGTGATGCAAATGTATACATTACAAAGGAAAACGAATATGTAGTAAGGTTGAGTAAGGTACAAGAAGTTGATAAAACCTACTAACCAAAGCCTTCCCAAAGGCTAAACATGATGAGTCATGTCATTTCAATTGAATTGAAATGAACAACTACGTACAAGATCAAATCAGATTATAGAACATGAAATAGTAATCAGGCATTGACTATTCATGTGTGATAATCGCATTTGTCGTTCGAGTTTTATTTTAAAACTCTTTTATTATACTTTGTTACATCCAAACGGGTTGTGGAGACAATTGAACCCCGTTAAAGTGAACACGGATTAACATTGTATTTGCCCATAGTTACTTGTATGAGGTGACGTCTCGAAGTAACTAGAGTGTGATGCGATTGATGGCAAGTTCAAGTGCCATAGAGTCATGTGAGATGACTAGTCGATCACATAGGCATTGTTAGGAACGTTTTGTCGGGCCTTATGACCGCTTATAGAGTTCGGCAAATTTATATAGCCTGGTCGTGGCGAGAGCTGCTATAGTATTCAAATGAGTCGATTCTTTTGACTAAAGACTATTCACCTAAAGATGGCTCATTTGATTAACTTTGATTTGTGTTACTACGACCTTCGTAAATGGGGTCAAATGGGCATATTTTGGGTTATGATGGTGTGGCTAGTCGAAGGGAATGAGTGCGATAGGAATTGTCCACCCCTTGTCGGGTTAAAACAATATCTCGGGGCCACTCGAGGAGTAATGAATCGAAATGCGTGGCCACGCTCGGAAGGTATCCGAGTGGATAAATCCGTCAATCGGTTATTCTCCGGATCGAGGAAACCACTCTCGATATGATCACTTGCAAGCACGACCTGAAAGACACCTTGCATTGAGTGGGAGATAGTAATAGGACAAGAGAATTGGTGACGCACACTTGTCGAGGACAAGTGGGAGATTGTTGGGAAATGTGTCCTCAACAATAGTGCGATCATATGATTTAAATATCATTATTAAATCTCATTTTAAGAATACAATTGGGAAGTAATATTATTATCATCAATGGTCAACATATATCGGTAATGATTGGTGACTAGAGTTTGACATTATTGTCGTGTGACGGTGGTGATCAGTTGACCCCTAGGTCATACCTAAAGGGCAATACTCTTAATTGATTATTTAATTAATCGTATAATGTTGCGAGTTAATTAAATTACTTGAAAATTGACGGACGATTTTGGAAGTAAAATTTACGTATCAAATTGAAATGTGATTAAATGAGATACGGTCTGAGTAATTAAATTGTATAATTACTCGGATGAAATAAATTGTTTAATGTAACAATTAAATTGAATGAATTGTTATAAATACAATCAGTTGTGATTTATAAATTGGTAAAAATTATTTCGGCACAGTAATTATGGAATTACTAAATCAATTTTTGTATGTGACGTATTTTTTATTAATACGTTGTTTTTTAATATGTTAAAAATACATTACAAATTATGTTACATGTGACATGTTACATATTGACAATTGACAAAATAATATGGATTCCATATTATCATATGGACCGAAATAAAGAAGAGGTTTAAGCTAATTAAATTGTTTAATTAGTAGCTAAACATAATGATTGTTTTGCTTTAGTAGCCTTACATGCCTATAGTGCATTGTGAAGACAAATGAGCCCATGCATTGGCTCATTTCCACCTCCTCTTGGCCGGATTTTTAGAGAAGAAAAACCACTTGGTTTTTCTTCTTATTTTTGATATACACCATAATGTAATGTGTGTATTATTCATTCTAACTACTCATCCAAAAAAAATATAAGTTCAAGTGAGAAGAAAAATCCTCTCTTCTCCTTTCTTAAAAACCGAGACTATTATGTGATTTAAAGAGTTTTGGTTCAATTTTCTACTAAGATTAATATTATACTAGTACTTATAATATTAATTAGATTAAGTGAAAGCCTTGGGTATAAAGCTTGGGGAGAGATCTTATACTTAGATCTTTGTTCTTCCATTGGAAAAGCTCAAGAACAAGAAGAGAAAGGTGATCTCTCTTGTGCCCAATATAGCCGAAATATTGAATGTAAGGACATTATTTCTCCTCTCTTTTATTAATGTTTGCATGCATAAAATCCGTTTTAATTTTATGACAAATTAATTTCGACATATATGAGTATGTTAGTATGTATATGAATCTACATTTCCTTCACTCCTAGCCTGGGGTAACAATATCCATCTTGAGAACAACCGAAGGTTCGAACCTGTTGGGGATCAATTACCTGACAACTTTACCCTAAATGATGTGCCTAAGTTCAAAGGAGTGGAGGACCCGCTTAATCATATCCGTGCCTTCAAAGACTACATGGCCATTAAAGGGGTCAAACAGGAACTTTTCACCCGGATCTTTCCGTCCTCTTTGGAACCGATCCCTCGTCAGTGGTACTATTCCCTTGATCCGAAAAACCTTACTACTTGGGATGAGGTCGCAGTTGAATTCGCCAAAAAATACGCCGACAATGTTAAAATCCAAGCCAATACCCGTACTCTTGAGGTTCTAACCCAGAATGATAAGGAAGGGTTCACCGAGTTCTTAACCCATTGGAGGAGGGTGAGTACTCAACTGGTCAGCAAGCCGAGTGAATCAACTTTAGTGGAAAAGTTCGTCAACAATCTCCGCCCAGTGTATGCCAATCTACTAAGGTATCAAAATATCAAGACCTTCCAGGATCTGCAAATTCTGGGGACATGCATTGAAGATGACCTCCGGAAGGGTGTCTTGGCCAAGACTACTGGCAGAGGCTACCAAGGATCCGCCTCGACCGGATTTCGCCCTTACGGCCAGAAAAATAAGATCGATGAGGTTAACCTCGTTGAACCATCTGCTAAGAGAGATGAGTGCCCCCAGAGAGTGTTCACCAATAAAGGGTCAACTTACGCAAGTGCTCTGAAGAGGCTTATGGACCAGGGAAAGTTACAACCAATCGGACCCACCCCGGATCCGACCGATGCTAAGAAGTCCCGGTTCTGGAACCTCAATGCCTACTGTCAGTACCATCAAGGGAAGGGGCATGATACTGAAACCTGCTTAAAACTCAAACACATCATCCAAGACATGATTGAGAAAGGAGATTTGCCTTTACCCCCACCGACTAAGCCAAACAACAAAACAAACCCTCTGGGAATCAACACCATCTCCAACGATGAGCCAACTCTGGACTGCTCTCACCTCATCCTGCCAGTTGATGACGAGGTGAATGCCTTGGAGAAAGATCCCTCGGACGGGGTATTTGTGTTTAGTGCTGCCACTATGCTCACCATGTTCCAACAGGTCGAAGAAGCCATAGCCAGTCTCTCCGAAAGGATCACCCGACTTGACGATGCCTACCGTCGACTTATCTTCAATCCTCCACCGCCACGCCCGAGGGAGAGTCCCCCAGCGCCGAAAACTACCTTCACCAGTATGGATTGCTCCCGCGACCATTCTGGCATGCACCTCACAATAATCAACCTCACAACAATCAACCCCACAATAATCACCCCCATAAAAATTACCCCCACAAAAATTACCCTCACAAGAATATCCCTCACAAAAACTACTTACCAAGGAATACCCGTCCAAGGTGCCTTCGAGATCCTGAAATCAACGGTATCTGGAGAGATGATGTTGAAGATGTCTACCTAGTCCCAGAGAAAGAGAAACAGGCGAAAGAGATCGGTCACCTTACCCGGTCTGGACGCCCCTATCAGAACCCGAACAATCCAACGGTCGTTCCAACGACGAATGACCAAGTCGTCCCGGAAGTAGACACTCAACCGAGGGCTCCTGAGAATTTAATCCTCAAACAACTTCAGAAGGCAAAAGTCGAGATCTCGATCTGGCAACTGATCGCAACATCCTTTGAGCATCGACAGGCTTTGCTACAGGCCTTGGGAAAATTAACTGTGCCCTCCGCCTCTTCCCCTGAAGAAATAGTGGCACATATGACGAGGGACGCCCCTGACTTGAACAACCCGGTCGTCTTCCCTGACGAAGATATCCCTCCCTTCGGAGCCAATCATAACCTTGCCCTGTACATCACCGTAAAATGTCTCAAGAAGAATGTGCCCATGGTTCTTGTAGATGACGGATCCGCGGTGAATGCCATTCCCCTCAAGACTGCTCACAAGCTGGGTATTAAGGAAGCTGATTTGGTCCCAACAAATCAAGGAGTAAGCGCCTACGACGGCACTCGTCGCAAGGTCGCGGGGCTCATCACTCTGACCATCGCAACCGGACCGCTGGAAAGACAAACTAGTTTTAAGGTGGTCGACATCGACGCCTCTTTTAACATACGCCTAGGACGTCCCTGGATCCACGCCGTCAAGGCGGTTACCTCAACTCTCCACCAGAAAATCAGGGTCCCCTTCAACGGGAAAACAATCACAATTCCCGCTTCCCTAATCAAAGCCGTCATGAGAAAGGGAATAGCCTCCCAAACCATTGAGGAAGATGATAACGAAATATGGGGATTCCAAGCAGTGAATGCCATAACTGATGAATCAAAACCCTTTGATTGTGACCCGTTTGCCAACCTCACAGTCAACCGTATCATGATGCGCCAGGGTTACTTCCCGGGTTTACCCCTCAATCCACTGAAGGATACCTTGCCTCCCTTGAAACACGCTAAGGTCCCCAACATCCCCTTTGGGCTGGGATATGAACCTACTGATGAAGATATCCAAGAGATGAACCTCCTGGTCTGAAAATGCAAGAAGCACGGAGTTATCCTCCGTCCCTATCATCTGACTCTCAATGGATACTTTGTCCCCGAGGGAGAGTCCGAGCTCCACCATGGCTTTCCGGAGCCAATCTATGACTCTGTGGCTAGGGCTAGGTACCCGGGTGTGGAAGTCTTCCAGGACAGCTACTTCATCCCTAACAACCCCGAAGCTGCATCAACCGAATCTAAGCCGTCGTCATGCCTCGATGGACAAGCTGTCGCTCTCCTCTTTGGGGAAGATAACATCAAACACCTCGACTATGACGACATTATCAACATCGCCCTGAAGGACAATAAATTTGACCCAACCGCCTTGATCTCCGACACCGACCCGGAGAAAGCTACACAGGGCTGGAGGAAAACCGTCAAGTGGACCGATCGCCAAGGCCGCATTCTCAAAATCACAACTGGAGAAGGCCCTATGTTCAAGGTGGGAAGCGAAGAAGAACATGAATCTGAGTCTGAGTCGGAGTCAGAGTCTGTCATAGCTCCTAGCACTCCTGATATCCCAGTCAAGTTTCCCTTCCCACTGTTCTATCACAAAGTCGAGGCTGATTCAGAGGCTGAGTCTACTAGGGTCACCCCCACTCCCATGAAAGGTAACAACCTGGAGCCTGTTCTAGGGGCCATCTCCTCTGCTGTGTCGCCTCTGAGTGACCGCGAGATGTCTGTTCTCTCCGAGCGTTTTGCTCGTGTCAACTTAATAAACGCTAAGTTTTCTAATGACTCGTCTCAATTTAACTGCAATGCAATTCTGAATGACTATGAGGAATTTAACTTGAGTGACTACCCACCTCACCTAGCCAAAGAACTTGACAAACGGGAAACCAGAACCCCCATCATTGAGGAGACCGAACCTATTAACGTAGGAACCGACAGTACACCTCAAGAACTTAGGATAGGGACAACCCTGGACCCCTCGGAAAGACAACAGTTAATTGACCTCCTCCACGAATACAAGGACGTATTCGCCTGGTCGTACAAAGACATGCCTGGGATTGACAGGGAAATTGCAGAGCACCGGATACCCATTAAACCCGGAGCTAAACCCGTGAAGCAGAAGCTACGCCGTATGCGTCCAGAATGGGCCCTAAAAATCAAGGAAGAAGTGGATAAACAGTTCAAGGCTGGTTTCATCAAAGTGTCTGAATACTCTGATTGGGTGGCCAACATTGTGCTCGTACCAAAGAAAGACGGAAGAATTCGGGTTTTCGTCGACTTTAGGGATCTGAACAAGGCAAGTCCAAAGGACAACTTCCCTTTGCCACATGTGGACATTCTGGTGGACAACACTGCCGAACATGCCCTCATATCATTCATGGACGGGTATGCCGGGTACAACCAGATTAAAATGGCCGAGGAAGACATGCACAAGACAGCATTCACTATATAGTGGGGTACATACTGCTACACAGTCATGCCCTTCGGTCTTATCAACACCGGGGCTACCTATCAAAGAACCGCTACCACTCTCCTACATGATATGATGCACAAGGAGGTAGAGGTTTATGTCGACAACATGATCATCAAATCAAAGGAACGGGACGGCCACATAAACGCCCTTCGGAAATTCTTCGCTCGTCTGCGGAAATATAACATAAGACTAAATCCTCAGAAGTGGGCTTTCGGGGTCACCTCCGGAAAACTCTTGGGACATGTCGTCAGCAAAAGAGGCATTGAGATTGATACAACCAAAATCAAAGCCCTTCAACAAATGCCTCGGCCTAGGAACGAGAAGGAGATTCGGGGATTTCTCAGTCAGGTCCAATACATCAGCCGCTTCATTGCCAAGCTCACCATGATTTGTGAACCGATATTCAAGAAGCTTCGCGCCTCCGATCACACCGATTGGGACGACGACTGTCAAAAGGCCTTCGACAGGATAAATGAGATCCTATCCAAGCCCCTTGTCCTCATGCCACCTCAACCGGGGATTCCTTTATCCCTATACCTGACTGTTACCGACACAGCCATGGGAGCAATGTTAGCACAAACAGTCGACGGCGAAGAACGAGCCATCTACTACATCAGCAAAAAGTTCATTGAGTACGAGACGAGGTATACCCAACTGGAGAAGACATGCTTTGCCCTAGTATGGTCAACAAAGAAGCTGCGGCATTACATGCTCAGCTACACGGTCCACATCTACTCCAAGATGGACCCGGTCAAATACATCTTCGAAAAACCCGAACTAAACGGAAGGCAGTCTAGGTGGACGCTCATGCTGTCTGAGTTTGATCTCAAGTTTGTACCCCTCAAGGTTATCAAGGGAAGAGCAGTTGCTGATTTCCTAGCTGAAAATCCCGTCAACGAGGATCCAACGACCGACACGTGGTCACTTCCTGACGAAGTCATCCTTTGTGCCGATTCCGACGCATGAGACCTATACTTCGACGGTGCATCTAATCTGAGAGCCTACGAGGTACGAATCCTTCTAATATAACCAGAGGGAGAACATGGTCCGATCTCGGTCAAGCTAGACTTTACCGTCACCAACAATGCCGCTGAATATGAAGCATGCCTCATCGGCCTACAAGCAGCCATCACACTTGGCATCAAGAGACTGAGGGTCCACGGCGATTCCTCGCTCATCATCAACCAGGTGCCCGGATCATGGAAAATCCGATCTGACAGCTTAGCTCCCTACCGAGCAAAGATCTATCAAGAGGCCGAGTTCTTCGACCAAGTCGACTATTTCCATCTGCCGCGAGAGGAAAATAAATTTGCTAATGCCTTGGCAAAACTTGCCGCGCTCGTCAATATACCTGACGACATGACATCGATGCCCCTATGTGTCGAGAGAAGGAGCGAGCCAGCTCACGTTTGTGCCATCATCGACGATGAGGAGAGCCATGATGAACCTTGGTACCAAGCCATCCTCAACTACAAAACCAAAAATGAATTCCCTCCTAACTCTGATCAAAGAGGACAAAGAGCCATCCGTTTACTCGCATCATAATTCGTGATAAACCAAAATCAACTATACAAAAGAACACCCCAAGGAATTCTCCTCCTTTGCATTGTGTAGACATGATTCGCGGAACGATTAGTGACAGATTCGTAAGATTATCGTCAAGTGATTGCTCAAATATAAATG